>NW_028318045.1:6725000-7065000 GCF_062004578.1 Staurois parvus | reverse complement strand
TTTTACCTCATCACCTCAACCTCATGGAGAGCGCCATGGGAGGGTGCGTTCTGGGAGGATGTCTTATGACGCCCTCCCAGAACTGGACAACCGCACTGTAGCCGTCATTTGGTGGTTAAGGAGCAAGGCAACTTTATTTGTTACGTGGCTGGTATAAAATGTAATTCTGAATCTTACAGAACAGATACAGTATGACTCACTAAATTATCAATTCGTGCTATCTAAATGTGTCTTTTAAATAACATGGGCCAAAGCTTAGCCACCCCCTTGCCTTAGTGATATCTTTCTGTCAGACTTTCACTTTCATTTCTTTGCTGTCAGGAATGGCGTCTGCAGATGTGAGAAAGGAGTTGCTGGACTGTTCTATCTGTCTGAACATTTATACGGATCCTGTAACACTGAGATGTGGACACAACTTCTGCCGAGTCTGTATTGATCGGGTGTTGGATACATAGAAGGGATCTGGAGTTTATTCCTGTCCTGAATGCCGAGCAGAGTCTGCGGAGAGGCCTGTACTGATAAGGAACATAACTCTGTGTAACATCGTGGAGAGTTTCCTCTTTACTCTGCCAACTCAGGATGAAACTGGAATCATCTGTACGTACTGTGTGGACTTTCCTGTACCTGCTGTTAAATTCTGTCTTCATTGTGAAGCTTCTCTATGTGATAAACACCTGAGAGTCCACAGCAAGGCACCAGAACATGTCCTAACTGAACCCACCACCACCCTGGGGAACAGGAAATGCTCCATCCATCGGGAGCTCTTGAAATATTATTGCATTGAGGACTCTGTCTGTGTATGTGTGTCCTGTAGTTTGGCTGGAGAACATCGGGGACATCAGGTGGAGATACTGGAGGAGGCTTCTGAGAAGAAGAAAGAGAAACTGAGAAATGTTCTGCATGAACTGACCATTAAGAGAGCGAAGACTGAGATTAGAGTCTTCAAACTACAGAAACGCAGGAAGAAAGAAAAAAAAAAAACAGCTGTTGAAGCAGAGAGAGTCATCACCTTGCTCACTGACATCAGAAGAAAGCTGGAAGACCTGGAGAAGAGGGTCCTCAGTGAGCTCTCCAGACAGGAGGAAAAGCTTTCAATGTCCTTCTCTGATATGATCCAGGAGCTGGAAATAAAGAAAGATGAACTGTCCAGGAAGATTCATCACATTGAGGAGCTGTGTAACATGACTGATCCAATAACTGTCTTACAGTATTTAGACAAAGGTGAAGCTGAGGAGGGAGAAGAGGACAGCGAGAAATATGATGAGCTGATCCAAGATGGAGGTCATCTGGATGTGGGATTGATCTTACAAACATTACACACGTTATCTAATATTGTAGGAGGTGTAAAGGTAGAAATCTATATACCAGAACCTGCAGACATATTACTAGATATAAACACAGCTCATGAAAATCTTCATATATCAGATGACAGGAAAACTGCATCCTGGTCAGAAATAAAGCAGAATCGACCAGAAACACCAGAGAGGTTTCAGAGTTGGTATAATGTATTACGCAACAATGTTATTAATTCAGGACAGTATTACTGGGACATTGACTGCAGCAAAGCAGCAGGGTGTATTATCGGGATGTGTTATCCCAGTATAGAGAGAAAAGGTGATCAGTCTTATATTGGTAGAAACAACAAGTCTTGGTGCTTGCGCTGGGAAAAGAATACACTAGCAGTATTACATGACAATAAAGTGATCCAGTTACCTCCTAATTATTTCAGTAACCAAGTCAGGATCTCTCTGGATTATGAAGCCGGACAGCTATCCTTTTATGAGCTCTCCGAGCCAATCAGACACCTCCACACCTTCACCACCACCTTCACAGAGCCCCTCCATGCTGCTTTATGTGTGTACCGCAATAAGGTGAATAATGTGTATGTAGACAGTTGGGTAAGAATTCTAAACAGCCAGGAAAATCAGATGTGAAAAATATCTGTATTTTAGTAGGCTGGTGATCCTGACTTGCTGTCTCAGGCATTGGCCAGGACAGTAATTATTAGCTCCACTCCCAGCTTAAAATTTCAAATATATTATTATTGTTAGTTTTGTTTGAGTTTTATCAGTTCCCTGGCAACAAATACTGTACATCCAACATTGCTTTGCTTTCCACTCCTCACCCTTCTGAGGGTCAACTGCCAGCGTCTTCTGGAGTGAGGGACGTGGAGCTGCTGAACACTCTGGCCAATGGGGGCAAAATATTAGGTGTAGGGGGAAAAGTAGCACCTAAAAAATACAGGAAACTGAGGGAAATGTTTAATTAGCTTGTTAATTGATAATGGTTGTTGATTATTGTGACCTCTTTCGGCCACCGCCTCTAGACCCTTTAAGAGCTTTTAAATGCAGAGAGGCGGACATTTGGGTCATGTGACCACTGTGACTGGCTATCACAGCGGTCACATGATTGAAAAAATCGCAATAGATAGAATGCTACGGGGGCTTTCCGGTCCCCGCTGGTGTCTGTGCTGGGAGTGCGTAGGGTACACACTCTTAGCACAGAGAGCTGTTTAATTTGAGTCACATATATGCAGCCTCTCAGCCTCAAAGCCCACCCACCACGTCAGCAGGAAGAGGTTAATATTTATAACTGTATCTACTAATCCTTTATATCAGCTTTTCTTTGCTTACATAAAACACATTTAACCTTTTTTTCATTTAGCTTACAAAGAATGCTGAGCTTTGTAATAAGAAAGCCCGGCACTATCTTTGTCCAAGTGATCCATATTGGCCTGCACAAGCTTTTACTCTCAGAAATAATTGTAGGATCTTAGGGAACCCTGCAAAAACTTTAAAGTGTGACCTGAAAGTTGTGGATATAATAGAAAAAAAAATAAAAATAAAAATATATATATATATATATATATATATAGTAATTAAACATGACACTAAGGTAGATATCACCTGCTCCCCCCTCCGCTCTATACAGGAAATTATTTTCAAGAATAATCTGAAAATTATTTTAAGGGAAATAATAGTCCAAAAAGAAAAGTAGACTGTGAACACTTTAATGACCCCCCACACTGGAGGATAGTAGGAAAGGTGATCAGTGGAAATTTGTGCTCACTGAAGAAGGGCCTCAGAACATTGGTGGTCATGGTAGCGCTTCCTTACATTGGTGGTCAGTAAGAGATGGCTCCCTTACATAGGTGGTCAGAGGGAGGAATTTCACCTTTACAGATGGTTGAAAAGATCACTTAGGGAAGAAGGAAAAAACTGCACTGGTGTCATACCACTGACTCTGCCAGGTGACGATGGTCCAAGAACTACAGATGTGCCATCAGGCAAGAGGTCCTTTTTCCACTGGTCACTATTTAAAGCAGTATTAAACCCAAAAGCAAACATTTATTATATTGCAGCTTACCAATGGCTGAATTCATTTTCTTCTTTAGCCTTTTTATTTTATTTTCACCCAGTGATCAAGCCAGTAATTCTGTTTTTCAAAAGAACAAGCTCTTCTCATTAACAGTTTCAGGGGTGAGACAAACCATTTACCACTGACAGGGGTGCTTACAATGGTCATCTTTATTGTAAAACTTTTCTTCCAAAAGGAAAAAAGTTACTGAAACGAACTATAAAGTATTAGCTGGAGTTTGGATTCAATTTGTTAGTGTATTTAAATCTACTAGCACATCTAAAACTCCCCTCGCCCCAAGGACTGACAATGCTGCTGTCCAAAGGTGTCCCCTGTGTTCCTTCATCCAGAGTGTGGGTGCTGTAATACAGGTGGTGTGTTACTGGCCAGATCACCAGGTGAAAACAGAGGGGAAAAAAAGTCTAAAAAAATAACAAAAAAAGCTATTGCAGTTACACCATCTTAGGATTGGAAACTGCAATATATTACATTTTGGGTTTGGGTTTAATACTGGTTTAAGGAACCCCTAGCAGCCTCAGGAGGAATGGTTGCTCTAGGAGGAAGGGCAATGTGTAGGAACAATATGTAAGAAAAGAATCAGAATAAGCAATCACATTTGACTGTTGAATGATTTATATATAATAAACATTTTGTATGTCTCCCATCTTTGTTCCCATCTTTTATATGCATTTGTTTTGCAAAGCTATTCTGCTGAAACAACCATTAAAGCTAACCACTAGATGTCTGTATCTGATCTAGCATTGCTTGCCATGTTACCTCTACTATGTGTAATAATACAATCCTAAAATAACAGTTTTTTACTTTTCTTTTAATGGAACACATTTTGGAGAGGCAAAGTGAAAATGATAAACATTTATATCAAATTCATAATTCGGCACTTATATTGATGGCAAGCTTGCAAAATACCGTATTTGCCGGCGTCTAAGACGACTTTTCAACCCCTAAAAATCTTCTGAAAAGTCGGGGGTCGTCTTATACGCCAGTATACGGCGAGGCGGTGTGTCAGGGCGGCACTTTTTCCAGGGGCGGTGTCCTCCAACGGACACTAAGTACAGGGGTGGGCAGAGGGGCTGCTGTACCTTACCTGGCTCCGGTCCCGGTCCCACGATGATCCGGGACCGGAGGCGACCAATCACCAGCGAGGAGGCGGAGCCGAACGGCCCCCCGAAAATCAAGCTGCCGAACTGAAAGAAGGAGCAGCCGCTCCTCTCCCCCACTGACACTAACGATGGGGCACTATTCCTCCTCCCCACTGACACCAATGATGGGGCACTATTCCTCCCCCACTGACACCAACGATGGGGCACTATTCCTCCCCCACTGACACCAACGATGGGGCACTATTCCTCCCCCACTGACACCAACGATGGGGCACTATTCCTCCCCCACTGACACCAACGATGGGGCACTATTCCTCCCCCACTGACACCGACGATGGGGGGCACTATTCCTCCCCCACTGACACCAACGATGGGGCACTATTCCTCCCCCATTGACACCAACGATGGGGCACTATTCTCCCCACTGACACCAATTATGGGGCACTATTCCTCCCCCACTGACACCAACCATGGGGCACTATTCCTCCTCCCCACTGACACCAACGATGGGGCACTATTCCTCCTCCCCACTGACACCAACGATGGGGCACTATTCCTCCCCCCCACTGACACCAACGATGGGGCACTATTCCTCCCACTGACTAATGATGGGGCACTATTCCTCCCACTGATACCAATGATGGGGTGCTATTCCTCCCACTGACACCAATGATGGGGTGCTATTCCACTGACACCAATGATGGGGCATGATTCCTCCCACTGATACAAATGATGAGGCACTATTCCTCCCACTGACACTAATGATGGGGCACTATTTCATCCACTGACACCAATGATGGGGCACTATTCCTCCCACTGACACGAATGATGGGACACTATTCCTCACACACTGACACTACTGATGGGGCACCATTAGTGTCAGTGGGAGGAGTAGTGCCTCATCATTGGTATCAGTGGGAGGAATCATGCCCCATCATTGGTGTCAGTGGGAGGAATAGCACCCCATCATTGGAAGACCATACTGAAATAGCATACCATATTGAAATCAAATCTGATGTTTTTTCATTTTAATTTGGTGTGCGTTGGAAGAGGGGTAGTCTTATACGGCGAGTATAGCTCAAACCCTATATTTTAACAGGAAAAGTAGGGGGTCGTCTTATACGCCCAGTCGTCTTATACGCCGGCAAATACGGTATTTGTTTTTTATGATTAAGCATAATTAATATTAATATGGTTGAATGGCCTTGAATCAGTGATAGTGTTAATTTCTTCAGTTATAAACTGAGACAGGAGTTAGCTATCTAACCAGCTGAGAGCTGAGTATTCTATAATAGGGCATAGCTGGTTAGAAGACTCTAGTGTAGAATGTCATGGAGTAAACCAAAATAGAATAAGCATGACATAATATATTCTAATAGTATCTGTGTGTATTTAGTTTGTTTTATAAGTTGGTAATATCGTTACATACGTAGATTTCTGGTTATACAACATTATTGAGATGTTGTAAAGATACATTCTTAATTTATATTATTTAATCAGAGACTGGTCAAATGAGCAGGCTGATGCAACATCACCAGCTTATTATGGTCATTACATATGGGTTTGTCAATCAAAAGGCCATATATGTAGTGTCCCCTCCCTTCAATGAAATTGCTCTGCTAAGCAGTATTGTTTGCTATACAAGGTTCTAAGATCACGAATTATGATACATACAAGTATCATAAAAAGGCATCCTAAGACACGGACAGGGACATACACACTGAAGCGACACACAAAGACATACACAAGCATGGCATAAAGATGCTATGGTTAATTACAGAAGTGACAGACTGGAACAGGTGCATTCTCTAAGACAAGAATTAGTCACTTCTGTCTCTACTTCCGGTTTCTTCCTAAAGACTCTGCAGGACAAGCATCACATGGAAGTGCACATGAAGGACAATCAGCCATGAAAATAATGGTGACACATCTTTATAACTTCAATCTTGACATTTCTGTTTTATCTACATGGAACTGTTCTTGATACATTGTTATTTTAAGCCACTGTGTGATAAAATAAAATCACACTTTATTTTCTACTTTGGCAGCTCTTTATTAGCAAAATCGCCTATAGACACTAAAGAAGTATTATATGTGTCTCAGAAAATTCTACAGAAAACCTCGGGGGCCATCTGTAAAACCTGAAAGTAGGCTCACTTATGTTTCAAACAGGTATATTATGAAAGCAGCAAATAATTTGCAGATCATTCAGCTCCTTTTTCAAGTTCAACATTTCCTGCATTTACAAAGCACTATGAAGCACTATGGGGTAGATTTACTAAAGCTGGAGAGTGCAAAATCTGGTGCAGCTCTGAATAGAAACCAACCAGCATCCAGGTTTTGTTGTCGAAGCTTAATTGAACAAGCTGAAGTTAGAAGCTGATTGGCTACCAAGTACAGCTGCACCAGATTCTAAGTGCTCCAAGATTAGTAAATCAACCCCTATGTGTCCACATACAGTGGATATAAAAAGTCTACACGCCCCTGTTAAAATGTCAGGTTTCTGTGATGTAAAAAAATGAGACAAAGATAAATAATTTCAGAACTTTTTCCACCTTTAATGTGACCTATAAACTGTACAACTCAATTGAACAACAAACTGAAATCTTTTATAGGGGGAAGTAAACATAAAAAACTAAAATAATGTTGTTGCATAGCCTCTTATAACTGGGGATGTAGCTGTGTTCAGAATCACGGTTTATAGGTCACATTAAAGGTGTAAAAAGTTCTGAAATGATTTATCTTTGTCTCATTTTTTTACATCATAGAAACCTGACATGTTAATAGAGGTGTGTAGACTTTGTATATCCATTGTATAACTGTGTTGCTACCTGATGAAGTCACATGGGTTACTATGTACCCAAATCTTTATATTTTGTCCTAAAATCCCCATTCTTCTGTATTTCAATAATGTGCACTTAGGGTGAATATTAACAAACAGAAAGGGAATTTGGAAGATTCCAATCTCCTTGAACCCCTTAGATATAGGGCTCATGCATATGGGTATCTTGGCCTGTAAAGCATAAACAAATGGCTTTGAGTGCAAGGGAGGCACAGGATGTAGCACAAAGCCCGCTGCCAGAAACCTGTCAAAATCAATGAGAATCTAAAATACGCAGCGGCTGTACGCTGTTCTGAGCAACAAGCACAGTTAGGACCATATGCATTCAGAGACATTTGCCCTGAATACAGAAAATACAACTGCGTACATCCCTTATGTATTTCAGCCTGTCAATGCTTTTGACAGGCTGCTGGGAGTGGACTGTACGCTGCACCCGTGGCACACTTGTGCCCAAAAAGAGACAGTTTTGTACTCTGTATGGGCCATACTGCCTGTACCTACAAGTCCTTACTCTTTTATATGCATGCCCCCAAAGTGTTCCTTTCCTTCCTTAGGCTACTCTTTAGACTATAAAGTAAACCAGTAATGAGATCGATATGGAGGATGCCATTGTCATCCTCTGATTCCACACTGAAGTATGCAGATCAAGTAAAGTCCATACTGTTCCTAAATTATATCTACAGCCAAACTTTTCCTCTTGAAGCCTTTGTTAAGGAGAAATTTGACCCAAAACTCAAAAGTAAACAAAGGAACAGTTAATATTTTAATTAAATGAAGAAAATAGTGTAGCACTACACCCTTAAGGGTTTCTTAATAATTTTCGGGTTCCCTGTCAATCTGGACCTCTGAAAGTCCAACCTCTGCTGACACCACCGTACTCTTGTGACCAAAATAAGCCACCACTGCAAAATGGACTCACACACAAGCTACTGTAAACCAATATGAAGTCTATATTAAATTTGAGCATAGCTTCATCAAAGGAAAACATAAAACAGCATTGGTATATGCAGCAGATATAAGCACTTTTGTCAACTTTAAGTAAAAGTAACAGCATCCACAGTAAAGTACCAATAACTGTTAGCAGGCTTGCTTTCAGAAATAATCCACTGCCTCCAATCCGAGGTGACTTGAATCCCCAGTGAGCAAGAACAACTATCAATAAATAGGTAAGCTCATTGTGGGTCCTCAGAATCTGATGGCAAGGATTAGATTTGAAAATGGAGAGAGCTCACATCTATATCAACCAATGTCCCTTTAAAGTGTTACTAAACCCAGGACCCTGCATTCACTATATCTGGTCTCTCACAGTACACACAACATGAAAGTGTAATTATTTTAGTAAATATAAACTGCTAAATACCTTTTCTCATCAGAAGTTAGAGCAGTCTTGGGGATTCTATCAGTATTCAGCCAAGCACTAGCTAAAGCTTGTAGGAGGCCTATAGTAGGAGCTAGTCTGTCCTGTGTTCTCAACATCTTCTATTGACCCTCCTACTTCCGGTGACATCACTTCCGCCGGTGCTTACCACGCTGGTCATGCGGCCTCTTCCTGGATACAGACGCCGTTGATTGGCTCCAGCCCAGCCACACACCCAGGGGTGTCCCTCCACTGCAGCTATGGCTCCAGCTGTCACTCTGGCTTGCCCGGCGGTACCTTAAAGCAGAGTTTCACTCGACCTATCAAAAAATAAAAGTCAACAGCTACAAAAACTGTAGCTGCTGACTTTTAAAAAACAGCCACTTACCTGTCCCTCGGTCCCGTGGTGTGCCCCTCGCAGCTCGTTTCACCGGCCGTCCTGTATCACAGGAGGCCGGCATCTTCAGTGTGGGCAGCCGGCTGTGATAGCTTGTGGCTTCACAGCCGGGTACCCACTGCGCATGCACGAGTAGCGCTGTGCATTGTGAATGGTCCTGTAGTCTTCTGGGACCTGTCACATGTCCCATAAGACTACAGGGAGGGAGGGAGAGAAAACACCCTCCTCTTCCAATCGCCTAGGCGATCAGACCGGAAGTGTCAAATTCGGTACCCGCTCACCCCCCCACTCCCCAAAGGTGCCAATCCTTAATGGGGAGCGGGGGAGCAGTCTTTAAAGCGGAACTTCCCCTTTTGGGTGGAGCTCCGCTTTAAAGGACAGAGGAGAGTGGTCCTACACAGATGAGCTTTATTATACTTTTGTTCATTTTTGGTGCCTCTTTTTCTTCTCTCCTATTTACACATACAGAGATGGCCTTGCTCTATAGGACAGCAGCCATTAACCACCTACCATGTCATTATAACATTGACTCTTCATGGACTTTATGTATCTACCACTTGTGTGCCTACAGCACTTACTATAGTTTTTTGCTAGTTCATGTTGACCTATACTATTCATTTTTATCCTAATTTCCCCAACCCTTACTCCCCCTCCCCTTTCCTACTCCCTCTATGGAATTTTGGAGTATCTATGCACTGTGCGCCAGATCCTTCTCTGTTTTTCTTTCTGTTCTATGAGGATGCAAAACCCCTGACCTCTGTCTGACCAGTGCTGATTGGCCCTATCCTGATCACACGCATTCTCCCTAGAAAAAAAAACTCTCTAGCAATACACAGCTAACTGAGCATGTGCAAAATGCCTGCCATCCAGTCTGTCTTATCAGGAGATAAGAGGTGGTCCTAAAACAAGGGGAGGAACAGAGCAATCAGGAACAAACAGCTTTTTTACACAATGCAGAGGATTAACCCCTTATGTTCCACAGTGAGTATAACAAGCATGCTTTACTGCATATACAGACTGATTTTACTGTTTTGGGTTTAGTAACGCTTTAAGAACAATACGGAGCCTCCTGCATGCTAGCTGGGGCTCAGTTAGTATGAAGATGATCTAAGGCAAAAAAAGGTCTCCAAACTTTATAAACAAAGGGCCAGTTTACTGTTCTTTGTATTTTAGGGGGGCCAGACTGTGGCCAGTGGGAGTAGAAAATGTCCTGGCATCGGTGGGAGTAAACAATGCTCCATCATTGGTGTTAGTGGGAGGAATAGTGCCCCATCATTGGTATTAATAGGAGGAATAGTGTCCCATCATTGATGTCAATGGGAGGAATAGTGCCCCATTATTGGCATTAGTGGGAGGAATAGTACCCCATCATTGGTATCAATGTTAGGAATAGTGCCCCATTATTGGCGTTAGTGGGAGGATGGTGCTCCATCATTGGAATCAATTGGAGGAATAGTGACCCATCATTGATATCAATGGAAGGAATAATGCCCCATCATTGGTGTCGGTGGGTGGAATAGTGCTCCATTGGCTTCAACATCCTGCGTTAAACAGTTATTGCAGGGTGTTACAAACGTAAAATACATACATAACTTTCAGTGTATGCTTACCTTCTTTTGCATTCAAGTGAACGTCTCCTCTGGTGCCTTGTCTCCTCTTCTCTGCTATTTTTTGCATTTTGCAGGTGCACACAGCGCTCGAGTTGGATCAGGTGGTTTACATGTTATCATAGTAACAACATAAGCACTAGTTTTCTATAGCAATGTCCAACATCCAATCTGCGAGAGCTTGAGCTATTTTGCAAAGCAGAATGCAAAATAGCTGAAGCTCTGTCAGATTGGATGGAGAGCTTCTGTGAACAGAAATTGCCCAGAATGGCCCAGTCAAAGTCCAGACCTAAATCTAATTGAGAATCTGTGGCAAGACATGAAAATTGCTGTTCACAGACGTTCTCCATCCAATCTGACAGCTTGAGTTATTTTGCAAAGAATGAGCAAACATTTCACTCTCTAGATGTGCAAAGCTGGTAGAGACATCCCCAAAAAGACTTGCAGCTGTAATTGCAGCGAAAGGTGGTTCTACAAAGTATTGACTCAGGAGGGCTGAATACAAATGCACGCCACACTTTTCAGATATTTATTTGTAAAAAATTTTGAAAACCATTTAACATTTTCCTTACAATTCACAATTATGTGCCACTTTATGTTGGTCTATCACATAAAATCCCAATAAGATACATTTATGTTTTTGGTTGTAACATGACAAAATGTGGAACATTTCAAGGCGTATGAATACTTTTTTAAAGCACTGTACATATTACTAATCCCTGCTCTCTCTGGGTGTAATGTATTACACATCCCTGACTATTGAATTCTGTGTATGTATTCCTAAGCCCGATGCTGACTGTGGCACACAGTACTACTGACCCTTGCACACCCCTGAGCACTGCAATCTGTATTACATGTACTATAAACATGTATGTACTATAAACACTATATTGTTGTCAGGGCTCCCGGGTATGACCAGAGGTGTGTGACTGATGCAGGGAAATGCAGACTTCAGATATATTATAAACAATATAATTTATTAACACTAACAATACAAACATAAACGCAGTGCAATACTAAAACATAACACAGTGCAAACAAACCAAACCAACCACCCACAGATAACAGTACATACAATGCAAGCGTCGTCAGGCAGACCGGGTCAAATATCAATTGGGCAGGTAGGTACAGGGGGAGCAAGCGGAGAATGGTCGGGGTCACAAGCCAGGTTCAACAGGTAGCAGACAGCGAGGTACAGAGGGTCAGGCAGAGGGATGGTCAGGAACGAGCCGGGGTCAGAGCAGAAGTCAGCAGAGATCAGATCAGGCAGGGTCAGGGACAGGATGCAGGGACAGGATGCAGGAACAGGAACAGGATGCAAGATACAGGGCCCAGGAAAACACATACACCAAGGCAGAGTCTGCAGGTCTGGCCATCCCTTAAATTCACCAGCATAAGCAGTTTCAGGTGTTTTGCTGGCTGCAAGGTTGAGTCTCTGATTGCTGGGAGCACCCGCTGGCCAGCCCTGGTATTGCAGCTCATAAGGCAGGTGATACCCACCATTGCTGGCCAGTCCATTCCTGACAATTGTACACTTGATACTTCTCACCAAAATGTTCATTGTCTCAATAGTTGCTGGTGGCTAAGCAATGCATATTTTAATGAAGTTCTTCTTTAAGGTAGGCTTAGACAAAGTGTTAGCTCTCCTATTTTCTTTTTTTTAACATATATTTCTATCTATTTCAGTGTGCACAAATGCATATGTAATGGCAGCAATGTTAAATTATTGTGCTGAGTTTTATATGTGTCTGTGAGATTCCTACTTGTGGCACAGCAATCCAATCCTATTTTATATATACAAGGAGGCTGTACTTTTTTTAAACCATGACCCCTCCCACTTTTAAAAGTTTGGCCACACCCATTGTTCACTGTGGCATGCACAGTGTGCCGCATTACAGGTCTTTTAAAGTCCTATCAGCACTGTGTTTCTTCTGCGCCTCACTGACGGAAGCGACTGCACTGTCACTCCTGTCAGAAGTAGCAGGGGCCCCGAAAGCTGGTGTCGGTGGAATAGAATGGGTGATGAGAACACACTACTTTTCTAGGTTAGTCACACAAATGCTTATATTAAATGCAAAGCACACACAGATGATCCAGCATAATAGACAGCACCCATTAGGCTCAGTTCACACTAGCTTTGTCAGCAGGCGTCAGGCAGGCGTTTCGGAAACATTTTTAATACTTCTCAAACGCCTATGAAAATTCTGCACATGGCAGCACACAGTGCTGTTCACACTGACGCATTAGCATCACGTCGTGGCAAAACTGACACCTGGGGGTTTATTTACTAAAGCTGGAGAGTGCAAAATCAGACTCACTTCTGCATAGAAACCAATCAGCTTCCAGGTTTCATTGCCAAAGCTTCATTGAACAAGCTGAGGTTAGAAGCTGATTGGTTTCTATGCAGAAGGGAGTCTGATTTTGGACTCTCCAGCTTTAGTAAATAAACCCCCTGGTGTCGAATCAGGAGTTGAAGCCTCCCACTCAAGTCTATGGTACCATTTAACTTCATAGGCATTTGTGGTGCAGTTTTAATGCTTGGCAAACACCTATCAAGCGCCTCAAAACCTCGCATGGGGCGTTTGGGGAGCGTTTGAGGAGCGTTAAAAACGCTTCCCAAACGCCTGTCTAGCGCCTGTCAAACGCTACAGGGGCATTTGGCAATAGTTAGAAATAAAGTGTGAACGAGCCCTTAGTGTCCTTTACTCACTCAGTGCATCAACCATTCCTTTAAATTCATAGTGGACATGTCTCACAGGTTTGGTTAATCACTACAGCTCCTACTGCTTATAGACCAGAGCAATTTTGTACAATTTTGTACATTTCTGCTATATGCCTTTTTGTCGTAACTAATAGTATCAAAGTTAAATATTGTTTTTTGGGCAAGTAAGGCTTTGTTATCAGTACTGTCTGGCAATTTTTCATATACTATAAAGACAAAAAGATGGTCAAATAAAATAAACTTTTATTTTTTTTGTGTTTTTTTTTTTTTAAATGCAATTCTACAGAAGGAAATAAACAGAGTAAATTAAAAAGAAGTATAAAGCACAGTGAAGTTATTTTGAAAGTAAAGGGTTTATTTATGTGGATTTATAAAAACACATAAAAGAACAAGCGTTTGGTTTTCATATTAGCGATAATCAGAATCTATTGTAACAATATTTGCGATTATGTATTTATAAAATGAAGCCTGCATAGTTTGCAGGCTTCATTCATACGGGAGTGAATCCCATTACACAGATCTGGGTTCAACTGTCAAATTGATAATCTGTCTGAATTTCTACATCAATGTTACTTCTAGTCCAGTGCTTGATGTTGAGTACAAGAGATTGTTGGAGCTCATCTAAGGATCTCATCTGATGTTACATGTTTTAATATTTGCTAAACCATGGGTGGACAATTAATTTTCCCAAGGGGCCACATAAGAAACTGGGACTATTGTGGAGAGCCAAACTTAATTCTGCTCAATATTAATTTTGGACCAGGGAAGGTCTGTAAGTATACAAACATACAGAAAACAAGTATCTTACGCTTGAAATAATAGGTACAACTGCTCATGAAATTGGTCTCTTTCAGCCAGTCGGTCAGAGGGTGTTAAAAACAGGCAGCTGAACCTCCCACCTGAAGCTGTAAAATAACAGCTAGGCGCAGCATTAATAACATCATTCCTGAGCTCAGGCAGGAGATGGGTCAGCCTACATGGTGACCTAGCAGCCTGACACTGGTCTTGCATGTCAGCTCTGACAAGGGTAGAATACAAGTAAACAGCAACACACACAGCCATTCCCAAGAGAGAAGTCTGCGCTATTACATTTGAATTGTTGTATATGCCTTTACCTGACTGGTTACATTTAAATTAAAAAGTAGACATTTCACTGAACCACACCTGTGATTATAACCCTAGTTAGATATTTTACTTCATTAAACAATTGATAGTATTTCTGCCTGAAATATTGCATGTTTTACATTATCTTCCTAAATGTCTCGAAACAGCAAGGGTCAGTCTGCTGTGAGACAACCAGGTTTTGCTGCACTGCACAATGCTGTTAAAGTGTTACAAAACCCAGGACCCCTCATTCACTATATCTGGTCTCCCACAGTACACACGACATGGAAATGCAATTATTTTAGTAAATATAAACTGCTAAATACCTTTTCTCATCAGCAGTTAGAGCAGTCTTGTGACTTCTATCAGTGTTCAGCAGAGCACATGTTAAAGCTTGTAGGAGGAGTTTTCTATCTGCTCTAGGAGGATGCAAAACCCCTGACCTCTGTCTGGACAGGGCTGATTGGCCTTGTGTTGATCACATGCACTCTCCCTAAGAAAAACAAAACTTCTCTAGCAATACACACTAAACTGAGCATATGCAGAAGGGCTATGAGTTCAGTCTGTCTTATCAGTGTGAACATTTGAACAAGAGGAGGGATCAGAGAAGACAGGATCAAACTGCCTTTTTACACAATGTAGAGGATTAACCCCTAAGGTTCCACAGTGAGTATAATAAGCATGCTTTACTGTATATATAGATTGATTTTACTGTTGTGGGTTTAGTAACACTTTAAGGTTAAAATGTTTTAGACTTTGAGAGCTAAAAGAGGATTGTCTAAGCTACGTTCTGACACTGGCACCTGTCCTGCACACAGGCTGACTTCTTTTGTGCCTGTATCAGCCCTGAGCTATGTGCAGGCAGCCTATAGAGGTGGATGAAGATACAGCAGCTCCACAGCTACAGGTCAAAATTTGACAGCTGTACAAGAATGGCTGCCTGACCCCAAATGTACACTGTCTGTGTTCAGGGCCATGCAACTTATCTTGCATGACTGTCAAATGTTGACATTGTAGCTGTGTCTGTGCAGCTGCTGAATCTGCATCCACCTCAATAGACTGCCTACATGCAGCTCAGGGATGATGCAGACAACAAAAAGGCGTTTGCATCCACTGCAATAGGCTGCCTGCACGCAGCTCAGGGTGGATGTAGATGGAAAACAAAGGCAGGCTGCATGCAGGACAGATTCTCTGCGCCCACATGAATGAAGCTTTAAGCATTTTATAGGTACCAGAGAACGCAGTGACACAGAAAGCTACAATAGTGATTAGCTACTTTGCTGTGCTGTGGATGTGATATCTAGTAGGAGAGTGTATGTATTATAGAATTTTAGGATATTGGTGAATAAAATGTTTTAAATGTATATTTGAACAGTTTATCTCTTTGGTTTGTAGTACAGTTTTAATAATATTTGCTTTTTGAATAATTTTCTGTGGAATTGTGGATCACAATAACATCCCCGTAGTAAATAATCTTGTCATTTTGTTCATGTTGTGAACAAACTTCTCTTTTTGTTGGTAGGCCTCATTTTGATTTGAGTGTTGTCCCTTGGTATGTATAGGATTATATTTCTTTTGTATAATTAAAGTCTGTATAGGAGGAGTGGTGCAGACAGAAAGATTCAGGCTTGTCGGTTTATGGGTTAACACTCTGAAGGATAAATGGTCAAATGGTAGAAGCCCTAAATAGAAAAATGTTGTTAAATTTGGTGATTTGTAAAGCCCCTTTCACAAGGGAGGACTGATTGGGTCTGCCTGTCTTTTTTTTTTTTATAGGAGACTCTCCTTTAATGTTTAAATACATTTTTTTCATTAGTTTATACACAGGAAAAAGAAGGATTTATTAGAACAAATAGTAATGCTAATGCCAATGTGAGGGAAGTACCCTTGCAGTTGTCAGAAAATGGGGCCTAACCAGGGGCAGACTGACAACTCATGGGGCCCCCAGGCAATAGGGGATCTTGGGGCCCCTGTGTCCTTGCCCAAACTCAAAAAAGCTTATGAAAAAGGTACCAGGGGCATCTCATGGGGCCCCCTACTGACCCTGGGCCCTAGGGCAGTGCTCGAGTTTCCAAATGGTCAGTCCGCCCCTGGGCCCAACGCAGATTTGAAAAGCTAAATGTATACAAATCACCATTGTCTGATGGCTTACGGCTCAGGGAGTTTAGCTTGCTGATAGTCAAGTCAATTTTCCTAATTTCTAAAGACTCCTTTGTGACAAGAATGGTACTAACTGATCAGTATAGTGCAGATATAGTTCCAATATTCGCAAAAGTGACCAGAGAACTGCAAACTAGTCAGCCTAAGATCAATAGTTTGCAGTGTATGAGGGAATGCTAAAAGACTCCATTGAAGAATTTGTTATGGAAAAATGGTATTATTATTATTATTATTACTACGAGTTTATATAGCGCCAAAGGGTTTGCTCAGCGCTGTACAATAGAGGGGGGGACAATACATGGCACAGTACAACAACAACAAACAACGTACGAGGGGTAAGAGGGCCCTACTCTTTCGAGCTTACAATCTAGGTGGGAGGGGGTAAAGGTACAGTAGGAAGTGGCTGAGGGGAATGAGGGGTGGGAGGAAAGAGGGAGTATTATACTGTAAGTAACAATCAACATGGTTTTATGAAACACTGCTCTTGTCAGACCAACCAACTTTCTCAGAGGAAGCGAACTGTAGTTTAGATCAGCCTTTTTCAACCGGGGTGCCATGGCACCCTATTGTGCTTCCCCCCCAGGGGTCACCAGGAGTGCCGCGGCTGTCACATGACACTGAGCTCACTGATCCCCAGCCAGACCAGTTGGCACCGGGGAGCTATATATATATATATATATATATATATATATATATATGTGTGTACTGTATGTGTGTGTTTATATATGTCTGTGTGTACAGGAGTGTATGTACAGTCAGGTCCATAAATATTGGCACATCGACACAATTCTAACATTTTTGGCTCTATACACCACCACAATGGATTTGAAATGAAACAAACAAGATGTGCTTTAACTGCAGACGGTCAGCTTTAATTTGAGGGTATTTACATCCAAATCAGGTGAACGGTGTAGGAATTACAACAGTTTGCGTATGTGCCTCTCACTTGTTAAGGGACCAAAAGTAATGGGACAGAATAATAATCCTAAATCAAACTTTCACTTTTTAATACTTGGTTGCAAATCCTTTGCAGTCAATTACAGCCTGAAGTCTGGAAGGCATAGACATCACCAGACGCTGGTGTAAATACATGCGTGTTTATATGCGTATGGTTGTACTTTACTTTTAATCCTGACTCCCTGTTCCTGTAGGATCTGAACGGATTTTTAGGGCTTGTATATAATACTAGCAAGGACCAATGATCCATGCTCAGATCGCTTTTAAGAGGCATTTGACAGGTGGTGAAGAGGCAATATGTTGCCTCCTCACCCTGTTTTAACCCTTAAATGCAGCATCACCACACCACAACCACGTGCAATGCACACAGTTGCAGAGTGGTTGCAGCGCAGCCCCATTCACCTGGGAGTATACTTCCAGCCACAACATGTGTACATCCCCAGATGCTGCCGCTACAGCTAAAGAGGGAGCAGTTGGGGATAGTAAAAATGCAGCTCAAGTGTTTGGTTTTTACTGTCCTCCAACCTCACATGTTAACAAGCCCTTGGTTCACATCTGTGTGGCTGTGTGCTGCGTATAGGGCAGCCCATTCATTTCATAGGTCTGCCCCGCAGAAACACAGGGATGGAATTCCCGACCTGGGTTTTTTTTTTTATATGCTGAAAACGCACCACATTTGCCAATGCATGGGGGTACCATTAAGAACTAATGATACCCCTGCATGTCTGCTAACGAGCAGTGTGTTTGTCTGTGTCAGGAACACATGTGATTTTGCGCACATTCTGCAATAATGTGAACCAAGCCTTAGACTGGGGTGCCTGAAGACTGAAAATACTTTTCAAGGGTGCCCTGACTGGTTAAAAGTTAAAAAACAGTGGTGCAGATAAAGGAAGGGCAGTATAACTAAAGGCAAAACTTTTTTTAAGTCTTGGATAGCGTGGAACACCTGTCGGGTTTTTACTGCTGTCTGTGTTCCTGTTAGGCAGATTCACTCTCTCTATATATCCTGTTTACTGGCATCACTGAGAGAGAAAGTTAAAGAAAATCCCAAATTTGGGATTGCCATTAGAACAAGAATAAAGGGCAAATCTTCCAATGGAGACATTAGTTTTGATGACCCTGGTAACAACCAGGGATTCCCTTGCTTCCTGTTGTGCTTATGGGACAAGAAATGAAGCGAAATCTCCTCAATGAGATGCACAGCTGACAGGGGTGAAAACTCTCCTGTACGCTATCCAACATGGAAAAAAAAAGTTTTGGCTTTAGTTTAAATGCATTGAAAACAACTTTCAAAATAAATTAACATGTTAATGCTTCTTTGAGATTTTAGTGATTGGCTATACACTGATCAGCTATAATATTATGACCATCCACCATGACCCATTAAGGCATGGACTCCACTAGACCTTTGAAGGTATGCTGTGGTATCTGACACCAAGCGGTCAGTAGCAGATCCTGTAAGTTGCGAGGTGAGGGCTCAATGGATCAGACTTATTTTTTCCAGCGCATCGCACAGATGTTCAATTGGATTGGGTTCTGGAGAATTTAGAGGCCAAGACAACACCTCAAACTTGCTCTTGTGTTCTTCAAATTCATCAAACCTGGCTGCCTTCTTCCATTGCTCTGTGGTTCAGTTTTGATGCTCACATGCCCATTGTAGGCTCTTTTGGCCGTGGACACAGATAAGCATGGGCACACTTACTGGTCTGTGACTATACAGCCCCATACACAACAAACTGCGGAGCACTGTGTGTTCTGACACCTTTCTATTGGAACTAGCATTAACTTTTTCATCAATTTGAGCTGCAGTAAATATTCTATTGTATCGGACCACACAGGCCAGCCTTCGCTCCCCATGTGCATCAATGAGTCTTGGCCACCCATGACCCTGATGCTGGTTTTCCTTCCTTGAACCTTTTCATAGGTCCTGACCGCTGGGAATCCACAACCCACAAGAGTTGCAGTTTTGGAATTGCTCTGACCCAATCATCTAGCCATTACAATTGGCCCTGGTAAAACTTACTCAAATCCATATCACATTTTTTCTGCTTTCAACACATCAGCTTTAGGGACGACATGTTCACTTGCTGCCTAATATATCCCACAGACTGTCAGATGTCATTGTAATGAGATAATCAGTATTATTCACTTAACCTTTCAGTGGTCATAATGTTATGGCTATTTGGTGTATATATCCTTTAACGAAAAGCAGAAAAAAAAGATTTTTTACCTTCTGCGTTTGTTTGATAATCATTAAATCACATGCAAAAATTAAAAAACAAACTGTTTGGGCTTAGATCTACTTTGATGGTTCTTTTCTAAGGGGCTTGTTATGGCTCTGAAGCCACCATGATCATATTTTCTCCTTTCATTTTCACTAACTTGATACGTGTTACCCCTTAAACTCCGTGTTACAATCTAGGTATACCAAATATATGTAATGAGGACCTATCGAAATTATCCAATCAATTTTTAACCAAGCAAGCAGGCCCTTTGTACTACATAGTTGTTGACACACCCATAGCAGCTTGTACAATCAGAATATAACATGGGTGGTAGACATAATGCACATTCTTCTTTGTCTTGGATGCTCACAGAACCATAGCTGAGCGCAGCATCTGAAGATTGTGGTCCTTCAAGTAATGCTGCAAGTCTCTGTCCTTCTGAGACTCCTGTTCTGCCTGCTGATAGAACTGCTCCAGCTTGCTGGAAATTCTGCGCTTGGCTCCCGACTGCAGCTGCTGATGCCGGCGCCACTCTTGGAGATCCACCTCTTGCTGTCTCTGCTGTGCTGCCAGCTGGCTACGTGCAATTTCCTGGAACAGCAAATGTTTGTATGAATCTTGTGCGTTTAATAGAACAAAAGATGGAGCTACCAGGACTAATACAAGGGGCAACAATGATTAAATAATTTAAAAAAAATTCAGGTAAAAGTATACACAAATTAAAGAAAATGAGCATTTATTATATTTTGTCAAAAGGTGAACTTATCTTTTAAAGTACAGAATATACAAACTCTTACCTTGTGAAACAATCCACTCCATTTAAAATAGAAATGGAAGGCAAAAAAATTTGTGTATAGATATAAAAAAGGTGTTTATATATTTTTTGTAAGTGATCACATCCCCTCTGTTCTCAGCTGCATAAGGAGCTTAGAGAGTGGGGGGAGGAGAAACAGAAGCACACTTGTCTTCCCAGTGAATGGCTATACAGGTGGGGGAGCGTGTCAACAGAAGTCTGATCACTGAAGGAGAGAACAGCTAGAGAACTGACCATGCTGTGCTCTCATGCCTAGTGTGGTCGGTTTTTAAATAGGATGCAGAGGGACTTGCAGGAACACCAGGGAATTCACACAAAGGAAGAAAATACAAAGAGAATAGGATATTTTTCCATACAGGTACACGGTACAACAGACACATATCAGGAAATGAAATGTTGGGTTTACATATTCTTTAAACAGTGGACAGTGCAGTCTCAAGTCAGACTTTTAGCTTGGAGAGGAGAGGGAGTAGAAGCAGTGGAGTGTCTGTAGAATTGTGAGTTTCTATTGATGCACACAGTGTACAGAATTCTGCAAGATAAAGGAGCCACCCTGAAACAGGAAAGCTGGGGCAGTAGTTATAGCCCTTGCCTAAACTGGAACATAGGGAAGGATTAAAATATAAACAAGCTGCATATTCAGTAAGCAATTAAATCCACAGCTTAATGTGCTTAAAAAGTTGAGTATCTAATATCACTTTCAAACTATTTCTGAATTGGTGGTGGTGATGGTAGTGATTTACTGGTATAGTAATGTGACCGTGTGTTAAACTCACCTTCTGTTTCACTTCTTGATCATGGAGCTTCTGGTTCTTCTCCACCTCTATACTTTCTCTCTGCTGCCGGTGGTCTCTCCAGTACTTCATTCTGTCCTCCTCTTTCCTCCACTCCCTCTCCATATCCTCATTTTTCTTCTTGCTCCTCTCTTCAGCCACTGACCTGCGGGTCTCAGTCTGTTGGACCTCTAAGCCCTCTTGGTTCTGTCTTCTCTCCAGGTCAAGCAGGATTCTTTGACCTGTACGTAGCCTAAACAATAGAATAGAATCTGTAAGACAAAACTCTGGAAAAAATAAGCCTAATACATAGGACATGGACCAATATTTCCTTCAGAACTGCCTTAATTCTTCATGAAGTAGATTCAGCAAGGTGTTGGAACCACTCCTCAGAGATTTTGGTCCATATTGAGCTACACCTGAGTTACTGTTGGCTTTCTATCATCTCAGACCAGTGTGCCCATTCACCTCTGACCTCATCAAGGTATTTTTGTCCACATGACTGCCGTTCACTGGATATTTTCTCTTTTTCAGACCCTAGGGCTGAATTTGCGTGAAAATACCAGTAGATCATTAGCTTTTGAAATATTTGAACCATCCTGGCTGGCACCAACAACCATGCCACATTCAAAGTTACTTAAATCCCCTTGCTTCCCCATTCTGATGCTCGGTTTGAACTTCAGCAGGTAGTCTTCACCACGTCTAGATGCCTAAATGCATTGAGTTGCTACCATGTGATTAGCTGACTAATGTGTGTTACCAAGCAATTGAACAGGTATACCTAATAAAGTGGCCGATGAGTGTGTATATATATATATAAATATAAAATAAAACACACATACCTCGCCATCACACCTATAAGAGCTTGTTGCATATCCATGGATGGATTTGACCCCCTCCCCTTCCGTTACTATTATAACAGCCTCCACTCTTCTGGAAAGGCTTCCCACAAGATTGTGAAGTGTGCCTGTGGGAATTTGTGCCCACTCACACATAGAGCATTTGTGAGATCAGGTACTGACAATAATTATACATGATGATGTAGCTGGCAATCAGTGTTCCATTTCATCCCAAAAGTGTTCAGTATCGTTGGAGTCAGAGTTCTGTGCAGGCACTTGAGTTCTTCCACTTTGTACTGGTCAAACAATGTTTTTATGGAGCTGATAGCCAGGACGCCACCTGCACACCAGAAGAAGGACCTGCCTCCTCTGCAGTGAAGAAGATAACAGTCTCTGGATTTTACCACCGATTTTGGTAAGTTAATTTTTTTTATATCAGGATTTTTTTAAAGCAACATAAGAAATTAGTTAGGTGGGGGATCTGCTTTAACAGTACTCTTTACTATAAACACAATAATTTGGTGAGGTGTCCCAATATGTTTGGCCATATAGTGTAGGTATGATGGTCAACTGTCCACAAATGTTTGGTCATACAATTTATGTCAACCATATACAGTATTCTACTTTGGCATTCCAATTGAAATATGAAGGTTGATTTATTAAAGGCAAATACACTGTGCAAGGCCATTTGCACCAGAGCTTAGTAAATGAGGGCAAGCTCTGCATATTTCCATCAACCAAATGCTATTATGTTTCTTACATGTGATTGGATATTCTTTCCAAGGTGAAGCTCCATCTCATTTACTAAGCTCTGGATCAAATGCCCTTGCAGAGTGCAACTGCACTTGAAAAGTGCACAGTCTATTTAACTGTACTAAATCAACCCCATGTTACAAGATGTCCATTGACCTACCAATGAATGAACTCTACTGTTAAGAATTAAAAGTTCTTGTATGGACAATTTGGTGCGTTACAATGAAGATACATGGCAACAGGAAAGAACAATCTGCACCCCTCTGCCCAGCAATTTCTGAAGGGGAGAAGTGGGGAGTGATGGCACTGAGGTTTCAAATACAAATTTTCAGCATAGAAAAGGAATATTGTATTCTCTTGCAAAAATAACCTAGCCTGTGGGACTTTTGAGTCTGACAGATATCCAATAGGGATGCATCTTATGTATCATTCATACTGTAAATGTAATGGCAGAAGTTGCTGGCAGCACATTTCCTACCTTCTGCTGTCTTGCAAGTTGACTTCTCTCTCTTCCATCTCCTTGAATTTCTCCTCCCTCCTCCTCTGTCTCTCTTCTGCTTGCATCCTCCATAGTTTGGACTTTTCTGCCCCCTTCCCGTCCCTCAGCTCCTGGTTACTCCTTGCTTTTGCTTCATAATTCTAAAGGAATTAAAAGGTTAACTATGGTACAATTGCAAAACAGCAAAGAACAAAATGATAGCTCAAGATGAGCAAAGTGAGAGTTCACACCATCCAAATGAATACAGCAATAGATAGTTTTCAGTGAGTCAGACGACTCATAGACTTGGATAATAAGAAAGTAAAGCACAAATATTGTGTGGCACTGCAAAGCAGGAAGGAGTATGTAATAATTACAAACTATACGTAAAACAAGGATTTTTTTATACATTAGCCTACACTGAAGTTTATTTACATTCAGCTTATCATTTGACAGTATAATACTTCTGAACACAAACAGTCACAAATAATCGTACCTAACACCAAGCAACCATAACAAAGGGTGAGAATTACTAAAACTGGTGCAATCAGCCTCTAACATCAGCTTGTTTAATAAACCTTTGGTAATAAAACCTGGTTACTATGCAGAGCTGTACCAGATTTTGCACTCTCCAGATTTAGTAAATAACTCCCCCCCTCCCCCCCCAAAGTGTTCTTTAGGGTAAGGCTAGGCTCACACATGTGCGGGTTGTTCCTGCTGCGGGTCCGCACCTGTTCCAGCAGCTGCAACCACCCACATAGAAAAATGCAGGCGATAAGTGGGGGTACCATTAATCCTAATGGCATCCCCACACACTGGTAAACACAGCGCAGGTTCCCCGCACTGGAAACTGCACTGCACTTGCTGTTTCCACGTGGGCCGTATTTTGAGAAAATGTGCAGGAAGCTTTTCTGTGCATTTTCTGGAGGCATAGCAGCCTGTGCAAATAGCCCTATGTAGTTCAGCTGTAAATAATGTAACTGATCACACTGAGCACAAGCCAAGTGTACAGCTGAATTGAACAGGCTGAAGTTAGAAGCTGATTGGTTACCATGCACAGCTGCACCAGATTTCACACTCTCCAGTTTTAGTAAATCTACCCCCTAATGTCACCTCTTCCCTCCACTGCAGCTAAATAGGCAGAAATTGTGCTTGATTAGCTGCTCCCCTGGCTACAGTGGCTAGGGAATGACAGCTCTGAACCCAGTAAGTGATCAAATGCAAGTTGTCTCTGAGTTCATAAGTCCAGACAAGCGTCTCCCATTCAGAATCCTGAAAAAGTTTACTGAAGTACTGGGCTCCCTGGGAATCATCACGGGTGGTGACAGGTGGGGTGGCATCACCATCTCAGTGCTCTACAGCATCCTGCATTTAGTTGTATCTGATTGATATGTTAAAAAAAATACCCTTTGATTCTGCCAGAAATCTTGCAAGCTGTGCTCTCTGTCTGTACTGACTGTTTTCAGTAACATTGTTTCTTTTTTTTTTTTCTATTTAACATTCTTTATTTATTGAAGAAGTTTTGTTTACTTACAAATAGGAATGCCTACAGAACAGTCACCAACTGTAGCATAGTCAAGTTGCACAATGAAACATTTTACAGAACGGTACAAAAACCTGTCAAACAGAAAGTTGAGAAGCCATCCTCAAACAATAAACTGAGACAGCAAAACATGGTAAAGAAGCATCCCATCTGTATGTGAATTTAAATAGCTATATATAGTAGAAGTATACCGAACGGAAAAAAAGAAAAGAAAAAGAGGAAAGTCGGAAACGGGTGAGGATTGAAAGGAAGATGAGGGGGAGGGGCGGGGGAGGCAAGGGACTGAAGAGGGTAGGATGAGACCTCAATCTCCTGAATGCATAATGGACTCATATTCAGTGGAGCAAATATAAGGGGTCCAATGGAACCACCTACTGCGGAATGTTTCTTCCTTGCCGCAAAGCCCAGCCATGGCACTTTCCATAGAATGAATATCCGCAATTCTGTTAAACCACATGAAGAGAGATGGAGGTCTCCTGTTTCCAGAGTGATGGTATGCAAACCCGAACAGCATTTATCAAATGCACCAGCAGAGAGCTTTTCTACCGTTTTCTCGAGAGGTCAGAGTGAAGCAGTAGATACCCGGCTGGGTCCTCACCTAGATCAAAGTCTATCAAATGTTTAATAGTCTCCCTAACTCATGACCAATAATTGGCCAATTTCCTGCAAGAACAAAAACCTTGGAGGAGCGTGCCCTCCACTTCCTTGCAGCGCCAGCAAATATTCGTTGCCTCCGGTAAAGGTGTTGTAACAAGGCTGGGACCTTATACCATCAGGTAAGCAATTTATAGCTCAGTTCTTGATATTTGCTCGCAGTTGAAGAGCGATGAGCAAAGTACAAAACATGATCCCTCTGTTCAGCCGAGAACTTCCTGCCGAGTTCTCGCTCACATTTAAGTAGGTATGGTGGTACAAAGGAGTCGGAGGGTCAACTTAGAACAGAAAGTGTCTTACTGGCAGGATTACCAAAAAAATATAAAAGAAAAAAGCCTGAAAAAAAAGAAAACTAGTGCAGCCACCACATCTAAGGTTTGGTAAGCTGCAATATATTACATTTTTGTTTTGGGGTTTAGATATGCTTTAAAGCAAAAGATAAATTAGCCACAAAATGTGCATAATTGGAATTTGATTATAATTTTATTTATCACTGTTTTTGGACTTTATTTGACACAATTGTTTTGCACGTTTTTATATATATTTTTTATGAGATGGACATTTTTGATTCATTTAACACTTTAGATGATATGAGATCTATATAAGCGCAAACCTATTTTATTTGACAAAATGCGCATAGCATAAATTATGATGTTATGATAACATTTTTGTGAATCAGGTTACATTGAAAATCAGCTGAAAACAGGCCAAAATAAGATATGCAAACTCAATTCACCCTTTGATGAAACATACTATATATGTGTATGAGCATAAGTTCCATTTATGTTTTTT
Source organism: Staurois parvus (assembly GCF_062004578.1). Taxonomy (NCBI): domain Eukaryota; kingdom Metazoa; phylum Chordata; class Amphibia; order Anura; family Ranidae; genus Staurois; species Staurois parvus. The sequence goes on along the minus strand of NW_028318045.1, from coordinate 7,038,505 downwards.
ACTTACCAGTTTGAGAGGAGTAGAACGAGGTCGGCGCTCAAGTAAAGCGGATTCCATAGCCTTTCGGTCCTCTTTCATTGCCTGATTTATATGTTCCAAGGTAGCCTGGAGATGTGTCATGTTGTTCAGCCTCGAGGGATTGTATGAGGAGGACACTGCATCATCTAACAAAGAAATAACTATTAACAATGTGAAGAGAATCCAACTTGTGTTCAGTCCATGGCTGGACTACTCTCTGACCACACAGACAGGTTGTGGGATAAGCCATAGACAGCAATAGGCAGTTGTTTTTTTTTTTTGTTTACAAACAGTTTTATTTTGCAAAAGTAGACTGTAAAACACCAGTACATTTTCAAGTGATACTTACAACAAAAACAAGGCACTTTTGAAAAGTACAATACAGAAAAGTATATTAATATAAGAAAGAGAGGAAATAGAAAAGAGTAGATTGCAAGTACATGAAATACGTAGACGATAAAGCAGGTTAAATGATACATCTGTCAACAGTATATGCCAGTCAACCTCCACTTGGAATGTTGTTAATTATGCAGTAAATGTCTATAATCCCTTCATGACTCCCATTTTTTATCAAATAAGTGCATCTTATCCATTAAGGTATAATGAATACGTTCCATAAGCATTACAGCATCAACTCTGTGTAAAACGGAGGCTAAGGGTACAGCATTGGATCTCCAATGTAAGGCAATAGCCCATAAAGTGGCAATACAAATAGTATGTATCAATCTCATAATGGAATCAGAGACCCCCGGGATATGAGCCCCCAATAAACAGGTCTGTATAGACAATCGTACCGGGATACCCGCCAGTGAGGTAGCCACCTCAGATATCTTGCGCCAAATCAAAGATATGGTCGGGCAATCCCAAAATATATGAACCAAAGTACCTGTGAGGCCACAGCCCTGGAAACATAAAGGGGACGTTTGTGAGAACAATACTTGTAGTCTTGAGGGGGTATAATAGGCAGTTGTTTTTTTAAAGCATGCCAGTTAGCTTTTGGGTTAAATGTTTATAAAATAATCATTCATCAGAGCATTCTTTCCTGCTACTATTGAGTTAACTAATTTTGTTTGAAAGCCCTAAAATTGTATCTGGTCCTGCTACTGCAGTGGAATATTAAACAATTTTCATTATGAACTAGAAATGCTAGGGGGTGTCAAAGTGATTTCTCAACAAAATAAAGCTTGGAGACATGGATGAGCAAGTTTGCATTGAATATTAAAAATCAGTTAAATAGAATTCTCAGTTTGTGGTGCTCAGATACAGTTGAGTTCTGCTTTAATTATGCAACTGTCTTATCTTCAGTAATAAATCTGTCTCAGAACTTTGCAAACAGTTGCACTTGGCTGCCCAGGAATACAGATGCACAAGTCAACTGTAAACTTGTTGCAGACAATTTGCCAAAGGAGATGCAACCTGATTTGCAACTAATTGTGTCACTAATTTGATTGATAAATATCTCCCATTATACTTTCCAGTTAAGGCAATTAGATCAGGTACCATTACATATACACACTCTAATTATGGAAACATAAAAAACACATAATTACCATTTGTTTTTTGTAACTCATATTTGATTGGACTGCTGTCTGATCTTAATATTCCTTCTGTCTGCATGTCTCTGTTAAAAACATGTTGCTTCTGTAAAAAAAAATAAAAACAAAATGAAGGTACCATGTCTGTAAACATTCTCATCTATCCTAGTCATAGTCAGGGGTGGACTGACCATTCGAGCACTCGGGCACTGCCCGAGGGCCCGGGGTCAGTAGGGGGCCCCATGAAATGCGCCTGGTACCTTTTATAGGCTTTTTTGGGTGTGCTTTGAGTGTGGGCAAGGACACAGCGGCCCCATGATCCCCTATTGCCCGGGGGGCCCCATGAGTTGTCAGTCCGCCCCTGGTCATAGTATAATTAGTAGTGGTTATTCACATTCACCTGTCATGTGATGCTGAAGATGTTTCACTGCTTATCCAAGTTGCTTTTTCAGTTATAGTGATTGTCAGGAACATAATTAATTGCTCCAGTCACATACCTGTATGAGGACAAGGGTGGCCTCATACACAATTCCCATGAGTCAAAGCCTACAGGGGAGATGGAGGACACAAGTGCCTTGGTGCAGGAACTGGTGAGTGAAACTCTAGAAGCTGAAAGACCATTCAGCACCAGTATCAGCAGAACTCTAAAAGGCTTACTTGGCAATAATTACTCAGAGGTTGTGTTTCCACACATGCACCGAGAGATGCGAACATGAACATATAAACATTTTTGGCCATCTATGCCTCCATGCCCAGGAGCAAGTACATGCACTTGCACATGTGCTTGTGCTAATGAATGAGTGGGTCACCTGGCAATATCTTCCTAATAGCATTACATACCAATCTTAATCCAATCATTATGAACCCAACTATTCATACTGTCAGTTGTGTAATTCAAACAATGAGCACATGTTCCAGACTTCCAGCCTTCAAGAGATGGGATTATGTAATTAAACAATATTGTTTCACAAACTGCAACACCTTCCATCTTGTTAATGGACAATCAAAACCTGCCTAGAAACATTTCAAGGTGGCTGGAAAAGGAGGAGTTACTTGTGTGGCTTTAAATGCTGGGATATGTTCCTGACATTCTTAAGAACTGAAAAAGCTACTTGGATTAGTAGTGAAATGTCTTTAGCATTACAGAACAAGTCCAGCTGAATGTGGCTACCTACTACTAGGTAGAAAATGGCAATATTTTTTCATAAAAGGGAATTCATATTTTTCATATCAAAGGTATTAATTTCAGATTTCTTTTTAATTTAGTATCTTGCAATGGAAATGAGGAGACGGACAGGAGTTTGTGTACAAATCGGATCAGTCTATGGTGATAACACTGCTCTTCTATAGATACAAGTTGTAAGTGTTGTCACCCTAGAACATGATGTGTATTACTGGCTGGATTTCCAGGTGAAATTTAAAGGGAAGAGAAACCTAAAAGAGAACAAATGCAGCCAACACATCCAAGGACTGATAAGTTACATTTTTACTTTTAGGTTTAAATACACTTTAGTCATTAATCAATCAATTTCTATTCACAGTATTCTCAACAATTCTGTACACCAGTTGTCTTCACTGGAAATATTAACATCAACAAAAAAGACACAGCAGATATTTGCTTAGGAAAGAACATCTGTGCTTACTTCCTCTGTAATATATCTGATTACTTACCGGCTTCTGTTGCTGGGATCCTGTCCTTTCTAGTATGACTCTCTTCTGAGGTTTTGCCCTCTCTTTTCTGTGGACAGTTTTTGGAGAAGCGTCTTGTTCAAGGTCCTTCTTCTTGTCCACTTTTTTGGCCAATTTCTCCTTAGGTGAAGTCATATTGTTGATGTGATTCAGGGAGTTTCTCAGAGCTGCCCACAGCTCCTCTGGCACATGGCACCTCTGGCAAACATCAGAGCCAGAAAGGCAATACAAACAGTTGTGGGAGCCGGATGTAAGACTTGCTTCTTCGGTCTGACACTGGGGGTTTTTATAGCCAGTTCCTATGAACGGGAACCCAGGGCAAGACTCCATCAGCTTCTTCCGAGCTTCTGCTGGGATGTGGAGTTCCAGAGTAATGCGGTCACTTAAATCCTGTGGGATCCAGATGGAGAGGCCAGCAGGAACTTGTTTGGTCTTTCCATTCCAAAATGCTACAAGAACTCCATTGCTATCAAAAGCTAGAGAGTATTAAAGGTGTTATTTTTATTAAGTAATTTTATTTATACATACTTTATTATTCAAATGGAACTAAAGTTCTTCAAGAAAAAACACTCGGAGGTGGAGTTTTTTTCTTTAGCAGAAGGGTATGCAAAGTCTCTTTTGCCACTAAACCTTTAGTCCAGTTCCTGGTAATGTTTTGCCTTTGGTGTATACTACAAGGTGAATGCGCTGTCTGTGCACTGTACATTTGGCATGTCAAGAATAGAGCCGAGTGCCAGGGACAGGGATGTAACTCCTGCACACATGCGCCAGTGCAGGACAAAGCAGTGTAGAAGAGATAGTGTACTGGAGTCCAGTTTATTTGTACAAGTGTACACAGTGTATGGCGATCTCTAAGTTGGAGGTCCACCTTACATTTGAGCTATCCCCAAAAGCAGCCTCCGTCTTGTCTCAGGGCATTGATGAGCATGACACAAGTAAAGGTACCTAATGTGCAGGGAAAGTCACCCAGTCTATGGTGCCTAGCGTAGCCTAGAAGAACCCTTCCTGAGGTAGGCCTCTTATGTTATCCACACTTGGTGGCAGTTAGCAAGATAAGTCCCACCTACCCACCCTACATACTGCTATCAAGGAATTAATTAAATACATTTTCCCTCACTTCCTGTTCTGCTGACAACAGTTTACTAGACAGGAAGTGAGAGAAACTCTCCAACAGCAAGACAGGAAAAAATAAAGATGCATTTTTAAGTAGAGTAAGGGAATGAGAGAACCATATCACTTTGTTTCAGTCTGTGTCTGTGTTGGAGATTTTCTCTCACCTCCTGTCTGCTTAAATACTGTTACCAAGACAGGAAGTAAAATGAATCTCTGACAGAGCCCCAAATAGCAGACAGGGGTTTCGATCCTTCTCCATTCTATCTAACACTAAAAAAAAAGTTTGGGGCTTGACAAACACTTGAGGACAGAAGAGAATGCAATGCTGTTCATCATATCCCATTGGAAGTTATAATCTAATAATAATTCTTGTTTCAACTACAAATAGTCTTCAAGCTTGTCTTTTTTTACTCCACCACAGATCTGAAGATGTTCTGAGCATTTCCAGTCTCAATGGCACTTGGCCTAAAGTGAACCTGTGATTTGCCTTCAGAAGACAAAACAACAGACTGACTTGAATTTCAGCTGCATATACAGAATTTACCGTATTTTTGCCTACGCTACTCGGTATGCACGGTGAAATTAAATGAAAAAGTTGGGTTTAAGAATTTAGTTAAAACAATAAACCATTGTCAGAACTAGAGATAACTGATGGTTGCTGGAATTATAAGGTCAATATATGAACCTCAAATAGAACAGCATAAAAATGCAGTGCCTAACAATATAAGTGGTTAAATAAAAATGTGCTTTTAAAGTGTTCATAAAAAAATATATATATATATCAAACAAGATAAAGCAATGCTTAAAATTGTTAATAAAAAAGATCACAGTGAAACAGTCTTATGTGAAATCTTCTAATAAAATTCTTCAATTGAAAGAACAATGGTGTCTTGATTCTTTAAATTCACCAGCATGAACATGTGCAGCACCAGGAGTGTCCTGTAACCAGCACTATGCACTCACCAGATATTAGGCTGCAGTTATCCATGCAACTAATCACACATATACACAGAAGATGACTTAACTCCTCCAAAGTAGACAAAACACAATCTTCCTCCATAGTAGGGATTACCCAAAGAGTTATAAGGCACTATGTGGGAAAAGCCACTCACGTAATAAAACCACAAAGTAAAAGCTCATATAGTGTAGTATTTTATTAAAAGAGGGCAGTGAAGCTCAATATAAATAAAAAACTAACTAATATTGCACAATATTCCAATTCAGTAGTGATAAAACCACAATAGTTTTGCTCCAGGAGGATCAAACAATAGGAATTGCACAACAAACACTTACAAAGATGGTGTGACGTCAGCATGTAGCTTTGCCCCAACGCGTTTTGTGCAAAGGCACGTCTTCAGGAGATTGCAGCGTAGTTGCATAGTTTGTAATATAGTTAGTGATATACTACTACTTATAATATTATATATTATATTAGAAAAAAATGTGGCCAAGCACTACTCACCCAACTCATTCTCCAACGGCTGTTCCCAGCATTTTTCCTTCATCCAGCACCGCTCTCTTTCAGGATAAATGATGGCTAGCATCATTCAGTCCAATTCCTGTGAGTATTTTTGGTCTTACAAAATGTACTATTTTTCTACCACTGCCTTTACTATTTTACTACCAAAAGTGTTAAACAAATTAACATTATTATCCAATTTCTATATTGCTATATTTGTTATTTTGTAATTTTAAGGTCCCTTCTTTACTCTTAACAAAGAGACTTGTGACAATACTCCTTCTTGCTTTTAAAATAAAGAAACAAAGCAATACCCAGGCCTCTTTCTCTGTTCTCTGCTCCTCTTAAAATGGTTCCAGGTCCGTACTGCTCCATACTGGTATCTAGTGGAGCCAACACATGATCTCCAGGAATTAAAGGCCTCCATCTTGCATCTTCATAATGGATGATGTCACAGACTGATGTCTCCTGCATACGGAACTGAGCTTTTCCCTTAAGAGTGCGACATTTTTCAAACTCCACAAGAAAACGCTCCGGGAAGCCCTGAGTGGTAAAAGAATGCAGAGGGACAGAAGAATAGGTTTTATCGTTAAGCAAGGAGGATGGAGAAGTTCTGAGATCACCTGCAAGTCAGGTTTAATCTGGAGAATAAACACAGTTCTATGACTTACCTCCACATCATAAGCAATGTGCCCCATGTAATACAGTCCATCTCTGTCCCTGCGAGCCAGGACTCGAGCCCCTCTCAGAAGACTCAAAGCTGCTGGAGTCTTGGTCATTTGGGCTGATTTTGATAAATAAAGTCCTTGAGTTTCTTTGCAGGTCACACTGCAGCTGGGTGGTGGACTGCAAAATATATATGTTTAGTATTTTTAGAAATTTGTCATCAGAGGGCACATCTATCATTAAAAAATCGAATTAAAACAGAACTATGTGTTTTTATCTTCTATCTTTCATTTGCAAAGCTTAACTAAACAAGCTGAAAATAGAACCTGGATGGTTGCCTTGCACAGCTGCTCCAGATTCTGTCTGCTCCAGTTTTGATACATTTTCTTATGTTTTTGTTTTGACCAGAGTTGGGCTTCAATTAAAAATCTAAATACTCAAATTTTATATCAAGTATATAGTCAATTTTACCTGCCAAAGGATTTGTATTTATTTTGTATTTCCCTTCAGTCCTGATTTAAACAGCACAGCCCTGTCTGGAGCCCTGCAGTTAAAGTGGTTGTAAACCCTTACATATACTCAGGGGCGTTCCTAGGGTTGGTGTCACCCGGTGCGGTAAAACTTGGTGTCACCCCTCCGACGATCCCCACAGGATGGATCGGATCTGCGGATTGAGCATAATGGATCGGAGTCCAAACCATTGTGCTCCCCAATCTGCAGATCCGATCCATCTTGCGGGGATCATCGGCTTGCAACCTTTACGGGGTTAACTGATCTTTCAACACCGGTCCAGTCCCAGATCTTGCACAGCCTTACCTAGATCAGTTAATTCTGTATAATTTACAAGCCAACGATCCCCGCAAGATGGATTGGATCTGTGGATTGGGGAGCATAATGGATTGGACTTCGATCCATTATGCTCAATCTGCAGATCTGATCCATCTTGTGGGGATCGTCGGCTTGCTTTAAAACTTTCCTTTTTGTGGAGCTCGTGGAGAGGGTCCGATGTCACCCCGTGCGATAGGTGTCACTCGGTACGGCGCGCAACCCCCACACCCACCTAGAGATGCCACTGCATATACTCATTGAAGTGACTAGCATTAGAAGATACACAGAGATGAAAAAAATCCTCTTATGTAAGTTGTACTTGCTTATCTGCAGCCCTCTCTTCTCTACATCCATTCAAATCCAGAATTTACACAACTTGTGCGAGCTTTTAGAAAGCAGGTAGCTGAAGTTATACTCTGCAGAGCTCATTGTAGGGAAGGGACACACCCTCCTTCATGCAGGACACAGGAACGGAGCTGAGGTTGTCAATCACAAGCTGTGTGCTGGACTTACCTCCTCCTTCACCTTTTTTCTCTTGGTGTCAGGAAAACTTATCAGAAGTGACTCGTGCAGATATCAGAGGAACAAGGCAGCGGACAGACACTTAGGGGTTTATTTACTAAAGCTGGAGAGTCCAAAATCAGACTCCCTTCTGCATAGAAACCAATCAGCTTCTAACCTCAGCTTGTTCAATGAAGCTTTGGCAATGAAACCTGGAAGCTGATTGGTTTCTATGCAGAAGGGAGTCTGATTTTGGACTCTCCAGCTTTAGTAAATAAACCCCTTAGTGCTCTAGATTCTAGATTGAGGCAAGTACACACCATAGAGGGATATGCTTTGTTCATATTTCATGTCAGCGGTTTACAACCACTTTAATTAACACTTAAAGGCCTTGTACCTCTCTCAGTCTGTGACTGAACAGTGAAAGGAGAAGCAGCACAGTGATGAACTCTCTGTCACTCTGCTTTCTCCTCCTCTGAGCTTGCTTCTTGTGAATACATGAACAGATCGGCTTCTTGTGCTGCTTCTTTCTCTCACACTCCAGCCCCACTGTACAGATAATGAGCTCACCTCTCTGTCTCTCTGTTCTTTCCTACTATCCTGGTGCTTTCTGTTAGAACATGAGTACTGCAGCACAACTGACTGGCTCCTTGTTCTGCTTATTCTAAGTCTGAGCGGTGCTGTACTGGGACTGCTAGAGGCTGGTACCAGGTCAAATACAGATACTTACACTGCTTGGATTTAAAAAAAAATACATTTATGAAGTATTAACAAATACAGAGTTGCATTAATTTGTTTTTTTTTCTGTATATCTGTCTGGAATCCTTCTTTCAATAATATATAGCTAAAGAGGTAGACATACCGGAGCTCCAGAGAGTGAATTGTAGAGGCAGTGCAGGGTGAAGGGGTACGACAGCAGTGACTCATGTTTATAATCTCAGTGCTTTTTATCTAAAATCCGAAACACACAAATATTGATTTACTGTTGCAGTCTCTAAAAAAATGTTATGTAGCAATTCTAAACAAAGCCATCACTTTGATCACTTAAAAGCCAATACATTTTTAGTTTTCGATAGAGTAGTGAGGGGTTAGACCCCCAGTCAGGTTTTTAACTGCTGTCTCTGTGTCTGTTGGAGACATACATCCCTTATTTGTCCTGGTCACCATTGTCACTGTGTCAGAAATTATACATATGTCGCTTGCAACAGGAGGCAAGGAGAAATCTTCCAATGTGCTGGTGACTGAAACTATCTAAAAGGGGAAAACCCCTCACTTTGAAGAGATTTCTTATTTCCTGTTGTGTCTCTGTAACAGGAAATGAATAGAAATCTCCCTAATGGGAAACAGACAGCACAAAGAAAACTGAGCAACGTTTTAGTTATTTCCTACATTAAAAAAATGAAAAACCTTTGACTAGAGACACACTTAGGATTATCAAAACATACACACCTATAACATAAATATTCTATATGTTTGTATTATCTGTGTTAGGCTGGCTATAGACGGGTCGTTTATCGGCCGAATTGTCGGCCGACAAATGAAAAATCGGTCGTTGCTGGCAGCGATGCTGCCACCAATGTCCACGAAAAACAGATGTTTTTCGTGGATTTTCCAGCATGATCGATAATACAAAACGAGAAAATCTGTGAAAAATGGCCGACGGGCTGGCCCAACTAACGGCGTGAATATTGGCCGATTTTTCATGCGGACGAAATTTCGGCCGATAAACGACTCGTCTATGGCTTGCCTTACTCATCCTTGTCTGTATTATATTGTACAGCACAGCACTTGATGTTGGTGCTATATAAACCCAGGATAGCAGAAAAACCTGGCACCACTTCTAATCTCTCCCCACTCTAGACAAAACGAAACAAAAACATAATTGACTGGAGGGACTGTACCTTATCTGCCAATGGGAGAAAGGACTTTATAGGGAATCTTAATGCAGGGGCTTCCTGATCATGTGATCACTGTGATTGGCTGTCACAGTGATCACATAATCAGGAGCCAATCCTACTGGCTCCTGACTGTCTTAGTGCACTAACGTAGTAAACCAAGAATTTATTATGAAGCATAAAATTGCATACTCACAAACCAAAGGGGGATAAAAACAGACAAGAAGAGTCCATAATGACAGTCCAAATTGACTGCCATTATGGACTCTTCTTGTCTGTTTTTATCCCCCTTTGGATTGTGAGTATGCAATTTTATGCTTCATAATAAATTCTTGGTTTACTACGTTAATGCACGAAGAGAGTGCGCCCTGTTTTGCTGCACCTCTACAAATGACAGTTTCAGTTATCCTGGTCTGCATGAAGATTTGAGCGATGGTTGCATTTGTTCATTTGGCTCCTTACTGTAAACAATAACTGGGAGCTGTCGGTGACATGCAGAGGCAGATTGACAACTCATGGGGCCCCCGGGCAATAGGGGATCATGGGGCCCCTGTGTCCTTGCCCAAACTCAAAAAAGCCTATGAAAAAGGTACCAGGGGCATCTCATGGGGCCCCCTACTGACCCCGGGCCCTCGGGCAGTGCCCGAGTTCCCAAATGGTCAGTCCGCCCCGGTGACATGATAGTCACAGTGATGAAGGTGAGTGAATAAGCGTCTACAGCATAGAAAAGGAATGCTGGCCGTATGCATATATGTAGCAGTACAGCATTAAATCCCATAGCCACGCTGTCACGTACATATGTATGGCCGGCAGGAAAGGGTTAATTCAAGGCAAATTCCCAAACATTCATGCTGACCATTCCCCTAAAACATTTTCCCTTGGTGTCCATTCCTGTAACTTACCATACTGGATGGTCCGAGAGGCTTTAGATTTATCTCACGGAAGAACCCCTCTGTCTTTCTGTCACTGGGCTCTTCTGTTAGATACACCACATTTACAGCACAAGCCCTCTCATTCTGGGCTAGGTAACTGTAGATATCAGTCAGCACACTGGGTGGTAGGGCGTCTATCACTAAGTATACAGCTTTGCACGCTGGATCCTCTAACGCTGCAGCCAAGGCACCAGTAGGGTTGGCTCCTGACCCACAAGCCAGACCCTGAGTCCATGAAACAGCTTGGGCCACAGCCTCTGGTCTCCATGTCACAGCACAATCGCACCACTTGCTAATCTAGCAGAAAAAAAAGTTAAAGATAAAAAATGATTAAACTGAGACATCATTGCAAAGGAAAAAGTATGGTCTTATCAGTTTTTTTTTAATCTATGCATGAAGATCAGCTTGAAATAAATAAATGTAAGATTATAAAAGTCTTTGTTACTACTGTATGTATAGATTGCAATTATATCTGAACATGGAAGCAGCCATATTTGTTCATTACATAGGTTCTCCTTCCTGCGTTGCAATGCTATACAGTACTTATGCTTAACTGCTCCTTCTCACAATGGAAGATTATGAGTCTGCACACTCAATGAAGACACAGCACTCCCTGTGCGGCTGATATTTTATCTCAATGGTTGCTCAAGCCCAACTGCAGGCTCTCCCTGCAGACAATCAGATTACCTCCTCTTCTTCTTTGCATCTTCTGCAAAGGTGGTCGGTTTTCAATGATATAGGGAGCATGCTGAAGTCAAGATGCCACAGTCACTATGCCTCAATAAATTGATTGCAAGGTGCCTTAGTTACACTCACTCAGGGGTGGGTCCATGATGCCCTGTACTCACAGTATCTCCTCAGTCTTCCAGGTTGAAAGATGGTGGACTGAGGACATCTTGTGGCAGAGAAGAGGAACTGGAGAGTACCATGATGAATAATGGTGAGTACAGCTGCAGCTTTTTTTTAATGCTTTTTTTCAAATAACACTGGATGTACAAAGTAACCATACAATAGTGTAAAGTGCAAAAAAAACCATAGTGACCATGGTTGATTAAAGAATGAAATCTAATCAGTTAAGAAAAAATGAAATTACAGTATGATGTCACAAGAAGTGTTTAATAGACAGAGTGGCATCTTATACATTCAACATAGTTTACTAACTGCCCATTGGGTGTTCAGGTGGATAAAGAGTTGGAAGAGCCAGGAGTACTAGTGAAGAGCATCATGATGTCCCTTAGGGGTTGATTTACTGAAACTAGAGAGTGCAAAATCTGGTGCAGCTGTGCATGGTAGCCAATCAGCTTCTAAGTTCAGTTTGTTCAATAAGCCTGGGTTCACATCAGTGCGTTGCGGTCAATCCCATGTGATTCGCACAGGAACTGCACCACATTCCTGGACAAATCACATGCGATTTGTATGCGGTGCGATTGGAGCCATACATTTTGTATGGCTCTATTTGCACCGCACCTGCACCAAAAACATGCAGGACCCTTTTTTGGTCCACACTAGAATCGGATCGCATAGGTATTCACACCCATGCGATCTGATTCTGCACATCGTACCGCGTTTTGTGGACCGCTTTCGGGGTGTTGTTTACATACACACCCGCAGCGGTTCGCACGAACAGGGTGCGATTCTGATGCGGTGCGGAATTCGCACAGAAAACGCTGAAAATTTTGCACCGCATCAGTGTGAACCAGGGCTTAAGCTTTGAATAAAAAACCTGAAAGGTGATTGGTTTCTATGCACAGCTGCATCAGATTTTGCACTCTCCAGTTTTAATAAATCACCCTCTTAGGCAGGCCATAGACAGAGCAAAAACAGGCCGTTTTTTTTTTTAAAAATGAAAAATCGGTCGTTCAATCGGCCGACATTACCACCATTGGTAAAAAAAAAAAATCGGCTGATTTTCGTCCCGTCTACGGCCGGCAAATATAATAGTGGTGTCCCTGCAGAGAGCTCCGCTATTATATTTGACATTAAAAGTATAGCAAAGTTGCAACATTGTATCTATTTGTATCCATTTCGGATACAGATGTTTCTATTCGGATACAAATAGATACAATGTTGCAACCGCAATACTTTTAAATGTCAAATATAATAGCGGAGCTCTCTGCAGGGACACCGCTATTATTTTTGACATTTAAAAGTATTGCGGTTGCAACATTGTATCTATTTGTATCCAAATAGAAACATCTGTATCCGAAATGGATACAAATAGATACATATGTTCTTCTTCTTTTTCTTTGTCTTCATCTTCTTTTTCTTTTCCTTCTTCTTGCAGGTCACGGCTCATGCGCATTTTTTTTAATCGATAAAATGATCGGCCGATTTGCCCATCATTGCCGTGAAATTCGGCCGATTGACAAAATCGGCCGTTTTTTTTCCAACGTGACCTATTAAAAAAATGTGTCAAAATCACGAAAAACGGCTGACAAATTCACCCACTAATGATCCGAAAATCGGCCGATTATTCTTTTGGACGAATTTTCAGCCGATTTTTGACCCATCTATGGCCTGCCTTAGTGGCAAGAAGCAGTCAGTCTTCTGTAACTATGGACTGGGAGGTCACTATGTCAGGGTATGGACATGCCCACAATTAGGTGGATGGATGGGAAGCACCTGGGATAGGTGAGAGGAGAGGAAATGAAGATCTGGAAGGCTGTAATGCATGGGGTGTAGGGAGAAAAAGAAGGGTTGGGAAGAAGTGTGACATTGGTCCTCAGCCCACAGAGTAAGTTGAAGTGGGGGGAATGGACTATCAAGACTGCAGAGGAGTAAGGAAGATAGTTTTTATTAATTGCTGGGCGGCATTTATAATACAAAAAAAACAATAGCAGCGAGTTAGACTTTGAGCATCTAGAATGAGCCACTGTATTAGGTAATCTACCTGGCCTCACATGACTAATCACTTCATTTACTCAAATAAGGGCAATGTAAATCAGCACGACATGTAAAAATGTGAAAATCACACAAACAGTTGTTTTAAAGTAGATGTAACCACTATTTGGATGTAATTAACTGAACTACATGGGTACCACCTTTTAAGATCCCTCCTAGACTGTAAGCTCGAAAGAGCAGGGCCCTCGAACCCCTCGTATATTGTTTTGTTACTGTATTATCTCATGTACTGTCCCCCACTATATTGTACAGCGCTGAGCAAACTTTTTGGCGCTATATAAACACTGCATAATAATAATAATAATAATAATAATACCCCTTCATTTCCAAGCCATTTTTTCCATTTTCAGTGCTGATTGTTTTTTTGACAACTACTCATACAACCAATAACACAACACTGTACCCAAATGTACTTTATATCAGTTTCTATAGACAGATAAAGATTTCTTTTGATGGTAGTGTATAACATTTTGTATACAGTGCAGCAGTCAGGACTAGGCAATGCACAGAAGAGCTTGAACAATGGTCCCTGAGTTAGTTCCCCCTTGGTGGGGGATGCTGGTTAGTGCCTCCATAACTGTTGCTGGTCAATGATGTTTTTCCCCTATTACATTGGTCATCACTGTGCCGGCTCTGTGGTCTAAATGTCCCCTTGCTGCTTTGTGTGTCCACAGGGAAGGGCTGTGTTTACATTTTTTGTTTACCCTTGTGATCACTGTAATTGGTTCACAGCAATCACAAGGCACAGAGCTACTAGGATTTTTTTTAAATGTTGCGGTAGTGGTTCTAAACTCCAAAAAAATATTTTTTTTTACATTAATTCACTATCTGCATTAAAATAAAAAAGAACTCCCCACTACCTAATCTATCCACCCCCATCTCTAAACACTTACCTAATTGAGTCACTGATCTGCACTGTCCTGGCTCTAGCACTGCTCCTCTCACTTCCTGCTCTCACAGTAGACACTGAAACAGGGGCGGACTGACCATTTGGGAACTCGGGCACTGCCCGAGGGCCCGGGGTCAGTAGGGGGCCCCATGAGATGCCCCTGGTACCTTTCATAGGCTTTTTTTGGGTGTGGTTTGAGTTTGGGTGAGGACACAGGGGCCCCATGATCCCCTATTGCCTGGGGGCCCCATGAGTTGTCAGTCCACCCCTGCACTGTAAGCAACAGGAGCCAGAGGCTCCAGCGAGGATGGAGCAGGGCGGTGGCTTATGGCACTCTGTCTGTCTATGGACACACACAGCCCGGCTTGAGAATATGCCTGCACAGGTGCCCCCTGGTTTGCTAAGGGGGCACCCAGAGTAGGGAGAAGCGGACAGCGTCAGCAGGGGATAGAAAAAAAGGACATAAGGGACTGCTCTGGGGAATATTGTTGCACAGATCAGGTAAGTATAACACCTTTTTTATTCTAGTAAAATGAAATGTAACCTTTTCTATCACTTTAAGGTGGTTAAGCACAGTGTTCCATAAATAATAGCTTTTTTCAGTCAATTCCTCTTTATGCTCACTGCTGCACATGATGTCTCTGGACTGGCTTCTTGCTAGTGACACCAATAGTCTATGCCCGTGAATGGAGGAGGGAGGTGGGAGCACTTACCACATGGGAGAAATGGATAATATTGAATGCAGTTGCTCGGAACCCATGGATCAGACTATACAGTGCTTTACAGACATATTCCTTTAGGAGATTTAACTTCACAGGGTCTCCATCCAGGGCACCCAGTACAAAGGTGACTCCACCTGAATAGCCGTCATAACATGGAGACCAGCAGCAGCTCGAGTGGTGTGGAGCAGACATGACTCCTGATAAGAGAACAAAACTATATCCGTAATTATGACAGCTTAGTAAATACCATCTAATACTCACAGATTGTCTCTATGAGGACAGTGAAAACACAACAATATACAACACACACAAATACGACACAATCC
Organism: Staurois parvus; assembly: GCF_062004578.1. Taxonomy (NCBI): domain Eukaryota; kingdom Metazoa; phylum Chordata; class Amphibia; order Anura; family Ranidae; genus Staurois; species Staurois parvus. The sequence goes on along the minus strand of NW_028318045.1, from coordinate 7,023,031 downwards.
TTTGTTCGCCAAACATTCTTTGCCAGTATCACTAACCTCTTACAGCTGCATGAGATATCAAAATATTATAATTATACAGGATTTATACAGTGCCAACAGTTTATGGAGCACTTTGCAATATAATGAGAGACAGACCTACACCTGAGAGATTACACTATAAATCTAAATACATTAATAATATTAATGTAAATTAAATAATAAAATAAAAAATACAAATGTGTATGTATTTTATTGTCTGCAATAAATGAATCGTATTAATAGAAATTAAATAATAACATACAAATACAACTTTGTATGTATTTGTATTTTCAGCACATTGTCCAGCAGGTATTTGCAATTGTTGGAAACAATAACTTTATACAACTCTATAAGATATGTTTAATATACAGTATGTTTGTTATTATTATTAGAGATGAGTGAATCCTGGGTTCAGCTTGCAAACATTTTTGTGAATCTTGCTTGAATTTTGCAAACTTTGCAGTGAACCACATTAAAGTGTTACTGAACCCACAACAGTAAAATCAGTCTGTATATGCAGTAAAGCATGCTTGTTATACTCACTATGGAACCTAAGGGGTTAATCCTCCGCATTGTGTAAAAAGATTGTTTGATCCTGTTTTCTCTGATCCTCCCCTTCTTTTACTTTCCTCAATTCACCTGCTGATAGAACAGAGCCTTGGCGGCCAGTTGCAAGTGCTCAGATTGGTGTGTATGGCTAGAGAGTTTTTTTTTCTTTGGGAGGGTCATGTGATCAGCACAGGGCCAATCAGCACTGTCCAGACAGAGGGTCAGGGGTTATGAAGCCTCCTACAAGCTTTAACCAGTGCTCAGTTAGACACTGATAGAAGTCACAAAACTGCTATATACTGCTGATGAGAAAGGGTATTTAGCAGTTTATATTTACTCAAATAATTGCATTTTCATATTGTGTGTACGGTGGGAGAACAGATATAGTAAATGCAGGGTCATTGGTTTAGTAACAATTTAAAATCGGGTGGGGTGACTCTTTTTATTCAATTCTGGCTATTTGAAGGACTAATAAAGCCAGCTATTGTTAAACAAAAACATTAGAAGCTGGGGACTGCCATGTGGAACGTGTACCACTGTCTAAGTTTAAACAATATTCAAACACAGAACTAAAAAAGATTATCTCTCCCAAAACAGAATTGTCAGCTCTCCCAAATGGTGGCCATACATGCTTCGTTGATTGGTCACATCAGATCTTTTCAGAACAATCTCTTTCGACAGAAATAATTGATCTATAGCTAATAACCCATTCGATCTGTTTTCCACACTCACGAAAAGTAGATTTAATTTAATAGTTAACATACAATCATAAATTTATGATCGTAAGGTACTGAGTGCATCTTTGTTTCCACCATGTAATCTCATCGATTGAAATTTGATTGTATTCATAAACAAAGTATCTCAGTACTGCCAATCAATGCAAAACAATCATATTGCATGTGGCCACCATTATAGCTGTTGTGAGCCCGACCTTTTGAAAAAATGGGACCGGGTTATCCATTCCTTCGACTGATTGGCTCTTGTGACCCAGCTGACCAGAGATAAATACACTGCTCAAAAGAATTAAAGGAACACTTTGAAAACACATCAGATCTCAATGGGGAAAAATATCATGCTGGATATCTATACTGATATGGACTGGGTAATGTGTTAGGAATGTAAGGATGCCCCATCGTTTGATGGAAATGAAAATTATCAACCTACAGAGGACTGAATTCAAAGACACCCCGAAAATCAAAGTGAAAAAATGATACAGCAGGCTAGTCCATTTTGCTGAAATGTCATTGCAGCAACTCAAAATGGTCCTCAGTAGTTTGTATGGCCCCCACATGCTTGTATGCGTGCCTGACAATGTCGGGGCATGCGCCTAATGAGACGACGGATGGTGTCCTGGGGTATTTGGACCAGGGCATCACTGAGCTCCTGGACAGTCTGAGGTGCAACCTGGTGGCATCGGATGGATATCGGATGGATATCTCAGAGGTGTTCTATTGGATTTAGTTCAGGCAAGCTTGGGGGGCCACATGAGGCCGGGCATTGTTGTGCACCAGGAGGAACCCAGGACCCACTGCACCAGCGTAGGGTCTGACAATGGGTCCAAGGATTTCACCTCAATACTTAATGGCAGTCAGGGTGCCATTGTCTAGCCTGTAGAGCTCTGTGCATCCCTCCATGCATATGCCTCCCCAGACCATCACTGATTCACCACCAAAATGGTCATGCTGAACGATGTTACAGGCAGCATAATGTTCTCCATGGCTTCTTCAGACCCTTTCATGTCTGTTACATGTGCTCAGGGTGAACCTGCTCTTATCTGTTAAAAGCACAGGGCGCCAGTGGCGGACCTGCCAATTCTGGTGTTCAATGGCAAATGCCAATTGAACTCTATGGTACTGGGCAGTGAGCATAGGGCCCAATAGAGCATATCAGGCCTTCAGGTCACCCTCATGATGTCTGTTTCTGATTGTTTGGTAAGAGACAGTCACAACAGTGGCCTGCTGGAGGTAATTTTGTAGGGCTCTGGCAGTGCTCATACTGTTCCCCCTTGCACAAAGGAGCAGATACCGGTCCTGCTGATGGGTTAAGGACCTTCTACGGCCCTGTCCAGCTCTCCTAGAATAATTACCTGTCTCCTGGAATCTCCTCCATGCTCTTGAGACTGTGCTGGGAGACACAGCAAACCTTCCGGCAATGGCATGTATTTATGTGCCATCCTGGAGGAGTTGGACTGCCTGTGCAACCTTTGTAGGGTCCAGATATCGCCTCATGCTACCAGTAGTGACACTGACACTTGCCAAATGTAAAACAGTCAGAAAAGATGAGTAGGGAAAAAAATGTCAGTGGCCTCCACCTGGAAAACCATTCCTGTTTTGGGTGTCGTCTCATTTTTGCCCATCTAGTGCACCTTTTGTTAATTTCATTAACACTAAAGCAGCTGAAACTGATTACAACCCCCTCTGCTACTTAACTGACCAGATCAATATTCCAGGAGTATAATTGACTTGATGCTATACTCTGATTAAAAAGTGTTCCTTTAATTTTTTCGAGCAGTGTATGTACACTGCAATATAGATAGCTCCTTTTATCTGGTGGTGAACCTGCAAACTTTTCTGGCAAAAATGTGAAATTCACAAACTTTGCAAATCCTGGGGATTATTGGCAAATCTTTTGCAGCGGTGAAACCTAACCCCATCTCTAACTGTTAAAGAGTATCCTTTTTTTAGTAGAGTGTGGAATGGTTAAACCCCGTGTCAGTTTTGTTTTTGCAATCTGTGTCCCACTGAGGGAATTTCCCACCACTCCCTAGGTCACAGACAAAACAGGAAGTGAAGAAAGATCCGCTCTGACACAGTTATCACAAGGTGTTCTCATTTAAATATCTCCCATCACATTCTGTTGTGGTGACAAAAATGAAATTTTGAATTTTGCTTGGCCAATTGGACAATGGTCATCGGGAAAAAGAGAGAGAAAGGATTTCACCAGCAGGATTTCACCAGAGGTTTTAGCCTTTTTCTGACTCAGTTCTGGTTTAGTAGATCTGGTCATTTGCATATCGGCAATGTTTCCAGCATTGGAAATTGCTTCAGAATAGTGTCTGATTAATAATTCTATACAGATTAAAGGGTGTCCTTACGTGGTTCTAGGTAAAATTACACCACTCCCTGAAACAACCAGTTGTGTATATAAGTTTTGTGCTGCCCTAGGCAACACAAAAATTAGAGCCCCCTTCCCCACAGAGAGAGCCTGACATTGACCAACAACCTCCCTGCTCCTCCCCAACAAGAGAGAAAGACACACACCTTCACAGCTCTGGACATCCCTGGGAATGAGAGTCAGGTTCTGCATACACTATCAAGCAGCCTCTCTTGGATCCCACCTGATCCCCATGCCACATGTGTCCCTTCTTCCAGGGGGCAGTGCTGCCCCCTTGAAAAATGCCACCGTAGGCAAATTCCTTGTTTGCTTTGTGGTAAATACACCCCTGAAAACAACCATGTTTTTCCATATCAAAATCGTGCGTGAATGGTGACATTCTTTGAAACAGACTGCTTCCCTTGTGTCACCAAGTTAGATTTTTATTTTTGCAAAATAATCATAATGGTTTACTGATAGCAGAGTGCTGCCTAATTAATATGAAGTGTGAATAGTCCCCATGTAGAGAGGAGATGAATGTGACTGAAGTTACAAAGAGTCTGGTGACTCATCTCTGCCCTTTCTTAATTGAGTGGTCAGCTCAATAGTGTCCAAAGTAGGGATGAGCTTGGGTTTGGTCCAAGTTAGCTGTCATAACTGAGCCAAAGAACTGCGGGCATGAAACTACCCACCCCACAGCTACACACACAAAGGGGCAGGGATACTCATGACATAATTGGCCTAATATGGGCACATGGACAAATTAGGTCAATGTCATTGACCTGATATGGCCATGTGCCCATATTGACCTATTGTGGCCATGTACTAATATTGACCTGATATGGCCATGTGCCCATATTGACCTGATGTGGCCATGTACCCATATTGACCTGATAAGGCCATGTGCCCATATTGACCTGATAAGGCCATGTATCGATATTAGGTCAATACTGTCACAAGCATCTGTGCACCTTGGTGTACATCAACAGTGGGGTGGGAAATGTACCACCCACAGCTCATTTGCTCAGCAATGACTGCTAACTAAACAGGCTGTAATACTGACACTCAGTGGCTGAATGCATCCTAGCTATGGGAACTCTGCCGAATTGAGGCTTTGTTATCTGCCAAACCCAGCTCTGATGAAGAAGGGATCACCCTTCGAAATGCGTTCGTTTTAATCTCCCCTTTGGATGGAATTTGCATGTGACCTGTAACCCTGTGTGGACTATTGTTATTTTATGCCTGTTTTATCGCTACTCTTGTGAGTATATTTCTTTATTAAAATTACTAATTTTTTCCTGAGGTAATGTGCAAGGTTGGTGTGCTCTTTCTTTTATCCCCTTCTTCAGATGAACTTGGGTTTGTATCAAACCCGGGCTCATCATTAACCTAGTGGTGGTCAGACCAAAGGTGGAATATAGTAGGCGCAGAATGGTCAGTTGCCCAGGGCCCAGACTTCAGGAAGCTCATGGGGATGCTATAAAATATTTTACACATCCGTGCTATTTATAGAGGGTCCATTTACATTTTATTTCAGAAGATATCAACATAAAGCTTTTCAATTAGGAGGATTTATGCTTGTCCACAAATTGTACACCTAAAAAAAAAGTACCTTCTGTTGTTCATATCAATATACATTCAACATTTTATGTGTTCAACCTAATTTTTATAGACAAATTAGAAGTTTAGCATACAGAATGTCAAATCACCAGGCATAAGCCCCAACAATCTGGTACAAGTACAAAACAAAATAAAAAATAAAAGTAGAAACTACAAAAGGGAATAGCACTTAAAGGAAATACAGCAATATTCCAAAACAACGAAAGAATGTTGTTAGGGGGCCGGCAAGGTTGGTACAGGAGATAATTGGTCTGGATCTCCATTCAACATTTTGATGCCCTGATGAAGGAGGCCTATCACAAACCCAAAACCCGTTGGCCTACTAATGAATACTGTGAATAACTAAATCTCTACCCAGAGAACAGTGTAGACAATGGTTATTGGTGACTTCCATCTGAATTTATTAGCTGCCTGATTGCCATTCTGGTCTTCTGGCTATAGTGTTCAGGATCAGTAGTTCTGGATTCACTTTGACTTTACAGGTCTCATGACTGCTCCAGGCTGATGACTCAGAAAGCTCTGAAACCGGAGACAGCCAGGCAACTAACAATTTTAGACAGAGGTCAGTAGAGCATCTTAGACTGGACCTAGCATCAGAAATAATGTACGAGAATGTAATTGGTATTTTTTTTACCTCTCACAGAGATCACAGTGCTCCCTCTCACAATGCCTTCAGTTGATTTTCTCACCACAAGGATGGAGCTATCTTTGTTCAGGCATCATCCAGGGTCACCATCCTGTACTGAGATGCCAACTCAGAGATGACACAGCTGTGTGAATCCTGGTGCATGTGCAGTTCTTGGCTATGTTCACAAATATCTGGAACAGATCAGCCCTTCAACATATAGAAGTGCTCCAGACCTCTTCCACTTACCACTCATGGATAAATACGGTGCTGACTCCCATGAGCTGACCCCGCTCTAACATGAGAAATGTAAGGTAGTTGAAATTTGCACTCCATCATAAAATCCACCTAATGCTTTATTCCATAATAAATGAATGAAAAGGCTGTATACATACCGTCTCCACCCAACAAACCACACTCCCTATCATGGAAACCACTAGAGATGAGCGAAGTATTCAAAAATTCGATTCGACTGATTCGGTGAATTCGTGGAAAAATTTTGATTCGAGTTGAATATATTCGCTGCGAATTTAACTTATAAAAGGGTGTTTCTAGGCTTCAGAGAGACTTTATATTAGTGCAGAACACTGTACCTTTAAGTTAAATGCCCTTGGAGTCTGCTGGGGAAGAGAAATAATACTGACAGTCAGTATGACATCCAGATGAGTGCCGTCGATCTTAGAATCACCACACACTTCACTCATTTGGGCAGTCACGGGGCCAAAACCAGAGTGTGGAGCCACAGTGTGGCGGTGGAGGCAGCAGCAATGGGAGGCCATACAGCACCCTATGACAGAAAATGGAAACCACCAGCAGTGTGAGGAGACCTGAAAGTGGCACATGGCAGAGTGTGGCGATGGAGACAGCAGCAATGGGAGGCCGTACAGGGACCCATGACAGACTCTGGACCTGGCAGAAGCATGAGGAGGCGGTACAGGGGCCCATGACAGATTAGGGGCCTGGCAGCAGCTATGGGAGGCCCGTAATCTGCCAGCACCCTATGACAAAAAATGGAACCCACCAGCAGTGTGAGGAGACCTGAAAGTGGCACATGGCAGAGTGTGGCGATGGAGACAGCAGCAATGGGAGGCCGTACAGGGACCCATGACAGACTCTGGACTTGGCAGCAGCATGAGGAGACGGTATAGGGGCCCATGGCAGATTAGGGGCCTGGCAGCAGCTATGGGAGGCCCGTAATCTGCCAGCACCCTATGACAAAAAATGGAACACACCAGCAGTGTGAGGAGACCTGAAAGTGGCACATGTTTGGGGCATGATTCATGGCGGATTTAGTCAGTTGTGTCAGGAACTGGTGGTTTGAAATCCAGACTAATCCACGCCTGATTCATTTTCACAAACGTGAGTCTCTCCACACTTTGGGTGGACAGTCGTGTCCTCCGCGGAGTTGCAATACCTCCTGCCGCACTAAACACGCGCTCCGATGCCACGCTACTGGCCGGGCATGACAGCCTTTCAAGGGCAAATTCAGCAAGTTGGGGCCAAAGGTCAAGTTTCGTTGCCCAGTAGTCAAGGGGATTGTCTACCTCGGTTGGCAGGGTGCTGTCCAAGTAGGCCTAAGCCTGTTGTTTGAGGTCCTGCTCCAGGTCCACCTGATGCTGCTGCTGCTGCTGCTGCGGCTGGTTAGTAGTTTCCTCACTGCGCTGGTGAAGAAAGCTACTCATCATCGACTGCAGACTGAGGCAGCTGCTGCTGGTGGAGCTGCCACTGCTCCTACCACCCCACCCCTCCCCTGCTGCCATGGCAGCGGAACGCGAGCGCACAGGGCCCACAGTGTCTGAGGATGGACGTTGGCGCACAAAGGCAGAGACCAGCTGACTACATAGGTGGTTTTTATAGTACGTTATTTTGGCCTCCCTCTCAGCAGGTGTGAAAAAGGCCACCATTTTTGAACGGTAGCGAGGGTCCAACAAGGTGGACAGCCAAAAGTCATCCCTCTGTCTGATGGTTATTATTCGGCTGTCGGTACGCAAGCAAGCGAGCATGCTATGGGCCATTTGTGCCAAGGAATGCGAGGGACTCCCTGCCCCCATCTCCACAGCATACTGCCACGGTGCGTCTGGGTCCTCTGTCTCCTCTTCCTCCTCCTCTACCAGATGCTCCTGCTCCTCCACTCCTGTCCGCTGAGTGGAAAAACCACCCATTTCACTCAATAATTCCTGAGCACCAATGTCCTCCTCTACCTCCTCCTCTTCTTCCTGTCCTGCCCCCACAGGGGTCATGTAGCGTTGAGATCTGTGCGCCACGTCTACCGCACCCTGACCAGCCATTGTTAACAGCATTTGTTCCAGGACGTGCAACAGAGGAATGACGTCATTCATCCCATAGTCCTGCCGACTCACGAATAGCGTGGCCTCCTCAAAGGGCCTGAGCAAGCGCAGGTGGTGAGCTGCCAATGGCTGACATCTAAGTTACACAGGGGAGTACCTTTATCCGCTTTTAACATCAGGAAATCTGTGATGGCCTTTTGCTGTTCGTAAAGGCGGTCTAACATATGTAGGGTTGAATTCCACCTTGTTGCAACGTCACAGCATGAGGAGTCGGTACGGGGGCCCATGGCAGATTACGGGCCTGGCAGCAGCAATGGGAGGCCCGTAATCTGCCAGCACCCTATGTCAAAAAATTCAACACACCAGCAGTGTGTGAGGAGACCTGAAAGTGGCACATGGCAGAGTGTGGCGATGGAGACAGCAGCAATGGGAGGCCGTACAGGGACCCATGAGAGACTCTGGACCTGGCAGCAGCATGAGGAGGCGGTATAGGGGCCCATGGCAGATTAGGGGCCTGGCAGCAGCTATGGGAGGCCCGTAATCTGCCAGCACCCTATGTCAAAAAATTGAACACACCATAGTGTGAGGAGACCTGAAAGTGGCACATGGCAGAGTGTGGCGATGGAGACAGCAGCAATGGGAGGCCGTACAGGGACCCATGAGAGACTCTGGACCTGGCAGCAGCATGAGGAGGCGGTATAGGGGCCCATGGCAGATTAGGGGCCTGGCAGCAGCTATGGGAGGCCCGTAATCTGCCAGCACCCTATGTCAAAAAATTGAACACACCAGCAGTGTGTGAGGAGACCTGAAAGTGGCACATGGCACAGTGTGGCGATGGAGACAGCAGCAATGGGAGGCCGTACAGGGACCCATGACAGACTCTGGACTTGGCAGCAGCATGAGGAGGCGGTATAGGGGCCCATGGCAGATTAGGGGCCTGGCAGCAGCTATGGGAGGCCCGTAATCTGCCAGCACCCTATGTCAAAAAATTGAACACACCATAGTGTGAGGAGACCTGAAAGTGGCACATGGCACAGTGTGGCGATGGAGACAGCAGCAATGGGAGGCCGTACAGGGACCCATGAGAGACTCTGGACCTGGCAGCAGCATGAGGAGGCGGTATAGGGGCCCATGGCAGATTAGGGGCCTGGCAGCAGCTATGGGAGGCCCGTAATCTGCCAGCACCCTAAGTCAAAAAATTGAACACACCAGCAGTGTGTGAGGAGACCTGAAAGTGGCACATGGCAGAGTGTGGCGATGGAGACAGAAGCAATGGGAGGCCGTACAGGGACCCATGAGAGACTCTGGACCTGGCAGCAGCATGAGGAGGCGGTACAGGGGCCCATGGCAGATTAGGGGCCTGGCAGCAGCTATGGGAGGCCCGTAATCTGCCAGCACCCTATGTCAAAAAATTGAACACACCATAGTGTGAGGAGACCTGAAAGTGGCACATGGCACAGTGTGGCGATGGAGACAGCAGCAATGGGAGGCCGTACAGGGACCCATGAGAGACTCTGGACCTGGCAGCAGCATGAGGAGGCGGTATAGGGGCCCATGGCAGATTAGGGGCCTGGCAGCAGCTATGGGAGGCCCGTAATCTGCCAGCACCCTATGTCAAAAAATTGAACACACCAGCAGTGTGAGGAGACCTGAAAGTGGCACATGGCAGAGTGTGGCGATGGAGACAGCAGCAATGGGAGGCCGTACAGGGACCCATGACAGACTCTGGACTTGGCAGCAGCATGAGGAGGCGGTATAGGGGCCCATGGCAGATTAGGGGCCTGGCAGCAGCTATGGGAGGCCCGTAATCTGCCAGCACCCTATGTCAAAAAATTGAACACACCAGCAGTGTGTGAGGAGACCTGAAAGTGGCACATGGCACAGTGTGGCGATGGAGACAGCAGCAATGGGAGGCCGTACAGGGACCCATGAGAGACTCTGGACCTGGCAGCAGCATGAGGAGGCGGTACAGGGGCCCATGGCAGATTAGGGGCCTGGCAGCAGCTATGGGAGGCCCGTAATCTGCCAGCACCCTATGACAAAAAATGGAACACACCAGCAGTGTGAGTAGACCTGAAAGTGGCACATGGCAGGGGCATGATTCATGGCGGATTTAATCAGTTGTGTCAGGAACTGGTGGTTTGAAATCCAGACTAATCCACGCCTGATTCATTTTCACAAACGTGAGTCTCTCCACACTTTGGGTGGACAGTCGTGTCCTCCGCGGAGTTACAATACCTCCTGCCGCACTAAACACGCGCTCCGATGCCACGCTACTGGCCGGGCATGACAGCCTTTCAAGGGCAAATTCAGCTAGTTGGGGCCAAAGGTCAAGTTTCGTTGCCCAGTAGTCAAGGGGATTGTCTACCTCGGTTGGCAGGGTGCTGTCCAAGTAGGCCCAAGCCTGTTGTTTGAGGTCCTGCTCCAGGTCCACCTGATGCTGCTGCTGCTGCTGCTGCGGCTGGTTAGTAGTTTCCTCACTGCGCTGGTGAAGAAAGCTACTCATCATCGACTGCAGACTGAGGCAGCCGCTGCTGGTGGAGCTACCACTGCTCCTACCACCCCACCCCTCCCCTGCTGCCATGGCAGCGGAACGCGAGCGCACAGGGCCCACAGTGTCTGAGGATGGACGTTGGCGCACAAAGGCAGAGACCAACTGACTACATAGGTGGTTTTTATAGTACGTTATTTTGGCCTCCCTCTCAGCAGGTGTGAAAAAGGCCACCATTTTTGAACGGTAGCGAGGGTCCAACAAGGTGGACAGCCAAAAGTCATCCCTCTGTCTGATGGTTATTATTCGGCTGTCGCTACGCAAGCAACCGAGCATGCTATGGGCCATTTGTGCCAAGGAATGCGAGGGACTCCCTGCCTCCATCTCCACAGCATACTGCCACGGTGCGTCTGGGTCCTCTGTCTCCTCCTCCTCCTCCTCTACCACATGCTCCTGCTCCTCCACTCCTGTCCGCTGAGTGGAAAAACCACCCATTTCACTCAATAATTCCTGAGCACAAATGTCCTCCTCTACCTCCTCCTCTTCTTCCTGTCCTGCCCCCACAGGGGTCATGTGGCGTTGAGATCTGTGCGCCACGTCTACCGCACCCTGACCAGCCATTGTTAACAGCATTTGTTCCAGGACGTGCAACAGAGGAATGACGTCATTCATCCCATAGTCCTGGCGACTCACGAATAGCGTGGCCTCCTCAAAGGGCCTAAGCAAGCGGCAGGTGTCACGCATGAGCTGCCAATGGCTGACATCGAAGTTACACAGGGGAGTACCTTTATCCGCTTGTAACATCAGGAAATCGGTGATGGCCTTTCGCTGTTCGTAAAGGCGGTCTAACATGTGTAGGGTTGAATTCCACCTTGTTGCAACGTCGCAGATCAGGCGATGCTGTGGAATTCCGTTCTGCCGCTGCAGCTCAAGGAGGGTGTGCTTTGCGGTGTAGGAATGGCTGAAATGCATGCAAAGTTTACGTGACATTTTAAGGATGTCTTGCAGTGGGATGGTGGATTTTAGGAACCGCTTGACAACCAGATTGAACACGTGAGCCATGCATGGCGCATGGCACAACCTTCCTTGACGCAGAGCAGACACCATGTTCTTTCCGTTGTCGGTCAACATGGTTCCGATTTTCAGTTTGCGCGGAGACAGCCATCTGTCGATTTCTCTGTTCATTACACTCAGAAGTTCCTCCCCTGTGTGACTACGTTTGCCTGGACCTGGCAGCAGCATGAGGAGGCGCTATAGGGGCCCATGGCAGATTAGGGGCCTGGCAGCAGCTATGGGAGGCCCGTAATCTGCCAGCACCCTATGTCAAAAAAATTGAACACACCAGAAGTGTGTGAGGAGACCTGAAAGTGGCACATGGCAGAGTGTGGCGATGGAGACAGCAGCAATGGGAGGCCGTACAGGGACCCATGAGACACTCTGGACCTGGCAGCAGCATGAGGAGGCGCTATAGGGGCCCATAGCAGATTAGGGGCCTGGCAGCAGTTATGGGAGGCCCGTAATCTGCCAGCACCCTATGTCAAAAAATGGAACACACCAGCAGTGTGTGAGGAGACCTGAAAGTGGCACATGGCATGAGACACTGTGGACCTGGCAGCAGCATGAGGAGGCGGTTCAGGGGCCCATGGCAGATTAGGGGCCTGGCAGCAGCTATGGGAGGCCCGTAATCTGCCAGCACCCTATGACAAAAAATGGAACACACCAGCAGTGTGAGGAGACCTGAAAGTGGCACATGGCAGAGTGTGGCGATGGAGACAGCAGCAATGGGAGGCCGTGCAGGGACCCATGAGACACTCTGGACCTGGCAGCAGCATGAGGAGGCGCTCTAGGGGCCCATGGCAGATTAGGGGCCTGGCAGCAGCTATGGGAGGCCCGTATTCTGCCAGCACCCTATGTCAAAAAAATTGAACACACCAGCAGTGTGTGAGGAGACCTGAAAGTGGCACATGGCATGAGACACTGTGGACCTGGCAGCAGCATGAGGAGGCGGTTCAGGGGCCCATGGCAGATTAGGGGCCTGGCAGCAGCTATGGGAGGCCCGTAATCTGCCAGCACCCTATGACAAAAAATGGAACACACCAGCAGTGTGAGGAGACCTGAAAGTGGCACATGGCAGAGTGTGGCGATGGAGACAGCAGCAATGGGAGGCCGTACAGGGACCCATGAGACACTCTGGACCTGGCAGCAGCATGAGGAGGCGCTATAGGGGTCCATGGCAGATTAGGGGCCTGGCAGCAGCTATGGGAGGCCCGTATTCTGCCAGCACCCTATGTCAAAAAAATTTAACACACCAGCAGTGTGTGAGGAGACCTGAAAGTGGCACATGGCATGAGACACTGTGGACCTGGCAGCAGCATGAGGAGGCGGTACAGGGGCCCATGGCAGATTAGGGGCCTGGCAGCAGCTATGGGAGGCCCGTAATCTGCCAGCACCCTATGACAAAAAATGGAACACACCAGCAGTGTGTGAGGAGACCTGAAAGTGGCACATGGCAGAGTGTGGCGATGGAGACAACCCACCGACTGTTTTGCTCGCTGCCAAGCTGCCACCCTCTTCTCCTGATGATGCGGAAGCAATAGCCTGATGACGACGAGGCTGCCAAGTGCGATCAGCCTCATCATCATCAATTAGGGTCTCCGCCTCACTACTAGCCCCCTCGGCTGCGTGTGGGTCAGGAGACAGACCTGTCTCTAGACCGGCTACCGAGCCACTCTCCTCGCCACTACTTCTTCGCCTGGCTGCTGAAGAGGCGGATGTCTCCCCCCGTTCCTGACCGCCCTCTGTTAGCTCTTCCTCACTGTACTGGATGACACCGGGAGCACTGGCCTCTGGCTGCGAATAGTGCTGCCTCGACCCCTTCCTCTGCTGCCACGTCTGCTCGCTCCTAAAACATTGCCTCCTCTGCCACTCCTCTGCATGTTGTCTGACATACTCTTTAATTCAACGATTCTGTGTCCCTGAGTAACAATTCTGTGTCTGTCCCTGAGTAACAATTCTGTGTCCCTGAGTAACGTTTCTGTGGCCCTAAGTAACAGTTCTGTGGCCCTCAGTAACAGTTCTGTGTCCCTCAGTAACAATTCTGTGTCCCTCAGTAACAATTCTGTGTCCCTCAGTAACAATTCTGTGTCCCTCAGTAACAATTCTGTGTCTGTCCCTGAGTAACAATTCTGTGTCTGTTCCTGAGTAACAATTCTGTGTCTCTCAGTAACAATTCTGTGTCCCTCAGTAACAATTCTGTGTCCCTAAGTAACGATTCTGTGGCCCTAAGTAACGATTCTGTGGCCCTAAGTAACGATTCTGTGGCCCTCAGTAACAATTCTGTGTCCCTCAGTAACAATTCTGTGTCCCTCAGTAACAATTCTGTGTCTGTCCCTGAGTAACAATTCTATGTCTGTCCCTGAGTAACAATTCTGTGTCCCTAAGTAACGTTTCTGTGGCCCTAAGTAACAGTTCTGTGGCCCTCAGTAACAATTCTGTGTTCCTCAGTAACAATTCTGTGTCTGTCCCTGAGTAACAATTCTGTGTCTGTCCCTGAGTAACAATTCTGTGGCCCTCAGTAACAATTCTGTGTCCCTCAGTAACAATTCTGTGTCCCTCAGTAACAATTCTGTGTCCCTGAGTAACAATTCTGTGTCTGTCCCTGAGTAACAATTCTGTGTCTGTCCCTGATTAACAATTCTGTGTCCCTGAGTAACGTTTCTGTGGCCCTAAGTAACAGTTCTGTGGCCCTCAGTAACAATTCTGTGTCCCTCAGTAACAATTCTGTGTCCCTGAGTAACAATTCTGTGTCTGTCCCTGAGTAACAATTCTGTGTCCCTGAGTAACGTTTCTGTGGCCCTAAGTAACAGTTCTGTGGCCCTCAGTAACAATTCTCTGGCCCTCAGTAACAATTCTGTGGCCCTCAGTAACAATTCTGTGTCTGTCCCTGAGTAACAATTCTGTGTCTGTCCCTGAGTAACAATTCTGTGTCCCTCAGTAACAATTCTGTGTCCCTCATTAACAATTCTGTGTCCCTCAGTAACAATTCTGTGTCCCTCAGTAACAATTCTGTGTCCCTCAGTAACAATTCTGTGTCCCTGAGTAACAATTCTGTGTCTGTCCCTGAGTAAGAATTCTGTGTCTGTCCCTGAGTAACAATTCTGTGGCCCTAAGTAACTTTTCTGTGGCCCTAAGTAACGTTTCTGTGGCCCTAAGTAACGATTCTGTGGCCCTAAGTAACGTTTCTGTGGCCCTAAGTAACGTTTCTGTGGCCCTAAGTAACGTTTCTGTGGCCCTAAGTAACGGTTCTGTGTCCCTCAGTAACAATTCTGTATCCCTCAGTAACAATTCTGTATCCCTCAGTAACAATTCTGTGTCTGTCCCTAAGTAACAATTCTGTGGCCCTAAGTAAAGTTTCTGTGGCCCTAAGTAATGTTTCTGTGTCCCTAAGTAACGATTCTGTGGCCCTAAGTAACGATTCTGTGGCCCTAAGTAACGTTTCTGTAGCCCTAAGTAACGTTTCTGTAGCCCTAAGTAACGTTTCTGTGGCCCTAAGTAACGGTTCTGTGGCCCTCAGTAACAATTCTGTGGCCCTCAGTAACAATTCTGTGTCTGTCCCTAAGTAACAATTCTGTGGCCCTAAGTAACGTTTCTGTGGCCCTAAGTAACGTTTCTGTGGCCCTAAGTAACGATTCTGTGGCCCTAAGTAACGTTTCTGTGGCCCTCAGTAACAAATCTGTGTCCCTCAGTAACAATTCTGTGTCTGTCCCTAAGTAACGTTTCTGTGGCCCTAAGTAACGGTTCTGTGGCCCTAAGTAACGGTTCTGTGGCCCTCAGTAACAATTCTGTGTCCCTCAATAACAATTCTGTGTCTGTCCCTAAGTAACAATTCTGTGGCCCTAAGTAACGTTTCTGTGGCCCTAAGTAACGGTTCTGTGGCCCTCAGTAACAATTCTGTGTCCCTCAATAACAATTCTGTGTCTGTCCCTAAGTAACAATTCTGTGGCCCTAAGTAACGTTTCTGTGGCCCTAAGTAACGATTCTGTGGCCCTCAGTAACAAATCTGTGTCCCTCACTAACAATTCTGTGTCTGTCCCTAAGTAACAATTCTGTGGCCCTAAGTAACGATTCTGTGGCCCTCAGTAACAATTCTGTGTCTTTCCCTAAGTAACAATTCTGTGGCCCTAAGTAACGTTTCTGTGGCCCTAAGTAACGTTTCTGTGGCCCTAAGTAACGATTCTGTGGCCCTAAGTAACGTTTCTGTAGCCCTCAGTAACAAATCTGTGTCCCTCAGTAACAATTCTGTGTCTGTCCCTAAGTAACGTTTCTGTGGCCCTAAGTAACGGTTCTGTGGCCCTAAGTAACGGTTCTGTGGCCCTCAGTAACAATTCTGTGTCCCTCAATAACAATTCTGTGTCTGTCCCTAAGTAACAATTCTGTGGCCCTAAGTAACGTTTCTGTGGCCCTAAGTAACGGTTCTGTGGCCCTCAGTAACAATTCTGTGTCCCTCAATAACAATTCTGTGTCTGTCCCTAAGTAACAATTCTGTGGCCCTAAGTAACGTTTCTGTGGCCCTAAGTAACGATTCTGTGGCCCTCAGTAACAAATCTGTGTCCCTCACTAACAATTCTGTGTCTGTCCCTAAGTAACAATTCTGTGGCCCTAAGTAACGATTCTGTGGCCCTCAGTAACAATTCTGTGTCTTTCCCTAAGTAACAATTCTGTGGCCCTAAGTAACGTTTCTGTGGCCCTAAGTAACGATTCTGTGGCCCTAAGTAACGATTCTGTGGCCCTAAGTAACGATTCTGTGGCCCTCAGTAACAATTCTGTGTCCCTCAGTAACAATTCTGTGTCCCTCAGTAACAATTCTGTGTCCCTCAGTAACAATTCTGTGTCTGTCCCTGAGTAACAATTCTATGTCTGTCCCTGAGTAACAATTCTGTGTCCCTAAGTAACGTTTCTGTGGCCCTAAGTAACAGTTCTGTGGCCCTCAGTAACAATTCTGTGTTCCTCAGTAACAATTCTGTGTCTGTCCCTGAGTAACAATTCTGTGTCTGTCCCTGAGTAACAATTCTGTGGCCCTCAGTAACAATTCTGTGTCCCTCAGTAACAATTCTGTGTCCCTCAGTAACAATTCTGTGTCCCTGAGTAACAATTCTGTGTCTGTCCCTGAGTAACAATTCTGTGTCTGTCCCTGATTAACAATTCTGTGTCCCTGAGTAACGTTTCTGTGGCCCTAAGTAACAGTTCTGTGGCCCTCAGTAACAATTCTGTGTCCCTCAGTAACAATTCTGTGTCCCTGAGTAACAATTCTGTGTCTGTCCCTGTGGCCCTCAGTAACAATTCTGTGTCCCTCAATAACAATTCTGTGTCTGTCCCTAAGTAACAATTCTGTGGCCCTAAGTAACGTTTCTGTGGCCCTAAGTAACGATTCTGTGGCCCTCAGTAACAAATCTGTGTCCCTCACTAACAATTCTGTGTCTGTCCCTAAGTAACAATTCTGTGGCCCTAAGTAACGATTCTGTGGCCCTCAGTAACAATTCTGTGTCTTTCCCTAAGTAACAATTCTGTGGCCCTAAGTAACGTTTCTGTGGCCCTAAGTAACGATTCTGTGGCCCTAAGTAACGATTCTGTGGCCCTAAGTAACGATTCTGTGGCCCTCAGTAACAAATCTGTGTCCCTTAGTAACAATTCTGTGTCTGTCCCTCAGTAACAATTCTGTGTCTGTCCCTAAGTAACAATTCTGTGGCCCTAAGTAACGATTCTGTGGCCCTCAGTAACAAATCTGTGTCCCTCAGTAACAATTCTGTGTCTGTCCCTAAGTAACAATTCTGTGGCCCTAAGTAACGTTTCTGTGGCCCTAAGTAACGATTCTGTGGCCCTCAGTAACAATTCTGTATCCCTCAGTAACAATTCTGTCTGTCCCTGAGTAACAATTCTGTGTCCCTAAGTAACGTTTCTGTGGCCCTAACTAACGATTCTGTGGCCCTAAGTAAACGTTTCTGTGGCCCTAAGTAACGATTCTGTGGCCCTAACTAACGTTTCTCTGTCCCTAAGTAACGTTTCTGTGTCCCTAACTCTCTCCCTGCATACAGCCAGGTCTGCCTCTGTTGAATGACTGGAGGCAAATGGAGAATTCTAAAATGGCCGCTATTTATAGCTCGACCATTACACTGTGCTGGCTGGCTGGCTGCTGATTGGCTAATGCGATCACATGTCATGAATGAATGCATTATGGGTCAGCGCGCCTTGTCTGCGCGCCTTCCCAGACATCCCCGCTCCGTCGCCGCACATGTCGCCGCCATTTTAGGAAAAATTTCGATTCGCGCATCCGAAGTCTGCTTATTTTCGGATTCGACGCGAATCGAAATTTTCCTAATATTCGAAACGAATTCCACTTCGCCTACTTCGATTCGCTCATCTCTAGAAACCACCATGACTTGGACTCCTGGAGAGGCTCCTTCCCACCGACTATGGACCCAGGACTAAGGAGGGGTTGCAAGAAACCTTTTCCCTAAGAGGGTTATATCACTTTCCTGGGTTCCTGGCTGGCCATGAATTATACCAACTACCCTTTTCATGCAATTAGGGCTGGAGGGCCTGTTTCTGGGACCCCTTGGCATACTGAACATAGTGGAACTGTTATCCTGAAGCAATGTGTTATGTGGTGAATTCCAACATTTGTGGAGTTAAGAAACTTTATTTTCTGTTAGTTTCCTGGCATCAACTATTGTTTGCTGTAATTAGGTTTAGGTGATAAGCTCTCACTTTGTTTAATCAACTCCAGAGTCCAGAGTTCTAGGTGCTGGAAAGGAATATATTGTTTGATTGTTTATTTGTTTATGTAATGTCATTTTCTCCTGGGACTTGTAATGTGTGCCATACCTGTCTATGGGGGAAGGTTTTTGTGTATAAATGATGTGCTGTTTGTTAACCGCCCGGCAAAACACCTGGACCCTCCGGGTGGACGCCTTATGGCATCCTTTCAGGCATGCGCAGTGCGCCTGCCCGCAGGGTCACTCTGCGGCGCGATCTGTCACCGGCCGTGTACCACGGACACGGCCGATGACAGATCTGTGTACCGGCCCTGTTTCCATTACCATGTGACCTGCTGTGACCAATCACAGCAGGTCACATGACAGTTGTATACAATCCATTGTATACTAGTGTGTCTAGCTGTGAATGGTCACAGCAATCACATGCACAAGCTGGGCCAATCACAGCCCAGCTGTGTCATGTGATTAGCCATGGCCAAATCACAGCTAAGCACAAAAAAAAAAAACCTGAATGAATCGATGTCATTCAGGTACAGTTGTGACCAAAATTATTCAACCCCCAATGCTGTAAAGGGGTTTAGGGACTATAGTGTACATTTGGAATTGTATTCAGAATCAAATCCTACAAGGACGTTGTAACTACCCAAATGCAACTAAAATGACATCAATTGTTTATGTAATACAGTAGTAAATGGTTCTTATGTGGTTTCTTCATTGCCACAATTATTCAACCCCTTAAAGACTACCACTCTGAAGAACAGAGGTTCATACAGGTGCTTTCCATCAGGTATTGAAAACACCTGTGGATGTCACCGAGCAGCAATCAAGCATAATAAGCACCAATTAGGCAGCTTTAAAATGACTGTGATACTCAGCTCCTTCTAGACATTTACTGGTGTGGTTACAAACATGGTGAAGGCAAGAGAATGGTCCAGGAAGACAAGAGAAGAGGTGATTTCTCTTCACAGGAAGGGCAATGGCTATAAGAAGATTGCAAAGATGTTAAACATACCAAGAGACACCTTAGGAAGCATCATTCGCAAATTCAAGGCAAAGGGCACTGTTGAAACGCTACCTGGTCGTGGCAGAAAGAAGATGCTGACTTCGACTGCTGTGCGCTACCTGAAGCGTAGAGTGGAGAGAAGTCCCCGTGTGACTGCTGAGGAACTGAGAAAAGATTTGTCAGATGTGGGTACAGAAGTTTCAGCCCAGACAATAAGACGCACACTGCGTAATGAAGGCCTCCGTGCCAGAACTCCCAGGCGTACCCCCTTGCTGTCTCCAAAGAATAAGAAGAGTCGACTGCAGTATGCCAAAAGCCATGTGGACAAACCACAAAAGTTGTGGGATAGTGTTCTGTGGACTGATGAAACAAAATTAGAACTGTTTGGGCCCATGGATCAACGCTATGTTTGGAGGAGGAAGAACAAGGCCTATGATGAAAAGAACACCTTGCCTACTGTGAAGCATGGTGGAGGGTCAATCATGCTTTGGGGCTGTTTTGCTTCTGCAGGTACAGGGAAGCTTCAGCGTGTGCAAGGTACCATGAATTCTCTTCAGTACCAGGAGATATTGGATGGAAACGTGATGCAGTCCGTCACACACCTGAGGCTTGGGAGACGTTGGACCTTTCAACAGGACAATGATCCCAAGCATACCTCCAAGTCCACTAGAGCATGGTTGCAGAGGAAAGGCTGGAACATTTTGGAGTGGCCATCGCAGTCACCAGACTTAAATCCGATTGAGAACCTCTGGTGGGACTTAAAGAAAGCAGTTGCAGTGCGCAAGCCTAAGAATGTGACTGAACTGGAGGCCTTTGCCCATGAAGAATGGGCGAAGATACCCGTAGATCGCTGCAAGACACTTGTGTCAAGCTATGCTTCACGTTTAAAAGCTGTTATAACTGTAAAAGGATGCTGTACTAAGTACTAAGATTGAATGTCACTTGGGGGTTGAATAAAACTGATAATGCTGTGAGCACAGAAAAGACATTTGTGGTTATTTCATTATAACTGTTATGTTATATTTGTCTGACCTACAAGTGCCTCTTTAATGTAAATGTAAGCAAGATGACTGAATGATCAAAAGCAATGTCAAACTGGCCAAAACACTCAATTTCAGTGGGGGTTGAATAATTTTGGTCACAACTGTAAATGCTTGCTTATAGCAAAGTAATTCTTTGCTATAAGCAGATTGTGTAAAAAAAAAAAATTACTTCCCCAAAGTAATACAATGTTACTCTGGTAACATTATACTACTTTGGTCATAGTGAAATATGAAAAAAAATCTGTAAAAAATAGGAAAAAAAGCAATAAAAAATTAAAACTAATAAAAAATAAAAAAAAATTATAATTTTTTTTCTTCGCACTGTCACCAGTCAGTGTCCCTGATCACCGCCATGCCAGTTATATGATGACACTGTACTGCACTGGTGACACTATGTAAAAAAAAAAATAGTGAAAATTATTTTTTTAATTTTTTAATTTCCTGAAAAATTATGACAAAAAAATTACAACTTCAAAAAACTCGCTCTGCCTCTTATGAAATACATTGGACTGTCTACTTTACAAAACGTGGTCATTTGGGGGGTATCTGTACTGTTCTTGACATTCTTGGACCTCAAGAAATTAGATTGGCTGTCAGTACTTCAGGATTGATCAATTTTCAGATCTATACCATAGTTTGTGAACTCTATAACTTTCCTACAGACTAAATAATACATCCTAATTTTGGTTTTTTTCACCAAAGACATGTAGCAGAATACATCTCGGCCTACATTTATGAAGAACAAATATTTATTTGCAAACTTTTATAACAGAAACAAAGAAAAAAGTGTTTTTTTTTCCAAAATTTTCGGTCTTTTTTTTGCTAATTTAGAAAAAATAAAACCCCCAGTGCTGATTAAATACCACCAAAAGAAAGCTCTAGTTGTGTGAAGAAAATGATAAAATTTTAGTTTGGGTACAATGTTGTATGACCGCGCAATTGTCATTCAAAGTGTGAGAGCGCTGAAACCTGAAAAATGGTCTGGGCAGGAAGAGGGTAAAAGTGTCCTGTATGGAAGCGGTTAATAAAATCCAGTTTACTCCAACATTGGTTCTGTCTGATGCTTGGGTAAATTTGCTATATTTTGGTTCCAGAGTGGAGGAAGCTGAGTTTGTAGAGATACCCGGTCGGGCAGTCCATCACACTCCCCAAACAGGCTACCATAAGCCCTATGGGCAAGCCCATTTGGGGTTAGATGTGTCTTGGGAGTGTGGTTTGTTGGGTGGAGACATCATGAATACAGCCATTTCATTTATTTTTCATGGAATAAAGCATTAGGTGGATTTTATGATGGATTGTGACTTTCAACTACTTTACAGATCAGCCCCTGTTGTAGCTTCTCATCAACCTTGTAAATTTGTATTCTATGAATGGAAGCAAAGTTTCCACTGACTGGAAGCAGTGATCAAATGCTGGTTTTTCAGCATGATAGTTCAACAGAAGCTGGTCATTAGCCTGTCTTCTGTTGAAAAGAGAAGGGTACATACGTATCATTTCAATATGTGTGTACCCAACTTTAGATGAACTTGACTAATAAATTAAAGTGGAACAATCCCTCATCTCCATTACAGCCAAGGAATCAGCTTCTGTTTGATCTGCAGTTGCCATGCTGCTGCACATGTGCTCAGTTATGACACCAGCTATTTGACGACTTGACAGTTCAGTTGAGAGCTGACATAGTCACACCAGTGACTGTAACAATTATCATTCAAGGCATACCTTGAATTTAAAGCAGAAATAAACCCATCAATTTAACACTTTCAAAAATAGTTACATTCTTGGAAAGTTAACCGTCACATTTGCTTGTGTTCTCAACCAAACTGCCAAACCATCAAATGTCTGGTGTTATAATTGATCACATGTGCAGCATCACGACAGTTGCAGATCAAACAGAGGCTAAGATGGCAGCTTCCTTGGCTTAAAACGATAGCAAAGTTTAGTTCTGCTTTAACCACTTGACAACTGGGCTATAGTCGAATGACGGCTACAGAACGGTTGTCCAGTTCTGGGAGGGCGTCATATGACATCCTCCCAGAACGTGCCCTCCTGCGTGCCCCCAGCAATTTCCATGATCGCCCTGATGATCAGTGCCCAGCAGTGCCACCCACCTGTGCCCTGCAGTGCCACCCACCAGTGCCCATCAGTGCCACCCACCTGTGCCCATCAGTGCCACCCATCTGTGCCCAGCAGTGCCACCCACTTGTGCTCAGCAGTGTCACCCACCAGTGCCCAGCAGTGCCACCCATCAGTGCCCATCAGTGCTGCCTATCAGTGCCCATCATTGCTGCATATCAGTGCAGCATCATCAGTGCCAGCTCATCAGTGCCCCCTATCAGTGCTGGCCATCAGTTCCCATCAGTGCTGCCTATCCGTGCCACCTCATCAGTGCCGCCTATCAGTGCTGCCCAGCAGTGCCACCCATCAGTGCCCATCATTGCTGCATATCAGTGCAGCATCATCAGTGCCAGCTCATCAGTGCCGGCTATTGGTGCCGCCTATCAGTGTCCATCAGTGCTGCCCAGCAGTGCCACCCATCAGTGCCCAGCAGTGCCCCAGTCAGTGCTGTCAGTCAGTGCTAGCTCATCAGTGCCAGCTATCAGTACTGCCTATCAGTGCCGCCCATCAGTGCTGCCTATCCATGCCACCTCATCAGTGCCCATCAGTGCTGCCTCATCAATGCACATCAGTGAAGGCGAAATATTACCTGTTTGCAAAATTTTATAATAGAAACAAAGAAAAAAACTTTTTTCCCATTTTTTGCTTTTTTTTGTTTATAGCGCAAAAAATAAAACACCCAGTGGCGATTAAATACAACCAAACGAAAGCTCTATTTGTGTGAAAAAAATTATAAAAATTTCATAATGGAACAGTTTTGCATGACTGCGCAATTGTCATTCAAAGTGCGACAGCGCTGAAAGCTGAAAATTGGCCTGGGCAGGAAGGGGGTAAAAGTGCCCAGCAGGCAAGTGGTTACAGTGAAACTTTAGTCAGAAAATGAAGTCCTGCTAGATCACTTCAGGTTGGCCCCTTTTGCAGGTACAGCTATGTAAAACATTAAAAATAAGTATCTATACTGTTTAAAAATCCAGTAATACACTGTCTCACCCTGCTCTGCACATGCTCAGTTGCTCTCCATTTTTATGCATTTTAGGCACTGGTGAACCTGTAAAACCCAATCTGCTGACAGCCTTAACCACTTGCCGTCCGCCTGCTGTTTATAAACGGCAGGACGGTGGCACTCCAGGGGCGGGTTGCCATTCATAAACGGCACCCGCCATTTCTAGCTGTGCGCGCTCCCTGGGAGCGCGCAGCACCGCGATCCGGTGCCCGCTGTGTCCTCCGGACACAGTGAAACACCGATCGTCGGACGGGACCTCTGTACAAGGTCCCGTTCATGTGATCGCTGATTGGCCAATCAGTGATCACATGCAAAGTAGCAAGCAAGATGTCACTTCTGACATCATTGCTTACTACATGTGAAATCTGTGAATGATCACAGAGGTCACATGGTACAGGGCTATTCACAACAGTCTTGTACCATGTGACAAGTTGTGACCAATCACAGCTCACTCAGTAGTTCTCAATGGCTGCAAGAATGCAGACAGAGAGAAAGAGAAATGATTGCTTTTACATCCTATATGGGTGTAAAAGCAATCACTGTAAAAAAAAAAAAAAAATCTTCATCACCCCCCACAAGTAGTACAGTTTCACCATGGTGACACTGTACTGCTAGGGTGACAGTATGTAAAAAAAAAAAAACCCATAAATAATAATATATAAAAAAAAAATGTAAAGAAAAGTTTAAAAATTATAATTTTTGGTTATCAACTAATTTGGCTTATTTTTTTTTTTACTAAAAAGATAACGGAATGCATTTCGGCCAATATTTATGATGAAAGATTATTTATTTGCATAATTTTATAAGAAAAACACTTTTTTTCAAAATTTTTGGACGTTTTCATTTACATAGCAAAAAAAATAAAAATCCCAGCAATTAATAAATACCACCAAAATAAAGCTTTATCTGTCTCAAAAAATGGTAAAAAATTAATATGGATACAGTGTTGCATGACCGCGCAATTGTCATTCAAAATGTGATAGCGCTGAAAGCTGAAAATTGCCCTGGACAGGAAGGGGGTAAAAGTGTCCAGACAGGAAGTGGTTAAAGCAGAATTAAACCCCCCCTATCCTTTAAAGCCTAGGAAGCTGCTTCTGTTTGATCTGCAACTGCTATGGTGCTGCACGTGATCAGTTATGACTGCAGCCATTTGATGTTTTGACAGTTTGGTTGAGGACACAAGCAAATGTGACAGTTATCAATCTCGGCATTCCATGAATGTAACTGTTTTCTGAACTGTTAAATCAATGGGTTTAGTTCTGCTTCATGATCTATTCCTGTTCAGGCTCTGGGTTTCCGAAAAATGGCAGCCTCCAGCAAGATGAAACAGGAGCAATGTTAAGGGCAATTTACAGCACACTCATTCTGGTAGCATAATTATTCATGCGGAATGTATGCTCCTTGCTAAAGAACATTACTTTTTATCAAGTTGTCATGGATAAAGTTCCACTTTAACTTTGGGGAAATGTGATGAGTTAACATTTGAACAGTTACAACACCAGCCATTTGATGGTTTGACAGTTTGGTTGAGAGCACAAGCAAATGTGGCAAATGTGACAGCATTCCTGGCATGTCGGGAAATAAACTGTTTTTTAAAACCATTAAATCGATGGGTTTATTACCGCTTTAAATTGGTGGGATTATTATGTTTTAAAGGGGAACTCCAGTTAAAACTTTTTAAGTAGTTACAGCAACAGGTTTTTTTTTTCCTTTAGGTTTAAAGGTTTTATATAATGAATAAGAGCTGATCCTCTAACTCAGTGGTCTCCAAACTGCGGCCCGAGAGCCAGATGCGGCCCTTTGCATGCCTTTATCCAGCCCTTGGGGCATTATTGCCCATACTACCTGTCTCTGACACCGACAGTGGGGTACATACTCCCACTGCCACCAATGATGGGATACTATTCCTCTCACTGACAAAAATGATGGGGAATTATTCTTCCCATTGATGCCAACAATGGGGCACTATTTCTCCCACCAATACCAATGATGGGGCACTATTCCTCCCAGTAACACTAACCATGGGGCACTATTCCTCCCTCTGACAACAATGATGGGGGACTATTCCTCCCACTGACACCAATGATGGGACACTATTCCTATGACAAGTGCCAACAATGGGGCACTATTCCTCCCACTGACAAAAATGATGGGGCATTATTCTTCCCATTGATGCCAACAATGGGCCACTATTCCTCCCACTAATACTAACGATGGGGCATTATTCCTCCCTCTGACAACAACAATAGGGCACTATTCATCCCACTGACAACAACAATGGGGGACTATTCTTCCCACTGACACCAATGATGGGACACTATTCCTATGACTGGCGCAATGGGGCACTATTCCTGCCAATGACGGGGCACTATTCCTTCCACTGACACCAATGATGGGGCACTATTCCTCCCACTGACACCATTGATGGGGCACTATTCCTCCCACTGACACCATTGATGGGGCACTATTCCTCCCACTGACACCATTGATGGGGCACTATTCCTCCCACTGACACCATTGATGGGGCACTATTCCTCCCACTGACACCATTGATGGGGCACTATTCATCCCACTGACACCATTGATGGGGCACTATTCCTCCCACTGGCACCATTGATAGGGGCACTATTCCTCCCACTGACACCATTGATGGGGCACTATTTATCCCACTGACACCAACGATGGGGCACTATTCATCCCATTGACACCAACGATGGGGCACTATTCCTCCCACTGACACCAATGATGGGACACTATTCCTATGACTGGCGCAATGGGGCACTATTCCTTCCACTGACACCAATGATGGGGCAATATTCCTCCCATTGATGGGGCACTATTACTCCCCCTAATACAAATGATGGAGCATTGTTTCCTCTGACTGATGCCAGGATATTTTCTTCTCCCACTGGCCACAGTCTGGCCCCATGAAAGTTAGAAGGATAGTAAACTGGCCCGTTGTTTATAAAGTTTGGAGACCCCTGCTCTTACACTGTGGGGGTTATTTACTAAAACTGGACAGGTGCAACTCTGCATAGAAACCAATCAGCTTCCAGGTTTTTTTTGCCAAGGCCTAATTGAACAAGCTGAAATTAGAAGCTGATTGGCTACCATGCACAGCTGCACCAGATTCTAAGCGCTCCAGTTTTAGAAAATCCACCCCTTTGGACAGTTTGGTCTGTTAAAGGAAGTATAAAAATAACAGACTTACTGGCTGGATCACCAGGTAAAAATAGAGAAAAAAAGATTAATGCAGGCATCACATTTAAGAATTGGTAAGCTGCAAACATTTTGTTTTTGGGTTTAATACCCCTTTAAAGTGGATATTAACGCCCAAAAACCCAAACAGGCACAGGGAGACCATGCAAATTCCAGGCAGGTGGTGCTGTGGTTGGGATTTGAACCAACAACTCGAGATAGAAGTGCTAACCATTTAGCCACTGTGCTGCCCACAAACAGTTAGTAACATCTCCACTAACTCACCTGCAGCTGGAATGGATGTGCCCAGTACTGAGACCACGTGTTTTCTGTGTAGGGCACTGTTTACATGGAAACTATGGTAACTGACTGTACCATCACACGGTGATGGGGGGGGGGGGCAGATATTTATATAAACTGTTAGTTGTCATTTCTGCACAGAGATACGTATATAAATTACACTTAGACTCGTTTATTCTATAAATACACAAGTAAAGCTAGCTACTAGATTAATATCCGTCCGCTTCCCTTCTCTCATTATCTAACCAGTGTTCTGTTCTCTTAATAAAACTATACCTTAATAAATTACCTCAAATGTTCTTCTTTTTTGGGGGGTGTTGTGGGCATTAAAACAATTGTAATGTAGATACTTTTTATTGCAAATAATATAATCACCCCTTCCGTGTGATCTAGTAGAATCCTGCACATGCGCCGTGTGTTGTCGCTGCGTTCCTGAAAACCATGGCAATCGGTCCTACCACCCCAACTAGAGGGGTGTCACTTCAGTCTGAAAGCGGCTGTTATTGTGATTTCTGCACAAAATTTAATGCGGTTGCTTATTAATTCAATGCCGCTTTATTCACATAACAGGTATAGTTTAGACATTAGACTTAGACACATGTTTTTTTTCTATTCCGGAGCAGTGTAAGTCTATAAATAAATCGATAGGTCAGTAAACGCGTTTTAATGATATGTTGCTGGGAGTTGTGACGGCAAAAGTTGTTTTTAATGCGGTCATTTGGTTTTGGAAATGAGATGCCCCCCCCCCTCTCGTGTGATAGTGGATTCGCCCGCAGTAGTGTGGGCCAATCAGCGAGCTCAGTTGAAAGGTGACATTGATCCGGTGTCATGGCGTCGCTGGTCCGACTCGGTGGAGCCCTGAAGGCCGGAGGATGCCTGTTCAGGGCTGCGGCGAGGAGGCAGACTGGGGTCCGCCAGTGAGTGACGGGAGGACTAGAGTTTCCAGCATGCCTTGCGAGTGTGTCTGCTGTAGGGTTGCCACCTCATCCCTTTAAACCTGAACACATTAATTACACATGTTCTGGGCTGACTAAGGTGCTAATTAACCTCTTCACAGCCAGAGTACGCAAATATGTGGCCTCTCAGCTGCTGGGCGTGGACAACGAGCGGCTGCATGTTTACGTACCATTTGTAAAGAAACGTGCTGAGAGCGCATGCCCTGCGCACTCCCAGCAAATGTGTCGGTATCCCATGGAGAGGTCCCGATCTCTACTTGTGATTGGGACCTTTCTGATCATGTGACAGCCAGTCATGGCAGTCACATGACCCTAAACCATGCTCTGCCTCCTGGTGTCAGAAACCCCTTAAAGGGTTGTTGGCGTGGGCACAAAGGGGTTAAACTCGCCTAGTGTCTTATCTGCACTAAATTAGCCTCATAACCTGTGTAATTAATGTGTTCGGGTTTAAAGGGATGAGGTAGCAACCCTAGTCTGGTGGGCCCCATAGAGCCCCATGTGGGGGAAGTGACAGGTTCTCTGTGGGCCCAGGCTTGGTTTCCAGGGACAGTCCCTGTGTGGGGCCTAGTATGGAGAAGTCCTTGTGGAATGTACAGTTGTGCTCAAAACTTGGCAAGAATCTTGAAATGTATATTCCTGTGTGCAGCAGCTTTCCATGCCTTTCCTGCCACCATGTGTCATATGTCAGGAGGAACAAGGTGGGTGGGGGGTTCTACACACTTACACTCCTGACCAATACAGGAGCTGAGTGCACACGTGACAAGCTGACTGTCAGCTGGAAGTGATCCAGTGGCTGTAGCAGTTAGAAGTGTGTGTAAAACCTCCTGCTGACATGTGACAAACATCAGTGGCGGAGAAAAGGATATTTGCT
Organism: Staurois parvus; assembly: GCF_062004578.1. Taxonomy (NCBI): domain Eukaryota; kingdom Metazoa; phylum Chordata; class Amphibia; order Anura; family Ranidae; genus Staurois; species Staurois parvus. Next base: position 6,994,086 of record NW_028318045.1, on the reverse strand, counting down.
TCCACAGACACCCCCAGCATGTTTCCTGGGCTCCTCTGTCCCATGTGTGGTCCAAGGACCCCTATAGCACTTAATGGTGGGGAGTGGGCAAACGTTTGTGTGTTCTTGCTGCCCTCCCAACACCTCCCCCTTTAAGCTGCAAAGACAAGTGGATATGGCTGCACACATGCCACAGCTGAGATGCTTTGCAGTGTGGCAAAAACTATCCCTCTGTCATGTTCGGTGGGTGATACTCAACTCTTTCGCCTGAAAAGGGCTGCACTGCAACTGCATACAGTTCATATGGTTGTGGTGTAGGCTTTTAAGGAATAAAACGGGCAGTGAGGAGGGGACACACAGTTTAACCACTTGCCCTCCACCCTATAGCAGTAGCACTGCTACAAGGCAGCAGGGCTGCGCAAAATCACGAGTATGTGTGTGTGTATATATATGTGTGTGTATGTATATGTGTATATATATGTGTGTGTGTGTATGTGTGTGTGTATATATATATATATATATATATATATATATATATATATATATATATATATATATATATATATATATATATATATAGTGAAGGAAATCCGTATTTGGTCCCCTGCTGGTTTTGAATGTTTGCCCACTCACAAAGAAATGATCAGTCTCAAAAATCAAATGGTAGGTGTATTGTAACACTGAGAGACAGAATAGCAACAAAAAATTCAAAAGAAATGCATGTCTAACAAATTATGCACTGATTTGCATGTTCATGAGGGAAATAAGTATTTGATCCCCTATCATTCAGCAGGATTTCTGGCTACCAAGTGTCTTTCATACAGGTAACAAGCTGAGATTATAAGCAGCCTCTTAAAAGAAGTGCTGCTAATCTCATTTTGTTACCTGTATAAAAGATACCTGTCCACAGGAGCAATCAAACAATCAGATTCCAAACTCTCCACCATGGCAAAGACCAAAGAGCTGTCCAAGGATGTCAGGGACAAGATTGTAGACCTACACAAGGCTGGACTGGGCTACTAAACTATCGCCAAGCAGCTTGGTGAGAAGGTGACAACAGTTGGTGCAATCATTTGCAAATGGAAGAAACACAAAACAACTGTCAGACTCCCTAGGTCAGGTGCACCATGCAAGATCTCACCTTGTGGAGTGTCAATGATCATGAGAACAGTGAGGAATCATCCCAGAACTACACTAAGAATCTTGTCAATGATCTCCAGGCAGCTGGGACCACAGTCACCAAGAAAACAATTGGTAACACACGTTGACAAGGATTGAAATCCTGCAGTGCCCGCAAGTTCCCTCTGCTCAAGAAAGCACATATCCAGGCCCGTCTGAAGTTTGCCACTGAACATCTGAATGATGCAGAGAAGGACTGGTTGAAAGTGTTGTGGTCAGATGAGACCAAAATCGAGCTCTTTTGCATCAACTCAACTTGCCGAGTTTGGAGGAGGAGTTATGCTGCCTATGACCCCAAGAACATTATCCCAACTGTTAAACATGGTGGTGGAAACATTCTGCTTTGGGGGTGCTTCTCCGCTAAGGGGACAGGACAACTGCACCGCATCAAAGGGACGATGGACGGGGCAATGTACCGTAAAATCTTGGGTGAGAACCTTCTTCTCTCAGCCAGGGCATTGAAAATGGGTCGTGGATGGGTGTTCCAGCATGACAATGACCCAAAACACATGGCCAAGGCAACAAAGGAGTGGCTCAAGAAGAAGCACATTAAGGTCCTGGAGTGGCCTAGCCAGTCTCCAAACCTTATTCCAATTGAAAATCTGTGGAAGGAGCTGAACGTTCGAATTGCCAAACATCAGCCACCAAACCTTAATGACTTGGAGAGGATCTGCCGAAAGGAGTGGGCCAAAATCCCTCCTGAGATGTGTGCAAACCTGGTGGCCAACTACAGGAAACGTCTGACTTCTGTGATTGCCAACAAGGGATTTGCCACCAAGTACGAAGTCATGTTTTGTGAAGGGGATCAAATACTTATTTCTCTCATGAACATGCAAATCAGTGCATCATTTGTTAGACATGCATTTCTTTTGAAATTTTTGTTGCTATTCTGTCTGTGTTACAATACACCTACCATTCAAATTTTAGGCTAATCATTTCTTTGTGAGTGGGAAAACATTCAAAATCAGCAGGGGATCAAATACTTATTTCCTTCACGGTATATATAATTTTCATGTCTCCCTAGTAAAACAAACACCGCACACAGTTAACCCTTTGATTGCCCCAGATGTTAACCCCTTCCTGCCCTGTGTCATTAGTACAGTGTCAGTGCATTTTATTAGCACTGACCACTGTATTAGTGTCACTGGGGATGTCAGTGGCAGTTAGTTCCCCCCCAGTGTCAGAATGCCCGCTGCAGTCCCGCTGTAAGTCACCGATCGCTGCCATTACTAGTATTTAAAAAAAAAAAAAAAAAAAAAAATACCACTATATATACCGCCTTTTGTAGATGCTATAACTTTCACGAAAACCAATTAATGGAGGGTGTGGGTCCTCAGACCTGCCCTGAAGTCTAGGGGAGGATGCGTGGCCATTAGGTTCTTTCCTCCCCTGTTACTGGGGGGATATCTTTTCAGGAGAGCTCCCTGAGCTAGTACTTGGTGGTTGGCTTTGGCCACCCACAAGGAAAGGGGTCCACCAGGCCTTTTGGCTAGGTGGACCATGTTGGAAACCCTTTGTCCTTGAGCCTTGTGCCCCGGGGGATGAAGGCAGAGGTCCTACCCCTCTGGGGAAAGTGGACAAAAACACACCCTTAAGTGTACTTTTTTTGTGTTTTTTCACTTGCATGTTTTTTGTACACTTATGGGTTTTAGTTTTTTTTGCACTTCCGTGGACTTAATTTTTTTTTTTTAATTTACACATAGAGATGTTTTCTATTAGCAAAGACATGTAGCAGAATACATTGTGGCCTAAATTTATGAAGAAATTATTTTTTTTTAATTGGACATGTTTTATAGCAAAAAGTAAAAAATACTGTAATTTTTTTTGGTTTATAGCTCAAAAAAAATGCACAAGTGAAAACACACACACACTTTGTGGGGAAAAATTTACAGAAATTTAATTTGATATACAACGTTGCATGACTGCGCAATTGTCAGTTAGTGACGCTGCACCATATTGAAAAAAATGGGTCAGGGGGGTAAATCCTTTGGAGGGCAAGTGGTTAAAACAGGCAGTGAGGAGGCTTCCCCTGATTTGCTATTGTGGAGATCATGATGTCATCTGCCTCCCTCTCCTCCTCTAGGCAACCAGAGGAAGTCTTTGTATTTTTTCATAAAAATACAAGGCTTGTTCTGAATGGTTGGGTAGTGCTTGGCTCACCTCAATTTTTTTGTGGGATAGGGTCAAATAGGCTCTGTACTGCTGCTGGGACATATTGCTGTATTCTGTCGTAGCTGATTCTACATAAAGTGTATACATCGCTGACAGCAGGTGCAGCAATTGGTAAAGGAAATTGTTTGTTTTGGTCGGAACCGTAAGTGACATTGCTCCGGTCCTCCAAGGGCATAGAGATGAGTGGAGGCCATCTTTCCTTCACTCATCTCTATGCCCAGCTCCGGGATTGTTCATTGGTTTCTCAGGTAAGGCTGAGAACTGCCGAGTGGCGGGTTTTTTCGGCACCTGCATCGGTGCTTGCTTTTTTTTTTTTTTTTTTTTTTTTTTTTTTTCGTTTCGGCCTACGGCTGAAAGGGGTGTTTTCTGATCGCATGGTGTCCCTTCAGAGGTTTAGTGGAGTCCATGCTTTTACGGATCAGGCCTGTTTTGCTAGCTACTCAATATTAGGTGGGTGGTTATAATGTTATGGCTGATCGGTCTGGGTAAATATAACACATGCACAGGTAATATGCACTACTCCTAGATTGTAAGCTCCTAACCCTCTTGTATTGAACTGTATTGTTGCTGTATTGTCTCCCTTTTATATTGTAAAGCGCTGAGCAAACTGTTGGCGCTATATGAATCCTGTATAATAATAATACCAAGTAAATGTTTTGCAGTACAGACTATTTTTAACACAGGATTGTGCCTGCCAACAACATCCTGGATACATTTCAGTTGTTTTTTATGCCTTTGTGCATGATTCCTAGAGTGTAAATTGCTTCAAAGTTAAAAGTGAAGTGTTTGGTTTTTTTTTTTTTTTGGTTTTTTTTTTTCCCATTGGGGTGGAGGCCTACATGATAAGTGGACCTTGACTTTCCCCAGAGAACTGGTTAATTTTTAATGTAAATTGTTTTCTCTTTTGCAGAGCTGGAGACCATGCAGAAGTTAGCTACAGACAACTTAAGCAGGGGAACAAGTCACAGTTTATCCAATCAGAGATGCTCGGTGGCTTTATGTGGTTTTGGCTCCTGTGGCATTTTTGGCATGAGCCATCTACTGTTTTTGTAAGTGTTTTTTATATTTTTTTCTAGACATATAAATGTTGTTTCATCACAGTAGATCATGGTTAAACCCCACGGTCCAAGGATGTGAAGGCTTGCACCCCCCTTTTTGGCTTTTTCCTATTCACCTCTGTATTTCATGGTCAGTCTCCCCCAAGCTCATATTTCAGTTTTTAGTAGATGCTGAATAGTTCAACAACTAAACAGGTTCTGATATCACTGTGGTACTCTGTTGGTGGCATTTCTGCACTGGCGTCCCCAGGTGGAGAGCCCCAGTATAGGGAGGAGCAAAGCCAGCGGCATAAAATGTGGCAGGGAGGTGGTGGACTTGCCTTGTAATCAACCCCAGTGTTGTGCAGAAAATTAGAGGATATGTCCCATTATACATAGCACTCCTCATAAGAGCATGGATGTCTGTCCTGAGTGATTTCTGGTCTCGTCACCCACAGCAGGCAGGGGTGCAAATGTAAGGGTGGCTGAGATGTGGCCCCAGGGGACCCTGCAAGTCAGCTAAGCCACTTGTAACACAGAAACTAACGATATGGACATTTCTTAGGGGTACTACTAAGAAATCAGACGCATCACAAGGCAGACCCCAAACATTGCTAACTATACTTATTAGGATTTGTCTTGTTCAGCCCTGTAGGCTGAATGAAGGACATCACTTGATTGCCGCATCTACTCTAAACAATGTGGATGTAGGAATGTTCAAAGCTGGACATTGTTTTCAGGCAGAGGCTGCTGTCTGACTGTTCATACAATCACGGTTTCTGAATAAAATGTAAGCTCCAAGGAGCAGGGCCCTCTAATCCCTCTTGTATTGAACGGTATTGTTACTGTATTGTCTCCCGTTATAATGTAAAGTGCTGAGCAAACTGTTGGCGCTATATAAATCCTGAATAATAATAAAATAAAGGCAAAAAGCGAGCGCACGGACTCACACAAAGCAGCTAGCATGAAAGGATGAACCCCTATATCCTCAAAAGCATGTAAAAACGTAAAATGCAGTGCTATAAAATACTAAATAACCAAGGTGCTAGTAAATAAAGTGACAATAGTGACAAACTGAATGTGAGGCGCTCTGGGATTAGTGATGCATATGTGTCACGCTAAATGACAGCGAGAAAGTGATATCAAAAAGTTAATATAAAGTGACAATGGTGAATAGTCTAATATAAAATTAATAAATGAATGAGATCATCCACATGAATATCAATTTAAACGTTCAAGAAATCTCCGTGATGAACAGGTGAAAAGTGACTCTGTGATAGATAATTCTTTTGAATGCACTCACCAGAAGTGCCTATTAAATGCCCATAGCAATATATCCCGCTCCTCCACAGGTAGGGAAAACATCCACCGGAAAAATCATGGTATAGAGACCAGAAGAACACCACTGGCCTCTCGCTGCATTACAGGGATGACTCCAGCAACCTCTCCACCATGGGCAGCACCAGCAGGAAAAACACAATCCTCCCTAGGCAGAGAATACAGGGTTCCGGAGTGTGTTACACGGGTGCAGTTGGGCTACTGATGTCAGCGACTCAACTGGGAGCATTCTACTCACTTGCATCCCTTTTTTTTTTTTTTTCATTAATGGAATAAAATAAAAATCCGAAAGGAAAAAATGACAAAGAGCCAAAAGACAGTTGCTGCAAGTGTTGTCACTGCTGTGATTGTTGCTGTCGTTGTTGGAATTATTTAAACCCTCTTCAAGGTGTGATTGGTCTCCTCACAAGACCTCCTTATAAAATGGTCTGGACGGTGCCATAGTCATTAGCCAGGGCGGTGCACCCCGGAAGCTGGCCCCAGTATTCGGCCGATTGCTGAACTCATCCGCCTGAATCACCAACACTAGTGATTGGACCTCCTCCGCCTGGCTGTGATTGGCTGAGGTCACCTTAACCCCTTCCTGACCGATGTGCGGCTATAAGTGTTGGTGAGCAGATATTACAGGATGGCGGCCAGGATCGTCCAATTGTCTTCTCCCCCGGAGGTAGCCTCTTCTGGGACTCTCCCTGGGAAAGGCGGTGATTGGATACAGACACTGCCAAGCCAACATTTTTCTATTCCGCTCCTTCGTCTTTTCATTGGAAGCTTGTTGAGCCAGGGAGTGCTGACTGGGCCTGCTGAGAGCTCCAAGTTCCCCTGATTCAACAGAAAGTGGCTGAAATTTGAGCAATATACGGCCAGCTTAAGTGCTGTACTATACTACTATATACCATGTTTTACATGGAGGGTTTAAAAACGCCTTAACTCTACAGTTAGACTTTAGTCCTATGCCTATCTACCCCTGTTAGCGGCCAACTGAGGAGGACCAAAATGGCAGAGCGGGACACAGGCTGTCACACGTGAAGAGGAGGACAACACTGGATAAGTGTGCCTTTTTTTTTCCTTTTAAGTGAACCCAGCAAAATGGGTAAGGGGGATTGGCGGGGGGAGAGAGGGAGTCTTCTTTAAGGACTGGAAGGCTGTAATATTGTACACTTTAAAGAATTCTGTGGTATAACTGAATTCAGGGAGCAGTCCCATTGTCTGGTTGGATCAGTGCTTTGAATAGCCTGTGATCGGTTGCTTGCTTTAGTAATATATTTTGTTTTCAGGGTCACTTTCCTTATCCTGACCCTTCTAAATGGACAGATGAAGAGCTGGGCATCCCTCCAGAAGATGAAGAGTAGATCTGTGATCACAGTAGGTACATCATGCTTCTTTTCTTTACTGATGCACTAAATGCTGTTATGATATAGATGCCTATATGTCTGGATTGTGCGGAGCCCACTTATTCTCCATCAACCCTTTCAGCTGCCATAATAAAACCTTGCAATTAGAGTAAAGTGTGATTTCCAATGATCACGCAGGAAATTGGAAGGCTTGTTCAATTCAGTGTCCATTCTCTCACTGTAAAGGACACGGGCTGCACCGAGATGACCTCTACCACTGTAGGCCTGGTGGTTCCCCTGCTAAGGCATAGCACGGTAGAAGAAATATGTTCTGATACAGGATTTTGTAAAATTTGTATTGTTTTGTATCTCACCTCTAGGCTTCTAAAGCAGAAGTGTAGTATTTAAATAAGCACTTCTGACCTGAGATACTTGTATTAATGATTTTATGACCAGAGGTTATTTGTGCCTAGATGCACAGGCAAATGTTGGTCGAGTTGGTTAATTTAGTAATAGCTCTTATAATGTGAATATGTACAGAATATATTTTTTAAGGCCATTTGACCTTTCAATTTAAAGTGGAATTAAAGGCACTAATTTAAAGGCACTAATTTAACATTTTCCCCAAAGAAAGCTCATTATAAAAGTGCAATAAAAATTATTAAACAAGATCTACCATTCTAGTGGGCTTCCCCTCCACATCCTCATACTGCAAAGGGCTAAATTCTTATGTATAAAGGTTAGAGAAACAGGCTGTATTGGTTATCCTAACCGCTGCTCAGTGTAATGTGGCACTCTCCTCCTTCCCTTGAAACGGCGGTGTAGGAAAATGTAACCCTGCATTGTATGTAGAAAAGGAAAGAGTGCAACTGTGGTGGAAGCCTCTTAGAGGGAAGGCTTTGGGTGACTATGCTGGAGCAAGGAATAAGGTATTATACCATATTTGTGCATGCCTAAACTTGACAGGCATTTTACCCATTCAGCACGGGGGAAGGGGGGTTGGGGGAGGGGAAGATCCCCTGCACGGGTGTTTTTTTTTTTTTTTTTTTTTTTTTTTTTTTTATAGGCTGATGTTTTTGTTTCAGTTTATTTAATCTAGAATTGTATATTAACACTGCAATTGATCACTATGTCATAGCTGACAGTGGTCACGTGATTTAGAACCTCGCTGATTGGTTCCCAATGGTCCAGAGGGACCACATGCTGTGCACAGTGTCAGCTCTTGAACTGAGAGCACTTTTTTTATTATTTTCTATGTCCCCAGCAAAGGACATTTCATGGAGAAATGTTAATATACAGTTTACTGCTGTGATACACTGTGAGCAGGTTAGCATTATATTGCAGAAGAGACATGCAATGTCTCATCTGCAGTAAAACATACCTACCTGTCTGCCTGCTCACAGCAATCCCTGCACTGTTGGCTGATTTAATTGTAGAGGCTGATACCAGGTCAAATTTGGGTATTTATAAATACATTTAATATTATAATATTGAATACAGTGCTGTATTATGCCTTAGTTATCAGCCTGGAGATCAGGTTTAAATGCCAATTCATTATAGATGGATCTTTTAGTTCTGTATTTATGTAAGCCACAGGAATTGCACTTTTTACCTGCCTTATGTAAGAATGTGTGCATTGAAAAGTTCATTCTCTTTTATCCATTATCTAATTACTTTTTTTTTTTTTTTTTGTAGGTGTAATTCCTGATACGTCTGTCACGATACTTACTGAAAATAAATATATTAAGACTTCCAGTGTTTTTCTTTTCATCCTCGTATTGTACAGATGTATGAAAAAGTTGGATGATCCCCGATCAGAGATGTTTTGTGGATTACTTTAGGGTGTTTTATTAAGATGACTTAGGTTTGCATGTTGTATTACTTTAATTTCACCATCTGGGTTGGTGGTTTTTTTAACTCTGAATTTACATGCATGGAATTGCATTACCACCTCCTTTTCAGCTAGAGTACCACACCTTATGTTTAAAGGCTAAGCTCACATTAAAAAAAAAAAAGTTAAATGCCCATATTTTTGCAGGTAAAAAAAAGTGAATTTTTTTTTTTTCTGGAACCTGTAGAGCATTGCTCCTGTGATCAGCAGATCGTGGGTGCAATGTCAAGCTCCTTAAGAATCTCAATATAGCGGTCTGCCCCTACCTTCAGTTACTGGTTCTCAATGAACTATGAGAGCACTCACCAGCTACTACAGTGTGGCAAATAGTAGTTGTAGTTCATTAAGTCACAGAAAGCTGTGAATGAATGAATCGGCTGTGTGAGCAGAGTCTAGATCTTTTTAAAAATGGTAGAGCGGGTGTGGGAAGATGATTTCCCTCCCCCCCCCCCCACCCACACTGTAAGTGGGTGGGGGAATAGAGGTGCTCTTTGCTAACATGTTACACCCTAAATACAAGTGTAATTATCCTTTATCGTGAACATGCAATATGCTGCAGATAAATGTGGTACATTTTGTGATTGCAATGGCGGGTGAAATAAAGCTTTGTTTAATTGTGCAGCATTTATGGGCCATTAGTCAGGAATAGATTTACTTTTGACAGTAGTAGCAGCTCCCAGTCTGTCATTTAAATTTCTACTTTTTCTAGACCTTCAGCCTAACCTCATTCCATTGGCTGGAAAGTTGTCTTCTCACACTGAGAGAGCAAGGGCTAAGATGGAGCACAAATAAAGAGATTTGCATAATAGCTTCCCCCCCCTGATGGGTTATATATAGGCTAATGTCAGATGTGCAGACTGCAAGAGACCACTCCCATTGTTCTATGGAATCAATCACCCAATAGCCCAACCTGTGCAATGTTTGCTTCTTCCTTGCCAAATGAGATTCTACAACATTCCATTACACAATAAGTGGTTGCTTTACCTAAATGGCCTCTTGTTTTAGGTGTGGTGTACAGTTGTGCTTAAAGGTTTACATACCCTGATAGAATTTGTAAAATGTTGGCCATTGCTGCAGCACCACCATTACAAAACTGTCTACTTACTGTAAGCAGAAGCCTCAAAACATCAGGACCAAAATAATTTACAGTGATGAAAGTGAATTTTCTGTTTAAAACCATCAATGTTTTATGCTTAGGGATAGTCCACAAAGCCAATCAAAAGAAACATGCTATCCCTGCTATGAAACATGGAAGTGGATCTCTACTGGTTTAGGGGTGTATAGTGAAAATGAATGGAAAGCATATTATCAGAAAATGGTGGCGGAAAATTTGTATTCAGCCTAGAAGCTGTGTATGGCACATACTTGGACTTTCCAACAGGACCATGACCTAAAAAAAAAAGAAGGCAAACCCAACCTGGCAGTAGCTACAGCAGAAAAAAAAAAGTGAAGGTTCTGGAGTGGCCATCACAATCTCCTGACCTCACCATCATTCAGCCACTTTTGAGGAGATCTCAAACATACAGTTCAAGGTGGACAACCAAAGAAATTACAGAACCTAGAGACTTTTTGCCACAAAATCTTTATTGCATGTGAAAATTAAGGGCTTAAAGGCCAAGTTCAATGTTTGCACTATTATGTCCATATTTAGTGTGTACCCCCCTCAAACCGCCCTCCTCTGACAGTGGCGGAGTTTCTTCACTCCTGCAGCCACATTTAAAATTGATAAGTGTGACTGCCCCTATTCCAAAAATTCAATGCAACTCCTGCCTGAGTAATAGGTAAAAAATGGACAATTTTTTTTTGGGGTGGGAGAACAAGTTAAAATGGAGATATACAGAATACCAAATAGTAATCATATTTTAAAAGTCAAATTACATTGTGTAACACACCAGGATTATTTCACAGTAAGAAGAAATTGGTGCACCACCAGAAGACTATCCGTGATTAAAGTTCCAATTTTGCTGGCATATTTGGGACAGTATTTTCTTTGGCTCAAACACTCTTCTCACAGGAGTAAAAGTTCCAGCGTCTGTCCCTAAAAACACAACACATGATGAATTTGTGTCAAACAATAAGCAACAAATACATCTACCCTTTTTTCCCAATGTGTGGCTGAGTCCATTGAAAGTGTGTGAGCTTAGAAATTCGGGTGGTAAAGACTTCTCCGTGAAAGGTGAAATCCAGGCAGATATAAAACACAAATGAATGCACTTTTGTATTCATTAATCTATGTTTTAATTTAGTGATTTTAATTCAAGCAGCGTAAGTACCTGATTTTGACCTGGTATCTGCCTCTTGCAGTCCCTGTACAGCAGAGCTTAAAATAGAACTCTTTTATTTTAATTTTGGATAGAGGAATGGAGGATTATAACCCCTATATGATTTGCCATCCGTGTCCCATTGGGGAGATCTGAAGTGAGAAAATCTCTGCACATTAAGGGAATTCCTTGGGCACTGCCCAAAATTTTGAATTTTCTTTTACTTTCAATGATAATGGTAAACAGGATAAATAGAGAGGGTGAATCCCCATAACAGACAAATAGAGAGGGTGGATCCCCATAACGGACAAATAGAGAGGGTGAATCCCCATAACTGAGAAAGACAGCAATAAAAATCTAAGAGGTGTTCTAATCCATCTCCATTGTATCCCAAACTAAAAAAATAAGTTTTGGTTATACTTTAATCTGGAAGAATTAAAAAGAGCCATCCAGTTGTGCTGCAGTACTCGTTTGTTAACAAGGAGCAGGCTTACGTCCTAGCAAAAAGGCAGGACATGGGGATTACTAAATGAGAGGTTTTCCTCCAGACTTCCACAGGGACTCAAATGGCCTACACATGAAAACAAATTGATTCTTACAAAGTCACAGTTTTTGTAATACCTATTGGGGCCCCATGACTGCATAGATTGATTTTTTTTTTTTTTTTAGTCTTTAAAGTGGAGTTCCACCCAAAAGTTGAAGATCCGCTTAGCTGCCTCCCCCTTTTTTTTGGGGGGGGAGGGGGGGCGGGTACCTGGTTTTGACAGGTACCCTCTCCCACTTCCGGCTTAGTCACCAGGGTGAGCTGAGCCGAAGGTTCGGCTCCCCTCCTTCCCCCCGCAGGCCTCTGGGACACTTCACAGGTCCCTTCATAGGCTGTGGTCCGTTTACAAACCACAGCATGCTTCTCGGATGCGCACTATGGGATCACCTGTAAAGCGCCAAGGCTTCACCGCCAGTTTCCCTCAATCAAAATAATGGCAGTGCCAGCACCCAATAGCCAACTGAAGAATCGGCTTGGAGTGAGGACACCGCTGGATCCCTAGACAGGCAAATGCCCCAATATTAAAAGTCAGCACATATAGTATTTGTAGCTGCTGACTTTTAATTATTGGGGGGGGGGGGGGGGGGGGTGATTGCATATCCATTTTGTAGCAACTCCTAACAAGAAGCCTTCAATTATGTATAATTGTATTGCATGTTCTGCCTCATTTTATGTTTAAAATTTATTGGAATGAAAAAAAAACTTTATAGCATATCATAAAAAAGTTCATGTTATGAGAAGACCATACATATGTGTATGATACAAATACAGTATATGGTCTTCTAATGATATGAACTTTTTATGATCTGCATATTTTTTAGAGACCCTAGCAATTTCTCAGGATATCCTTGAGATCCACAGAATGGCAACTGAGAGAACCTAGTGCGTTGGCTGTACACTCAATAACTGCTCAGTGGCTCTCATGACTGGAGTTCATCTTAGCAAGAACTGTACTAGGACAAGAAGTTGAGTAAAATACATACTCTCGGTTGTTGTCATGGTAGCTGTGTGCACCGGTCAGGTATGCATTGGGAGGCGCATCCCATCTCAAGTAGGCATCAAAGTCATTGACGTAACCACTCCATTTGCAGTTATGGGTAGCTGGCACTTCTCCTTGGCAGCAAAGGAATTTCCACCTAAAAATTGAAAGATTTTGCCATTGTTCTGGGTCAGGTAAGCATCGTTTTGTAGCAGAGCAAGTCTGCCTAAGCAAATCACACAGAATTAAGTACCTGGTATCAATTTTGTGTTGATGAGCCTGTCTTTGTAAAAATCACTACCCTGACTCTCATAACGGGAAGACGTTGGAATTGTTACGGAAAATGGTTTGGTGTTGACTGTAGCAGAGATGAGGAAGTCCCTGCAGAAAGTTAATCTGCTAAAAGGCTGCGGGCCCAGATAATAATCCAGATTGGGTCCTGAGGGACTGTGCATCAGTTTACAGAGGTGTTTACAAACATCTTTAACCCTTTTCTACTGTGCCCTGGCATTTCCTTAATAGGGACTCTACGCCCAGGGGTTAGGAATGATGGGTGGTAATGTGACCACTGTGATTATCACAGTGGTCACATGATCAGAAGCTGGTCCTGCTGGCTACTGATAGTGGGGTCTGTGTGCTAGAAACATGCAGTGAACATACTCTCAGCACAAAAATATCAGCCACCCAATCAAACGTGCGGCATGTAGGTGTTAAAATCCATGTGGATGGCAACAGGTTAACAACTCCCTTTCGCAGTTGTCCCTTCGTGCCTGAAGACAATTGTTCCTGTCCCAAAGAGTAAACCAGTGTTAAGTTTGAACAACTAATGCCCAGTAGCACTAACCCCAATAATTATGAGTTCCTCCAGGGATGCAACCTGAGCTCCTACTGTACACACTGCCCTTCTACAATTTCTACAAAGTACCCTAGCAACCTTGTGAAGATTGCCAATGATACAGCAGTAGTGGGACTCATCACTATAGTGAAGAGCCCATGCACAGGCAGGAAGAGGAGAATCTGGAAGTCCGCTGTAGTTAATCCTCTTCATTAACATAAAAGTGATAAATGGGGACTTTAGAAAGAACAGCACCACCCCCCTACTCTCTACTTCATGTGTGCAGCTGTTAAAATGATCCCTTGCTTGAAAAACGTGGGGGTGCACATCTCGAAAAACCTCACCTGGATCACCAATACAGCCAGCATAGTGAAGAAGGCCTATAAACGACTTTACTTTTTGAGGAGATGGAAGTGGCTGGCCTTCGTACTTCAGTCCTCATTCTGTTTCACAGGTATGTGAGCATCCTCATGTTTTACCGTTTGGTACAATGATTGCTGTGGTGCAGATAAACAGGTACTGTAGGGGGTGGTAAAAACTGCCCAGAGAATTATCGGCAGCAATAGAATAGAAAGTATAGGAAGATGGTCCTCAATATTATGAGGGACTCTTCCCATCATACCTATGGACGGTTTATCCCCTTACCTTCAGGGCAAAGGTTGCACAGCATTAGGGCTAGATCCACCAAGCTAAGCAACAGCTTTTTATCCCCCAGATGCTGTATATTTATTTTCTGGGCATGCTGCTATATTACTGACCATCCCACTGGTTTTTTTGTGTAGTTGTTGCTCACATTGAACAAGCTAGTCTTAATTCAATATTATCTCAACACATTTATACTTATGGTTATGTATTTACAGTATTTTTGACTTGCTTTTACTTTTGTTCATCAGGACCGTTGAAAAACAATATCGGATTCATATGGTCTTTATATTAGAATGTTTTGGCACATGAATTGATGTTTTAATGAATATTTAGGAATAAGTTATGTCACTTTAGACACTATCTAGCTGCAGTATCATTTTATATGCATATACTGTATATTTTTAGTTCGTTTTTAGCACTGCTCACTATATTACTGCACACTTATTGACTAACAATTTTGAGATTATAAATTTGCACTCTATGCAGAAGCATTGTGACATTTGGGTTGGAATTGCTTTTTGAACACTAATGGAGAGGTGTTGACCATTTTTTGACGATTATGAATATGTACATTATGTTGGGAAGTTCTTTTGTATGTGAATTAAAGCATATCTATGGTCAAAATGTAAAATCATATATTTATTTCCACATTGTAGTTCAACTATTTTTAGCCTTCACTCAATCTATACAATCTTGAAGTTTGTAAATTTGCTTTGTGAAGATCCCCATACATTTACTTTCTTGATGTTACATAGTTAGTCTGGCAGAGAAACCCCCCAAAAAGTCCATCCAGATCAACCATTAAAAAAAAAAAATGTATAATCCTATACCCACAGTTGATCCAGAGGAAGGCAAAAAACCCAGCAAAGCATGATCCAATTTGTTCCTGCAGAGAAAAAAAAATTCTTCCTGATCCACCGAGAGGCAATCGGATATTCCCTGGATCAACTTTACCTATAAATGTTAGTAACCAGTTATATTCTGTGTATCTCTATGCCCTGTAAGTACTGCAGTGTCACAGAATTCACAGAGCCTGCCTTCTGAACTACAGAGGAGTTTCAGGAGGCGGAGTCTGTATGGGAATTGCTGCAAGGCATGCAGGGAATCTGGAAAGTCATGAAAAGAGATGATAAGCAGACAGGCAGAACTCAGAACATGAAGATTTTTCAAATAAGCTTCTATTAGATATAAAAAAAAAAAGCTATTGTTTGTATTATTACAATGAAGATGCTATAAAATGAAAATGAGTGCTGTGACCAGAGAGCTCCTTATGTTTTTTTATGAATAATTTAAGTCACTTTAGGTACCTTCTAGCTGCAGTATCACTTTATATTTACGTATATTTTTAGGTCGTTTTTAGCCCTGAATATCACTATATTTTACATTTTCGCTGTAATACAGCTACTCTAGAGATAGGAATTTACTGGTAGAAGTAGCGCTTTGTGTACATTTACAAAATCACATTTACTTATGTACAGTTAGGTTTCGCCCTCTATACTCCACCGAAACTGCAATACTAAAACTCTCTAATGACCTACTAACTGCAAAAACCAACGGCCACTATTCAATACTCCTACTACTCGACCTCTCCATGGCTTTTGACACGGTTGACCATCCCCTCCATCTCAAAAAACTACACTCTTGGCCTCAGCGACTCCGCTTTCTCCTGGTTCTCCTCCTATCTATCGCAGCGGTCCTTCAGTGTTACCTATAACGCTGCCACCTCCTCCTCACTCTCTGTAGGGGTCCTTCAAGGTTCTGTCCTAGGACTCCTTCTCTTTTCCATCTACACCTCCTCCCTTGGTCACTTGATAAACTCCCAGAGCTTCAATTACCATCTCTATGCTGATGACACGCAAATCTACCTGTCTACCCCTCACCTCACCCCTTCAGTTTCCACCTGCATTGCTAGCCTACTAAGCGACATATCGGCTTGGATGTCACGCCACTTCCTCAAACTCAACCTTTCCAAAACTGAGCTCCTGGTATTCCCCCCAGCCCCACTGACTTCACCATAAATATCGCTAACACCATCCTCAGTCCATCCCCTCATGCCAGGGTACTAGGTGTAATCCTAGACTCCCATCTGTCCTTCCAGCCCTAGATCCAATCGCTGACAAAATCATGTAGACTTCACCTCCGCAACATCTCCAAGATATGACCGTTCCTAAACCACTAAGCAACTTATCCACTCCCTTGTTATATCACGCCTCGACTACTGTAACTCCCTCCTCATTGTCCTACCTCATCGTAGACTATCCCCCCTCCAGTCTATTATGAACACCGCCGCCAGACTCATCCACCTCACTAACCGTTCTGTATCCGCCACCCCTCTCTGCCAATCCCTCCACTGGGTCCGAGTTGCCCAACGGATAAAATTCAAAACACTAACAATTGACATATAAAGCCATCCACAACACTGCCCCAATTTACTTAACCAATCTTATCTCTAAATATCACCCTAACCGTACACTGCACTCCGCTCCTCGCAAGACCTCTTACTCTCTAGCTCCCTTATCTCCTCCTCCCATGCTAGTCTCCAAGACTTCTCTGGGGCGCCACCCATCCTCTTGAACTCCCTACCCCAATCTATCAGACTTTCACCTACTCTACTTGCCTTTAGGCGATCACTGAAAACCTCTCTTCAGGGAAGCGTATCCCGCCCTCTGCTAATTCTGGAATCCTCTACTCTTCCAACCACTCCATCCCGCACAGTTACTACCTACTGTACCATTCACCCCTCCCTCCTAGATTGTAAGCTCCAAGGAGCAGGGCCCTCAAATCCCTCTTGTATTGAACTGTATTGTTACTGTATTGTCTCCCACTATAATGTAAAGCGCTGAGCAAACCGTTGGCGCTATATAAATCCTGTATAATAATAATATATATTTGGACACAGGCACAATTTTAGTTTTTTTCAGGTATTTACCAAAACATATTCAAGCTATAGTTATATAATGGATATGGGCTGAAAGTGCACACTCTCAGGTTTAATTTGAGGGCATGTACATCCAAATTGGAGGAAGGGTTTAGGAATTACAGCTCTTAAGAGTAGCCATCCCCCTTTTTCAAGGGACCAAAAGTAATTGGACAATTGAATATAATCATAAATAAAATGTTAATTTTGAATATTTTGTTGATAATCCTTTACTGGCAATGACTGCCTGAAGTGTGGAACCCAAGGACATTACCAAGGACTGGGTGTCCAATTACTTTTGGTCCCTTGAAAAAGGGGGGATGGCTACTCTTAAGAGCTGTAATTCCTAAAGCCTTCCTCCAATGTGGATGTACATGCCCTCAAATTAAACCTGACAGTGCCCACTTTCAGCCCATTTCCATTATATAACTATAGCTTGAATATGTTTTGGTAAACACCTGAAAAAACTAAAATTGTGCCTGTGTCTAAATAAATATGGACCTAACTGTATATAAAATGATTTTGGGATGACAATAAAAATTTCCTCATTTACTATTGTGATTCACCTTCTATCTTCCTTCTTGTTATCATGGAAGCTCTCTATGCCCGTTATGACAGAGCCAAATGGGCAGATGAAAGTGAACTCTTGGTCAAAATCATTGACATATCCCGTCCACGAACAAGAAACTTCAGTGCTGAAAGTGTTCTGACAGCTGAAATCCCAAACACGGTCTTCTCGGGAATTGTCATGTATGCTGGGAGATGATATAAAAAGTCAATTAATGATCCTTCCATATATGCAAACACTAGTAAGATTAAAAAAAGTTTGTTATGTGCTGTCCGGGCCCTATGTGCACTGGATGTTTAACCAGACCCACTTTTGACAGCCTGTCAAACTCTATGAGATAAATACCAACACCTCCTGAACCCGAGTGTGGTGGTTTAATGCCAATATTCACTATGTATTCAGTTCACAACTGAAGATATAAATGCACAGTACCTTGCTGCCCTCTCCAGACTGGGGATGTCTCAGAGTCAAGCAACAAAAAAGAAAAGAAGAAAAATTCCCAGCTCTAACTTGCCAGCCAGCCTGCAAACAAACCGAATTAACCTGTCTAACAGTATGCGTTAAAAACAGGGGTTTAGTTAGCACACATTTGCAAATACATGCATAAGCTACAGAGCTTCGTCATGGCACCCCAGTATTCTGTAGTTCCTAACTCTCCAATTTTAAGAGTCCCCATAGTAGAGGCACATGTATTTAATGGACAGACCAAGGGCAGATGGACCTGAGGGAGCCCACCCTTACTTAAAAGCTATAGGAGTGCACTGGACACCCAGAATGTAGCACAATGGCAGCTAAGGTGTCCAGTGCGCCCCCTCGATCAACAATTCAACAGTACAAAAAATGGCCACTGCTCCAGTCTATAACAGGCCTTCACAGCAAGGAACACATGGAAGGGCGACACATGTCAACCAACAAAAAAGAAAAATTCCGAGCTCTAACTTGCCAGCCAGCCTGCAAATAAACCAAATAACCTGTCTAACAGTATGCGTTAAAAACAGGGGTTTAGTTACCACATATTTGCAAACACATGCGTAAGCTACAGAGCCTTGTCACAGCACCCCAGTATTCTACAGAATACTGGGGTGCCGTGACGAGCTTCTGTAGCTTACGCATGTGTTTGCAAATGTGTGCTAACTAAACCCCTGTTTTTAACGCATTAATCTGGTTTGTTTGCAGGCTGGCAAGTTAGAGCTCAGAATTTTTCTCTTTTTTGTTGCTTGACATGCGTCGCCCTTCCATGTGCTCCTTGCTGTGAAGGCCAGCTATAGACTGGGGCAGTGGCCATTTTTTGTACTGATGTCTCAAAGAGAACTGAAAAACACAAAAGAAAGAGGATGCACCAGCCTAGTGCATTATCTCTAAAACCATTTATTAAAAGAAAAGTCATATCTGACAATGCATATCATAGTGACACAATCCGTTCATCCACTCCATGTGCTCCTGAGCCTAGGAGGACATCACCTCGGATCCAAATGGCTTACTCATTTCAAGGGCAGTACCTTCTTCTACAGAGCCAAACCTTTTTCGGATCCTGATATATAAGGACAAGTGGTAAGGATCTGAAAATGTTTGGCTCTGAGGAAGAAGGTACTGCCCTTGAAATGTGTAAGCCATTTGGATCCGAGGTGATGTCCTCCCAAGCCTAGGACCACGTGGAGTGTACAAACCGATCGTGCCACTATGATATGCGTTGTCAGATATAACGTCTGAGAGTATTTACTTAATAAATGGTTTTAGAGATAGAGTGCGCTCCAGTCTAGTGCACTCTTTCTTTGTGTTTTTCAAACTCTATGGGAGTCTGACAGTTGCTGCAGTTTGATGGTACACTTACAGTAGCTGTACGAATCTTTAGGGCAGCACGTGCCCAAGGACTGAAACTGAAACACATTCTCCTGTGAATCTGGCACAAATCCTCTCTGAGGACCCAGCTGCACTTGTAGGAACTTTTAGGCTCCATTCAGACTTATGTGACTTATTATGCAACTTTGGACACAAAGCCATTCAAATCTACGCAACCTAAAGTCACAAAGACTTTAAAAAGGTTCCTGAACTGCTTTGATGCAACTTGAGTGCCATAGACTGAAATGTAAACTCAAACATCGCATCCACATCCAATAAAAGCAATAGTCAAAGTCAACAGTGAAAGTCGCATCGAAGTGTGAATGAAGCCGCAAGAAACACTTTGACCAGAAGCAACTAAAGATTGATACTGTGTGTAAAAAGACCTAAAAGACTCATTTGCACAGGCACTCAGCCCGTATAGTGTGAAGAGCTGTGTGTTTGTTTTGTGCTGGCAGTGAGTTGTGTACAGGCGGCTCATATTAGTGAATGGGCCTAGCTCAACAGTTTTACGGCCTCACCCGCACAGAAAAGTTTGACAGCGGTGCAGGGATAGTTGTACGGACCTGGAAGCACTGGCTTTGCATCGGGGAAGGGGGGTGGCGGCATGCACCTATCCCTGTGTACCTGTCAAACTTGTCTGTGCTGGTGAGCCTGTACATCCAATGTTGTTCCATTCACCAATATAGACTGTCTGCACACATTTCGCTGCAACTAAAAAATGAAAATACAGCTTTTCACACTATATGGAACTGAACATCCATGTAAATGAGTCCTTAGAGTTCCTATCATTAAACTCCCACTTGGAATAAATGAATAAAGAGCTGCATAAATTGATGGCGCTAAAAGTACCTGTAATAAATAAACAATATTAATCTAAACCTCCATGAGAATTCCTACATGTTGAAATAAAAGACTTTTCTTACCTGATGACCATACTGATGCTCTGGTGGCTCTGACACTGATAATTGAGAAATTGGTCATAATCATTAACCCATCGTTCTGAAGGAAAGAAACAGAATCCCACATTATTAACATGATCAAACTAAACTATGGCTGATAGTGTACAGCCCTGGCCAAACGTTTTCAGAATGACACAAATATTAACTTTCACAAAGTCAGCTGCTTCAGTGTTTTTAGATCGTTTTGTTAAATGTTACTATGATATACTGAAGTATAATTACAAGCATTTCATGAGTGTCAAAGGCTTTTATTGACAATTACATTAAGTTTATGGAAAGAGTCGATATTTGCAGTGATGACCCTTCTTTTTTAAGACCTCTGCAATTCACCCCGACATGCTGTCAATCAACTTCTGGGCCACATCCTGACTGATGGCAGCCCATTCTTGCATAATATCAATTTAAAGGTGCAGCGCTAAAACATAATGTGCAGCATAATACGTAATGAATAGCACAGGAAAATAATTAAGTGCTAAATGAGATGTCACCAAGTGGTGAGCTTAGTGAATAAATGCCCCAAATGAAACAGCCCACGTGAGGATCCTGTGTGATCCCGATAAGCATGCGTGGAAATCTGATCCGGGGTGGCAGATGATAAATCCGATATGAATAAATTGCGCACTCACCAGAAGTGCGTAAATACACGCATTTGAGATGTAGCCTGTCTCATCAGGTATTACTCAGGTCATCCGCTTCCCTGGTCAGGTCAGGTTCCTGTACACCTTCTGGTCACATCTGAAGAGGGTGCTCAGGGGTCCTTGATTTGTATCACCATCTGGGGTCACCTTTAAAGCGGCCCTCACAAAGAGAGGCCAATAAGGGACACCACATAGCGTGATACTGTAGGGAACTTTATTCCATCAAAGACAGGTGCAAAAACAATAGTGAAATAAAATAAAGGACACTGACCATATAGTACTCAGGATGGCCACCAGCGGTGGCTAGACGTCAAGTTGCTGTAGCCCCCCTGACGAGTTTCGTGCTATGCACTTAGTCAAGCCCTTCACCCTATGACTAAGTGCATAGCACGAAACTGCACATTATGTTTTAGCGCTGCACTCTTAAATTGATATACTCTTTGGAAGGTTTTGTTTGGTTGCCTTTTTGGTGTTCCAGCGGCTGTTTTCTTCTAAGGTAGCGCTCGCTTAAATATCCTTTATCATTCTTGCATAATCAGTGTTTGGAGTTTGTTAGAATTTGTGGGGGTTTTTTGTTCACCCGCATCTTGAGGATTGATCACAAGTTCCCAATGAGATTAAGGTCTGGGGAGTTTCCTGGCCATGGTCCCAAAATTTCGAAGTTTTGTTCCCCAGGCCACTTAGTTATCACTTTTGCCTTATGGCAAGGTACTCCATCATGCTGGAAAAGGCATCGTTCGTCACCAAACTGTTCTTGGATGGTTGGGAAAAATTGTGCTTGGAGGTTGTTTTTGTACCATTCTTTATTCATGGCTGCGTTCTTAGGCAAAATTGTGAGTGAGCCCATTCCCTTGGCTGGGGAGCAATCCCACACATGAATGGTCTCAGGATGCTTTACTGTTGGCATGACACAGGACTGATGGTAGCGCTCACCTATTATTCTCTGTTTTTTTCAGGATGCCCAAAATAATCGGAAAGGGGATTCATCAGAAAAGTCCAATCCCTGTACCTTTTGCAGAATATCAGTCTGTCCCTGATGTTTTTGCTGGAGAGAAGTGACTTCTTTGCTGCCCTTCTTGACACCAGGTCATCCTCCAAAAGTCTTCGCCTTACTGTTCATGCAGATGCACTCACACCTGCCTGCTGCCATTCCTGAGCAAGCTCTGCACTGGTGGTGCCCCGATCCCGCAGATGAATCAACTTTAGGAGACGGTCCTGGCACTTGCTGGACTTCCTGGGAGCCCTGAAACCTTCACAACAATGGAACCTCTCTCCTTGTTAATGATCCAATTGGTTGATTTAGGTGCAATATTAGTGGCAGCAATATTCTCGTCTGTGAATCCCTTTTTGTGCAAAGCAATGATGACTGCATGTGTTTTCTTGCAGGTAAATTAATACTTACGTCATCCTCAAAACTTTTGACCAGGGCTGTATAAAATTGTTCAGTATTTCACTTCTGAAGAGCATGTATGAAACAACTGTTAGTAGAGATATAAGTATGGCAAAGTGTAATTTCTTCAGTGTTGGCACATGAAAATATATAATAAAATATTCACAAAAATGTGAGGGGTGTACTCACTTCTGTGAGATTATATACATACATACTTACATCCATACACACCCCCTGACAATTGTCCAGAATCACCTATTTAATGAATAAATCCCATTTGTGACATCTAAAGGCTAGGCAGGTAAAAAAAAAAAGGTTACATGTTGCAGTGATAATACCTGTACTGAATCTGCATGGACTTAAATACAGGCTGGAACAACTTGGAAAGGAAAACAGGGGTAAAGGATCTGGGATTCACACCCCACCATCATTTTCTTACCACTCTTTGCAGAAGTTCTGTGATCCTGGCTTTCCAACCAGGTGTAGGGTCACTCAGTGGGAGATCTTTCCCATCTCCCAGGCCGGCACTGTGAAAGAGAAGTGTGGAAGCACTTCTCTTATGGCAGAGCCAGTCAGAGGGAGATCTTTCCCATTTCCCCCCCGGCACACAATGCGATAATGCTAGTCTTGCAAAAAAAAAAAAAAAAAGTTTGCTATGGACAAGACCACTGACCTCAAGTCAAGCAAAAAACAAAATAATATAAAAATGTATATATACACATTTTAAATATGCCCCTGTAGAAAAATGCTTAAAGTGGAACTTCACTCTCTCAATCAACATTGAATATTTTTAATCTTTATGATGCTAGCTTTCATAAATAGATAGGAAAGCAGATCATATTTGCTTGTTTTACTTTTTTTTTTTTTTTTAACATTTCTTCAGTTACTTCCTGGTTTCCATGGCTAGGCAAATGATGTCATACATCCCAGCAGTCTTCAGGAGGGTTCTCAGCTCAGCCAATGCCTTAGCTAAGGGCAGATGGATGCCAGGAAGTAAATACTATATGAATCATCTGCCCTTATTCAAGATGGCCACGACCAGAAATGCTAGGGGGTGTTTTTAAAAATTATTTCTCAGCAAATTAAAGCAAGGAGACATGGATGGATGGGGCAGTTTGCTTTGAATATTAACAATGAAATAAATAGCATTTTTGGTTTGTGGTGCTCAGTTGCAGTGCAGCTCCACTTTAAATACTTTTAGAAATATATATGTTGATGTAAAAACCTTCTTCTACATATTTGCCCATTACATATGCAGGCTCTGCTTCCTGCTCTGCAGTACTACACTATGGCTGTGCTTTACTGATCTTTCCCACAATGGAAGTTGGCCCTCTCTATGACAACAATACACTCCTTGCCAGGGGCGGACTGACCATTTGGAAACTCGGGCACTGCCCGAGGGCCCGGGGTCAGTAGGGGGCCCCATGAGATGCCCCTGGTACCTTTTTCATAGGCTTTTTTGAGTTTGGCCAAGAACACAGGGGCCCCATGATCCCCTATTGCCCGGGGGCCCCATGAGTTGTCAGTCTGCCCCTGCTCCTTGCGTGATCATTGTCTTACCTCAGCAGCTGTTAAGCAGTCAGGCAGAGTTAGTGTAGCAGTGAATCTACTTATAATAATATAATATATTAAAAAGCAAGCACATAAAAAATGGGAAAGCAATCAAAAATTAAAAGGGGAACTAAACCCAAGAACAAATATATTATAAGTTGCAGCTTACTGTGTATTTACCTGTTGATCCTTTAAGTTTCCTTATCGTTTCTTAAGACCTGAACAGACAGGAAAAATAATCTGATCTTGCCTCTGTCAAACTAATAACCCCAAGAATTCTCATGTAATGTAGATGAACAAAAGCAGACAAGTTTGAAATGTTATTTGCAGTATTACCTGGTGAAAATAAGGGGGAAAAAAGCCTGAAAAAACGAATTCAGCCACCACACCTAAGGATTGATATGCTGCATTATATTACATTTTTGTTTTTGGGTTTAGATATGCTTTAGGGAAAATACAGCACTTATAACTGAAATACACACTGGCTGAAAGCAATTATATTGTCCCGAAAAGTTACCTTGAGTTGCAGCCATTGCCGCAGTGACACACAGCAGGAGGGCTAGGACCACCATCATGACTTTAATTTTGGAGATGTCTTGATAGACAGTTGCTGGAATTTGGAGCACCTGCTATTTTCAAGTTCGGCTGGTTTATAAGCATTGCTGAGAAGTTTTCTTACACATTAACCACCTGTTCTTCAGATATCGCTGCTAATAACAGGATTAGGCCAGAAGTGAAGGTCAAATATAACGTGATTATCAATATGGCCCTATGTTTACACATTAAAAAGAGTGTGACTTTTAACTGAGCTGCAAAGAAGGTGGCTGATGTCAGTTTCAGGTCATAAACTTTTAGGGGCCACGTGCACCAGTCTGGTCTGCTGCGATCCAGTGTTTAGTCTATTGAAATACAATTTGTTAACATGTGTACAGAAACATATGACAAAGGGCTGCAGGTCTGAAGGGACCCTTACATGTTTGTAGATGGCTACATGTTGCAAAGCAGGAAGGGGTAGAAAAGTCAGGACCTCGCTGTCTAATGCATATAACTGACCTAGAGAATATCCTTTTTGCCATTAATAGTTGAAATACACCTTAAGGCATCATCCAGCTCCAGCCTGGAAGTGTTATGTGGTTCTGGTTGTAGCTTTAAAGTGAACCTGTGCCCAGACTATATACTGTACGCTATATTGCCAAAAGTATTGGGACTCCTGCCTTTACACTCACATGAACTTTAATGGCATCCCAGTCTTAGTCCATAGGGTTCAATATTCAGTTGGCCCACCCTTTGCAGCTATAACAGCTTCAACTCTTCTGGGAAGGCTGTCCACAAGGTTTAGGAGTGTGTCTATGGAAACGTCTGACCATTTTTCCAGAAGTGCATTTGCAAGGTTAGGCACTGATGTTGGATGAGAAGGCCTGGCTCGCAGTCTTTGCTCTAATTCATACCAAAGGTGTTCTATCAGGTTGAGGTCAGGACTCTGTGCAGACCAATAAAGTTCCGTCACACCAAACTTGCTCATCCATATCTTCATGGACCTTGCTTTGTGCATTGGTGTGCAGTCATGTTGGAATAGGAAGAGGCCATCCCCAAACTGTGCCCAAAAAGTTGGGAGCATGAAATTGTCCAAAATGTCTTGGTATGCTGACGCCTTAAGAGAGTTTCTTTTGCTGGAACTTAGGGCCCAAGCCCAACCCCTAAAAAACAATTTCATACCATAATAAGCGCTAAACCAAGACCCGTCCATTGGATTGCCAGACAGAGAAGCAGGATTAGTCACTTCAGAGAACATGTCTCCACTGCTCTATAGTCCAGTGGTGGCGTGCTTTACACCACTGTATCTGATGCTTTGCACTTAGTGATGTAAGGCTTGGATGCAGCTGCTCAGCCATGGAAACGCATTCTATGAAGCTCACCGTTGTGCTAATCTGAGGATCACTGAAGTTTGGAGATCTTTAGCTATTGACTTTGCAGACAGTTGGTGACTTCTTCACACTGTGCGCTTCAGCATGTGCTGATCCCGCTCTGTCATTTTACATGGCCTACCACTTTTTGGCTTAGTTGCTGTTGTTCCCAGTTGCTTCCACTTTGTTATAATACCACTAACAATTGACCGTGGAATATTTAGTAGCAAGGAAGTTACACGGATGGACTTATTGCACAGAATTACAACGTACCCCGCTTGAATTTACTCAGCTCCTGAGAGCGACCCATTCTTTCACAAATGTTTGTAGAAGCAGTCTGCATGCTTAGGTGCTTTGTTATATACACCTGTGGCCATGGAGGTGATTGGAATACCTGAATGACTTGGAGGGGTGTCCCAATACTTTTGGCAACTGTATACACTGATTAAAAAGTGTTCCTTTAATTTTTTTGAGCAGAGTATAGCATCAAGTAAATTAAACTGCTGGGATATTGATCTGGTCAGTTAAGTAGCAGAGGGGGTTGTTAATCAGTTTCAGCTGCTTTGGTGTTAATGAAATTAACAAAAGGTGCACTAGATGGGCAACAATGAGACAACCCCCAAAACAGGAACGGTTTTCCAGGTGGAGGCCACTGACATTTTTTTCCCTACTCATCTTTTCTGTTTTTCACTAGTTCTGCTTTTAGTTAGGGTCAGTATCACTACTGGTAGTATGAGGCGATACCTGGACCCAATGCCTAGCCTCATGTGGTGAGAATATGCAGGCAGTTCTTGGAGGATGAAAAAAATGATACAATTGAATGGCCCCCATGCTTGCCTGACCTAAATCCAATAGAAGACCTCTGGGATATCATGTTTAGGTCCATCCGAAGACGCCAGGTTGCACCTCAGACTGTCTAGGAGCTCAGTGATGCCCTGGGCCAGATCTGGGAGGAAATACCCCAGGACACCATCCGTCATCTCAGGAGCATGCCCGACAGCATACAAGCACGTGGGGGCCATACAAACTACTGAGGACCATTTTTAGTTGCTGCAATGAAATTTCAGAAAAATGGACTAGCCTGCCGAATCATTTTTTCACTTTAATTTTCAGGGTGTCTTTGAATTCAGTCCGCTGCAGGTTGATAATTTTCATTTCCATCAAAGGGTGTCCTTACGTTCCTTACACATTACCCAATCCATGTCAGTATAGATATCCAGCATATTTTTCCCCATTGAGATCTGATGTGTTTTCAAAGTGTTCCTTTAATTTTTTTGAGCAGTGTATATACATATATAAATCTATACTGGACGAGGGTGTGTTTCCCTATGCACCACCTGGCCAATTGATGAATCTATAATATATATACAGTCATGGCCGAAATTGTTGGCACCCTTGATATTTTTCCTGAAAATCAAGTATTTCACACAAAAAAGGTATTGCATTAACACATGTTTTGCTATACACATGTTTATTCCCTTTGTATGTATTGGAACAAATATAAAACAGAGGCAGAAAAGCAAATATGACATAATGTCACACAAAACCCCAAAAATGGGCTGGACAAAAGTATTGGCACCCTTAACTTAATATTTGGTTGCACACCCTTTGGAAAACATAACTGAAATCAGTCGCTTCCTATAACCATCAATAAGCTTCTGACACCTCTCACCCGGAATTTTGGACCACTCTTCCTTTGCAAACAGCTCCAGGTCTCTCTTATTGGAAGGACACCTTTTCCCAACAGCAATTTTAAGATCTCTCCACAGGTGTTCAATGGGATTTAGATCTGGGCTCATTGCTGGCCACTTCAGAACTCTCCAGCGCTTCTTTGCCATCCATTTCTGAGTGCTTTTTGACGTATGTTTGGGGTCATTGTCCTGCTGGAAGACCCAGGATCTTGGACGCAAACCCAGCTTTCTGACACTGGGCCCTACAGTGCGACCCAAAATCCTTTGGTAATCCTCAGATTTCATGATGCCTTGCACACAGTCAAGGCACCCAGTGCCAGAGGCAGCAAAACAACCCCAAAACATCATTGAACCTCCACCATATTTTACCGTAGGTACTGTGTTTTGTTCTTTGTAGGCCTCATTCCGTTTTCGGTAAACAGTAGAATGATGTGCTTTACCGAAAAGCTCTATCTTGGTCTCATCTGTCCACAAGACGTTTTCCCAGAAGGCTTTTGGCTTACTCAAGTACATTTTGGCAAACTGTAGTCTTGCTTTTTTATGTCTCTGTGTCAGCAGTGGGGTCCTCCTGGGTCTCCTGCCATAGCGTTTCATTTCATTTAAATGTCGACGGATAGTTCGCGCTGACACTGATGCTCCCTGAGCCTGCAGGACAGCTTGAATGTCTTTGGAACATGTTTGGGGCTGCTTATCCACCATCCGGACTATTCTGCGTTGCAATCTTTCATCAATTTTCCTCATCCGTCCACGACCAGGGAGATTAGCTACAGTGCCATGGGTTGCAAACTTCTTGATAATGTTGCGCACTGTGGACAAAGGCAAATCTAGTTCTCTGGAGATGGACTTGTAACCTTGAGATTGTTGATATTTTGCCACAATTTTGGTTCTCAGGTCCTCAGACAGTTCTCGTCTCCTCTTTCTGTTGTCCATGCTTAGTGTGGCACAGACAGACACACAATGCAAAGGTTAAGTGAACGTCTCTCCTTTTTATCTGCTTTCAGGTGTGATTTCTATATTGCCCACACCTGTTACTTGCCCCAGGTGAGTTTACAGGAGCATCACATGCTTGTAACATTCTTATTTATCCGCAGTTGTGAAAGGGTGCCAATACTTTTGTCCAGCCCATTTTTGGAGGTTTGTGTGACATTATGTCGAATTTGCTTTCTTTCCTCCCTTTTTTTGTTTTGTCCCAATACACACAAAGGGAATAAACATGTGTATAGCAAAACATGTGTTAATGCAATACGTTTCGTGAGAAATACATGATTTCCTGGAGAAATATCAAGGGTGCCAACAATTTCGGCCATGACTGTATATATATATATATATATATAAATAAAACCTTTATTCAAAAATATAAAAAAAATGTATGCTCAGCTGTAATTAATGCCTACTGGAGTAGAATGTACTGCACACAACAATATGACTGGATACCATTGTAATTATTTACCTTATATCCAAATGGTTAATAACACCAGACCAAATCAAATACCATACCATTTTAGATGAAGTAACGGCATAGAAAGAGACACTATAGTTTGATCATAAGCCTATCAACTTGAATATATATTCTCGATTAAGGAAATGGAGTTACACCATGGACAAAACTAATTAGATAGTATAAGCTATCTTGCTGCAGATATGTTATACGGGTACATTCATCCACGGGCTGAAATGTCAGCCTCTCATAGATAAGCACCATACATCACCATATCCAGACAAAAATGCCTCACTGTCTTGAGGAATGCAAAATGATGCACTGTAAAACGCAGTTCTCCAAAAAAAAAAAAAAAAAAAAAAAAAAAAAAAAAAAAAGGGGGAGAGGAATGAATACCATGTGCATTTAAAAAGTGCTCCCAAAAAAAGAAAAAGAAACCCTACATGTTTTGTTCCAGAAAACAGACTTAGTCAGGAGTATAAAGAATTAAAATAGGTCACATAGTAGCTGCAAGTTGTGCTTAGCTGCACATGGTGGTAAAATGGCACCTATCGTTTGTTTCACCTCTATATACAGGTGAAACACGAAAAATTAGAATATCGTGCAAAAGTTCATTTATTTCAGTAATGCAACCTAAAAGGTGAAACTAATATATGAGATAGACTCATTACATGCAAAGCAAGATAGTTCAAGCCGTGATTTGTCATAATTGTGATGATTATGGCTTACAGCTCATGAAAACCCCAAATCCACAATCTCAGAAAATTAGAATATTACATGCAATCAATAAAACAAGGATTGTACATAGAACAATATCGGACCTCTGAAAAGTATAAGCATGCATATGTACTCAGTACTTGGTTTGGGCCCCTTTTGCAGCAATTACTGCCTCAATGTGGCGTGGCATAGCATGGAAGCTATCAGCCTGTGGCACTGCTGAGGTGTTATGGAAGACCAGGATGCTTCAGTAGCCGCCTTCAGCTCATCTGCATTGTTCGGTCTCATGTCTCTCATCTTTCTCTTGGCAATGCCCCATAGATTCTCTATGGGGTTCAGGTCAGGCGAGTTTGCTGGCCAATCAAGCACAGTAATCCCACGGTCATTGAACCAGGTTTTGGTGCTTTTGGCAGTGTGGGCAGGTGCCAAGTCCTGCTGGAAAACGAAGTCAGCATCCCCATAAAGTTAGTCTGTGGAAGGAAGCATGAAGTGCTCCAAAATCTCCTGGTAGACGGCTGCATTGACCCTGGACTTAATGAAGCACAGTGGACCAACACCAGCAGATGACATGGCTCCCCAAATCAACACAGACTGTGGAAACTTCACACTGGACTTCAAGCATCTTGCAGTGTGTGCCTCTCCATTCTTCCTCCATACTCTGGGTCCTTGGTTTCCAAATGAGATGCAAAAGTTGCTCTCATCAGAAAAGAGGACTTTGGACCACTAAGCAACAGACCAGGTCTGTTTTTCTTTAGCCCAGGTAAGACGCTTCTGACGTTGTTTGTTGTTCAGGAGCGGCTTGACAAGAGGAATACGACATTTGAAGCCCATGTCCAGGATCCGGCTGGGTGTGGTGGCTCTTGATCCACTGACTCCAGCCTCAGTCCACTCCTTGTGAAAGTCCCCAACACTTTTGAATGGCCTTTTCCTGACAATCCTCTCCAGGCTGCGGTCATCCCTGCTGCTTGTGCAACTTTTTCTTCCACACTTTCCCTTCCATATAACTTTCTATTAATGTGCTTTGATACAGCACTTTGGGAACATCCAAC
This sequence comes from Staurois parvus, assembly GCF_062004578.1. Classification (NCBI taxonomy): domain Eukaryota; kingdom Metazoa; phylum Chordata; class Amphibia; order Anura; family Ranidae; genus Staurois; species Staurois parvus. The sequence goes on along the minus strand of NW_028318045.1, from coordinate 6,963,231 downwards.
TTCTTTTGCAATTACCTTTTGAGGCTTTCCCTCCTTATGGAGGGTGTCAGTGATGGTTTTCTGCACAACTGTCAGGTCAGCAGTCTTTCCCATGATTGTGATTCCTACTGAACCAGACTGAGAGACCATTTAAAGGCTCAGGAACCCTTTGCAGGTGTTATGGCTTAATTAGCTGATTAGAGTGGGACACATTGAGCCTAGAATATTGCACCTTTTCACGATATTGTAATTTTCTGAGATTGTGGATTTGGGGTTTTCATGAGCTGTAAGCCATAATCATCACAAATATGACAAATCACGTCTTGAACTATCTTGCTTTGCATGTAATGAGTCTTATATGTTAGTTTCATCTTTTAAGTTGCATTACTGAAATAAATGAACTTTTGCACGATATTCTAATTTTTTGAGTTTCACGTGTATAGAGATGGCCATCAAAATGGCCCTTGCACATGCTCAGTTCCTCAACAGACACCATCTTGTGGACAATACACACACACACACACACACACACACACACACACACACACACACACACACACACACACACACACACACACACACACACACACTACTCTTCGAAAGGGGTGTACTCATTTATGCTAAGATTTTAATCAATATCTTAATGAACAAGAACAATTTCCAAAATTCTGACAAAACTGAGTTTTATAGAACATACATTTACCTCATTAGATTACAAAATCTTCAGTTTAACTCAAAATTAGTTGATGCAAAAATGAATACACCCCAAAACAAAAATTACTACATCTAGTATTTTGTATGTCCTCTATGATTTGTAAGGACAGCACCAAGTCTTCTAGGCATTGAATGAACAAGTTGGGGACATATTGCAACATCTATATTTTTCCATTCTTCAAGAATGACCTCTTTTAGAGCCTGGATGGTGGATGGAAAGTGATGCTCAGCTTGTCTCTTTAGAATTCCCCATAGGTGTTCGATTGGGTTCAGATCAGGGAAAATACTTGGCCACTGAATCACTTTCACCCTGTTCTTCTCCAAGAAATGCAACAGTGGCCTTAGATGTGTTTTGGATCATTGGCATGTTGGAAAAGTGCATGACGACCAAGGGCACAGAGTGATGATAGCATCTTCTTTTTCAATATAGAGCAGTTCATCTGTAAATTCATGATACCATCAATGAAATGCAGCTCCCCAACACTAGCAGCACTCATGCAACCCCACAGAAGGACACTGTCACCATGATGTTTCACTGCAGGCACCATGCATTTGTCATTGTACTCCTCACCTTTGCGATGCCATACAGTTTTAAGCCATCAGTTCCAAAAACATTTATCTTGGTCTCATCACTCCAGAGTACAAAGTCCAAGTAGTCTTCTTTTTCAGCATGAGCCCTGGCAAATTCTAGGCAGGTTTTTTTGTGCATGGGCTTTAGGAGACTTTCTTCATGGACAAAACCCATGCATGCCATTCCTCTGCAGTGTACGCCGTATTGTGTCATGGGAAACAATCACCCCAATTTAGCTTTCTACTTCTTTAGCTAACTGAAGTGAACTTGCATGGCGATTTTCTTTAACCCTTTTCATCAGAAGACACTCCTGACAAGGTATTAACTTTCGTGGATGACCTGCACATCTCTGTGAGATGGTTGCAGTTCCATCTTTGTTAAATTATTGTATCACTTTTGCTACAGTATTCTGACTGATACGTAAAGCTTTCCTGATCTTCTTGTAGCCTTCAACTTTCTTGTGTAAAGAAATTATTTTCTCTTTCTCAGGCCTTGTGACATTTCTCTTCCATGTGGTGCCATTGCTGACAGCATGAAATGGGAAGGGGTTTTCACCCTTTTATAATCAACTGTCTGCTGGACACCTGTTTCATGAATAATTAGACTCACCTGTAGTTGAATTCTTGTTCAGTAGGATTTTGTCTAAAATTTAGCTTTGCTCTTAAAACTTTCATTGGGGTGTATTCATTTTTGCAACATGGTCTTGAATGAATTTGTTAAGAAAAATACTTTGTTGTGTGTGCAAATTAACAAATCTTGTTTGCAGTCAATGACCCGTAGTTGTGGGAGTATTTTGTATGATAGTGTCCCATAAAAATGTTGATTCTGAAAGGAAACTAAACGTTTCCTGACAAACCTGTTGGGGTGTATTCATTTATGCTGAGCAATGTAAACACACACAAACACACACACACACACACACATAGTGCAATTAGGGGAGTATTTTGACCAAATCATCATTTTTATGCATATTGTTCAATGCTAAGCTGTATAAGCTTGAATGCTTATTGGATGTAAGCATATCAGGTGGTGTATTTGCATGTTGAGGGAGGGTGTGGCTTAAGAAGATCAACACCCTATATCAAGGTGTGCAAGCTTCTTTTCCTCAGGCAAAATAGGCCAAAAAAGAGATTTAACTGACTCTGAAAAGTCAAAAATTGTAAAGTCTTTCAGAGGGATGCAGCACTTTTGAAATTGCTAAGATATTGGGGCATGCTCACAGAACCAAAGGTTTTCTTGCAAATAGTCAACAGGGTCACAAGAAATGTGTTGAGAGAAAAAAAAGATTTGAGAAGAATAAAATGTGAAGCTACCAGGAACCCATTATCCTCCAGTACTGTCATATTCCAGAACTGCAACCTACCTGGAGTGCCCAGAAGTACAAGGTGTTCAGTACTCAGAGACATTGCCAAAGTAAGGAAGGCTGGAACCCAACCACCCCTGAACAAGACACATAAGTTGAAACGTCAAGACTGGGCCAAGAAATATCTGAAGACAGATTTTTCAAAGGTTTTATGGACTGATAAGATGAGAGTGACTCTTGACAGACCAGATGGATGGGCCCGTGGCTGGATCAGTAATGGGCACAGTGCTCCACTTCAACTCAGATGCCAACAAATTGGAGGTGGGGTACTGGTATGGGCTGTTATTAAAGATGAGTTAGTTGGACCTTTTCAGGTTGAAGGTGAACTCAAAATCAACTAGCAAACCTACTGCTAGTTTTTAGAAGACACTTTCTTAAAGCAGTGGTACAGGAAAAAGTCTGTATCTTTCAAGAAAACCATGATTTTTAAGAAGGACAATCCTCCATGGCATGCATCGATGTACTCCACTGCATGGCTAGCCAGTAAAGGCCTTAAAGATGAAAGAATAATGACATGACCCTACTGAGAACTTGTGGACCTTTCTTAAAACAGGAGATTTACGGTAAAGGGAAACAGTACACCTCTCTCAACAGTATGTGGGTGGCTGTGGCAATCAAAAAGTTAATCGTTAACAGATCAAGAAACTGACAGACTTCATGATTGGAAGGCTTATGCCTGTTACTGAAAAGAAGGGTGGCTATATTGATCACTGATTTTTGTTTCTGTAATGTTTATTTGTAAATTTGTAAATGTTAATACAATTTACCACTTCTTTTCAATCTACATTTGCTGTGATTTTCTGTAAAACTTAAGGCCTGGATTCTTTCTTAGATACACAGAATATAACTGGATACTAACAGTTATAGGTAAAGTTCATCCAGGGAATATCCGATTGCCTCTCAGGGGATCAGGAAAGAATTTTTTTTCCCTGCAGGAGCAAATTGGATCATGTTTTGCTGGGGTTTTTTTTTGCCTTCCTCTGGATTAGCTGTGGGTATAGGATTATAACTTTTTTCGATGGTTGAACTGGATAGAACTTTGACTTTTTTTCAGCCAGACTAACTATGTAACTCAATGCAATATGGCAACTAGGAGAGGTTCTGTACGCTGGTGTACAGAACACCCCTAGAAATGTAATTTCCTGCTTGTGTAATTGGCTCATTGATTTTCCCAGAAGGCTGCATGAAAATAAGTCAGATTTTAGACACCCCCTGCAACAGGAATTTTTATTTAGGTGGGATGCTCTACAAGAGTTAAATACTTCTAAGGGGGTGCAGACCTTACAGCTTTTCTCATCAGAGCGTATGAACCTTGCACACACAGTGAGAATATCGGAAGAATGTTTTTTGCACGTTAGTCTCATATTGAAAATAAATAGTGTTACAAAAACTCTTGTAAGACAGCATACAACTCATGCGATGATGTAATGTATGGTATTGGAATGTATTCTTTTGTTTCAGAGCATGCATGGTCTTCCTTGATTTTTTTACATTCAAATACTGTACTGAACAAACAAAAATTGCTCATTCTTTTATCGTACGGAAAAAAAAATTCATACTTGTCCTTCAGATAATTTCACATGAACTGTCATGATCGGCTCTCGAAAGCTAATCATACTAATGATCAGATTATCGGATGATAACTCCGAAAATGGTTTGCATCCGATTTTTTCATTGTGTGTACTAGGCTTAAGAGTCCACCAGGTGATTATAATGAACTAGACCTTGCCATTCAGATTCTGTCTGAAAAGGACATGGTTGAGAAAAAAAAAACCAGCTATTTCTTCAGAAAAGTGTAGGATTCTGCAACAATGTTTGGTAACATCCTTGCAACGTATATGGATTACTTATATTGTTATTTTCTCAACAAAAGTGAAGTTACACTTTAAATTCCTGCATAAGCCTGGTTGTAACCAGTTTTCATTCAAGCAGCAGCATAAAAAACTATGGTATTTCATTTTAGGTTACTAAAAAAACCACAAACTTTTGCCAATAAAAAAAAACAAAAAAAACAAACCATTTCTAAAACCAACATTATACTAAGAAAGATTTTAAAATTGACAATTCCATTTTAAAAAGTGGTTTAATGGACACAATGTAAACATTTATAAATATGGTCTTTATTATAATTTATACACCACTTTTATACATTACCCCCAAACATTTCCAACCTGAATGATCACTGGTAAGCCAGTGACTTGAAAATATGTACAGCAACATATCATGGGGCAATCTGTGAGCATTATTCAAAGTGTGGATGTACCTTCGGATAAAAGACTTGGTGCCGGAGACTTTTTGAACAAAGGCAGAAACAACGACCTGAAAAAAAGGTTATCAGGTGATTCTAGGGAGCCGCTGAGACCAAATGCTGGGTGCTGAAAGGCTCAGTTTACTTTTTACTTATAAGATTCACAGAATACAACTTTTGGTTTCATATACAGCGCCTATAACAAAGCCAAGGCTTTCATTTGTAAGCCTGGGATAAAACAACATTCCTAGTTCTGTATAGCCTTGCTGGTCTAACTATTTCATCTTTATGATTTAAATTGGCCCTCACACTACACAGTTTACTTCTTTCATGTCAAGTTCTTAATCTTTTTAATTTAAAATTATTTTTTATAAGCTTTTTCTGGGCACAGCAAATGTACAGGGAGAAAGAGCGCGAGGCACAGTTCTAGCTGCTGGAGACGGTTTTCTGCAAAACAAACATCCTCCTTGCATGTGGCCACCATGATTGGCTGGCATGTTGATCAGGAACCATGCCAACTGGTTATCAATTGTTAGACCTGCAGCTGTCAGTGGCAGGTGCATACTGTTGCACAGGTACATTTATAAGCGCTCAGCAAAGGGAACTGGGCCTGAGAACGTTCATCCACAGACTGCAGTTGTCAAGTGACTTTGGGTGCTTTTGTGGATATGAAAATAAAATTCCACTGAATATTTTGGCAATTTCTCGCTTAACAATCCCTCCAGTTCCAAAAACATGGGTTCCTTCCTAAAGGTTCAAAATAAACAGGACAGTCAAATATATTCTAAAGCACTTCCTATAGAGCGTATTTGGCTCGCTGGTGGGAACAGGCCCTAAATTCCAGGTATTGTAGAGGAGACCTGGAATTGTGAGTGTTTACATCAGTATGGCTGCAAAAGGAGGAGAGTTTTGTGAAGCAAAAAAACAAACAGACCTTTAAAAACTTACCCCTAACCGGTATACTGTGCATTATCTACTGCTCTATGGGACTTTAATGCATTTTGACAGATTCCTTAAACTGCAAATGTGAGACGCATGAAAATTGCCACTTTCGTACTCCTTGTCTACATGCCAATTAGGTTGAACAATTTTATCAGTTATCTGCGTATGATGTCCCCGAAGAATAAAGCCCAGGAGTCAGTAAATGGCATCTGCCAACAGAGGCTTCACACTCCTATACTATGGTTTATGACAAAATTGAAAGGGCAATGAAATGCATTAAACGAAAATTACATTGCTAAATACGAGGGGTCTTCAAAAAGTTTCCATATATATATATGTATATATATATATATATATATATATATATATATATATATATATAGTGCGGAAACATTTTGAAGAACCCTTGTACATTTGTTACTTTAGCTTAGACTTCTACATATTCCTGAACATATGAAAATACAAAAATGACTAATTTAGCCTTTAAACCAATCACTTCATAAACCAATAGAACTGGGAATCAGGGCTCCTTAGAATGACTCAATAACCAGAAAGCAAATACATAGCTTTTTAAAATTTATGTTAAGGGTCAGTCCACTTGGGGTCCAGTGATCTTAAACATATTTTGACTTTCTGTATCTGTCAGGTATCCTGTTGGCAAGAGCTCTGCGGGTTCCCAGCTCCACCTACAAGCTGTGGATATAACAAAGGAGCTTTACTCTGCCTATTGAGACTCCACTGGGTGGTGGGTAGAGCTGGTAAACCTGGCAGGCAGATCACAAACTGGCAAAAAAAAAAAAAAAAAAAAGAAAAAAACAGAGGGTGACCCAGCCTACTAGTACCCACCATTACCGGTAGACAGACCCTTTAAAGTGTACCTCTCACCCATGCTCAAAGTTGGCAGCCATCTTGTCCATCCAACAATATTATTTAATTTACTGGGAACTACTTTAACAAACTGCATGGCTGCCTTCTCCAGGACAAAATGGCTTTCCCCTCAGTGCGCATGTATGACAGGTGATCTTTAAATCAGATTTCAAAACAAGCCATATCTGACCATCCTACATATACACTCCTAATGATATGTACAATTGCTAAAAATAGGTTCTGCAGGTGCCAGTCGATTACCGAATGACCACATCATGGTGTCCATCTGTTAGACGGCACCCGATAATATATACAAAAGGTGAAAGCAGACAAGATTAAAACAAGAGAAGATTCACTGAATGTGTCGTCTCTTCTGGCTTTCCACGTCCATGCTTGCTCTCCAGCAAAATAAATTAAATAAATAGCATGTAATAGTTTTGAATGTACAAAAAAAAAAAAAAAAAAAAAAAAAAAAAAAATGACCTCATTGTGCGCTACTGGTCTGGCTTTGGAGTCATAAATATTTAGTCTTATTGGTGGAACCAGCAGCTAGACAAATAACCATACACACGCACACATACATAAGACAGAATCTGGGACGTGACGGTGATCATTTTGTTGGTCCAGACAGCATTTGCACATTGCTACAGTATGGGAACTATACAAAAGAAAAAAAAAAACCCACACACAAGGAGAATATTGGGCCTCTTGTGAAAGTGTCTGAAGTAAGAGCCGGGTGGGCAGGATATCCACCACTGGTGGATGCATGGTGTGCTGATTACGAATGACAAGATAAGCAGGGACCTATAACAGAGGTCTCTTATTGTACATAGCAACCAACTGCTCCCTTTAATGCTACACCAGAGATTAAACTTTCACACTAGAAACTGCATGTGAACTGCACAGGAACGCTGTGCAGTTCCTGTGCGATTCATATGCAGTTTGATTTCAGCCCATTCATTTTGAATGGGCTGTAATCACATTACACCAAAAGTAGTGCATGCACTACTTTTTGAAACACACTGCAACCAGATCACATGGTTCTTTTGTACCATGCATTCCAGTGCAGGCATAACACGTTGCGTCTATGACCTGCATTTGGAGTGTCGTTAACGTATAGACACCCACTGCAGATTGTATTCCAGTGAGAAAGGGCCTTAATGTCCCTCACACCACACAGAGTTTGTTAAGTTCCACACAGAGCCCTTGTTAAATACTAAGTGCTTTCTGGTATAGGGGGGGGCATGTGACCTCCTCGCAGAATGCAGTATCCAGGCCCGAGTAAAAAAAAATCACCAGACTCGAACACTGTCACCAGCCAAAGAGGAGAAAGAAGTTAACCTTGTGCAAGCTCTGATAAAATCCAACATGGTGTTTACACAATATTTAGATTTCCGGCTCCAATGGAGGAATGGAGCGGTGGGGGAGCAGGAGTAAAATTAATCTCAGAGGTAGAGGGGTTGTTCCTACCTGAAAGCCTGACATGTTGCCCTGAATGTGTGATATTTCATAAACACTTGAAAATGTAAAATAAAGCACAAGTAGACTGAGTGCGATAAAAGCTTTACGATGTAGGCCCCAGGCTCCATTGCCTTGCCACAGTTCAAAAATATGATCAGAAGCTTCTGGTTGCTATGTACAACATATACACTTGGGGATAAAAGGTATCCATATATTACTGCTATAACAACTACTCCTTTGCCTTGGTGATTTACACTCAACCTTGGAAAGCTGGAGTCTTGGATTCAATTTAAACCAGAGATGTTGTAAGTTCTTGTGTTTGTGGTTCTCTGATAAGCAAATTTAAATTTCTATATTGGTAAGCTTTACATGTCAAATGGCTATGATAGGGAAAATTATGATCTACTCTGAGATGGAGACTGATGGAAACAATCTATATCCTTTATTCAGAGGGGTTCTTATTCAGAGATCCAGTCCCATACCCTTGACTAACTGAAAAAAATGAAAAGGGTATTATCTGCATTATTGAACCTGAAAATGGAAAAATCGGCTAGCTGTGTCAATAACATGCGATTAAAAATTGTAAGTAACTGGACCTCATTTATATTGATTGAACAAGATCAACAGCAATAATCTCACTAGCTGTAGCTAGACTGTGTATTTGTGATTTTCCATTCTTAAATAAGATAAAATTCTTATGATCATCTTTCAGTTGTTCTGCTCATAGATAACTATAATTAAAGTAAAACCAAGTAATGGACATCTTTAGAAGTCATACTGGTACCTTATAGGACTGGTAATGATGATGATTTGGCAGTCTGGTGGAGGGGATATGGGGTCATATTGGACAATCTATTGAAAGGATACTTATGAACACCTGCTTTATGGGCTAGTGGAATTTATCCCCACTATAAAAATGTAATGAAACAAAGGAAATACACTGAAGTTTGAACCTTCCAGCAGAATGATGCTACTAACTCTGGCCTTTTTCATTTAGTCACCTACCTCTTTTACCCCAATATCATGGCAGATGTAAAATGCTTCCATCTCATAGTATACATACAGGGCAGATATTGGAACTATTACTAGGGCAGATATAGGAAATATTACTAGGACAGATCACACTTTTGCCCTGGTACCACAATCCAACAGGAATCTTCTGATACTTCAGACGCTTTCATGCAAAAGAGACCCAAAAATCATTTCTGCACTATCGGGGCCATTACCATTTATCTCGAATGTAGTACCTGCACATAAAGTGCTGGGAGCATTCAACAAAAACGTCATTCTTTCCTTCAGACGGTCTGTGCAGAGCAGAAGTCTTGGAGCCGAATCGAAAATAAAGAATAATGTGATGAGTGTGACTAGCATGGAATGTAAACCATCTTTTTTTCTTTCCGGCAGCCAGCCATCCATTCTATACGATATGGAAATGCACTGTAAAGAGTTTTTTTTTTTGTTTTTTTTTTTGTTTTTTAAGAGCTGAATCTGAAAACACAATAAGTCCAATTTAGTCCATGCAAGGCCTCACCAAAAGGAATTAAATGCTAGAGCAGATTGGTGGGATAGAAGGTCCACAACGTTATCCTTTAGAAGAGGAATAAAAAAAAATAGAGGCGAACAGAAAAGGGACAAGATGTAGGGAAGGAGTAGAAATGGAGAGTCCAAATTAGCAAACCAGGGCTGGAAAGATAAATAAAATGCAGAATCTCCTTAAAAAGTAAATTCTTGTTACACAGCTGGATGAAGAAAAAAAGATATCTTCTTATTCAAGAGTCCCGTGGAAGCATTTCAATATTAAGTGCACCCGAGCAGAAAGGGGAAGGAACAAATGGCGGTAAGGGACAATTATAAAACGATGGCAGAAAATTTAATTGGAAGCCAGAGGTATTTTTTTTTCCAGCTGTAGCAGTCCTTATTACTAATCAACGTGCCTTACTTTTCATATTATTGCTCCGCAGTCAGCGTTCTTGATACATTGGTCACTAAATCTTAGTTCTGATTTGGCTAACAGTTCCTACATACTGGGGTGGTGGTTCCACTATAAAAGTGGCAGAAATTCTGTCACTTTCAGTGTCACCATGGCTGGGTGGAACCCTCAAGTATCTCCCTATTTCTCCCCATTCACACAAGCTGAATTACAGCACAGAACCTCCTTGTGTCGTGCCTACTTTGCAGCGTAAATTGCCTTCTAGTGTCATGTAACTACATCACATGATGCCAGCTTCAGCCTCTGCAGAACACCCTCCTCCAAGGCTGCATCATCTGAAAAAGGGAGCCTTGGGACCATGAAACCCAATTTTAGAAGATGATTTTGTACAATGTTAAAAATGTATATTTATGAACAAAAATTTCTAAGCATGTATACATATACATGATTTTTCATTGAAGTTTGTCTTTGCTTTGGACTAGATTGTGCCTTGACTTCTACTGTAAAGTCTATGGCACATTTCAACTATTAGCATATAAAGAGAAATCTAAATTTGTTTTCACATAATTCCTTAAGGTATATTCTTTATTAAAAGGAGAAATACAATGAAAGCTAGTAGCGAGAGTTGGGGGGGTTGTGCAGAGCACACAGCGGTGACTGACAGTCACTGTTCTCTGCTGAGAGTGACAGGGGGAACTGAGCGATCAGCAGTGTATGATCGCTCAGTTCTCACTCTTAGAGCTGGCAGGGGACAGATGCAGCATCAGATCAATGCTGCATCCACCTGGGTAAGTATGATTTATAAAAAAAAAATAAATAAATAGACAAAAAATACTTCTCTTAATATTTTAGCTGCAGATTGTCTTTTTCAATGACTCGTTGAAAAGCAGGTCTACTCAAAACTCCAGTACTGGATCTATATTGACAAGTTATAAAACTCAACAGAATTTCTAAATTCTTGGGAACCCCAAGACCATAAACCTTCTCTTCTTGATTCCCAACTCCACCCCCACCACTGAGCCCATCACAAGAGTGTCAGTTACTCGTTCAAATTTGGATATCAAATCGTATTTCACTAGAGATAATCCACCACTGGGAGAACAAATATTTTGCTCTGTAATGGCCAATAAAGTTAGGAAACAGCTGCAAATTCTGGTAAGCTATATTGCCAGCAGAGTCTTTAAGCAAATTAAGACGGGTGAGTTCACAAGCTTGGGTCCACCCAAAATGGAGACATTTTTGGGTGCCTTCAAAGTTTTAATTTTGTGTGCCATTTGAGGTCTTGTTTTCAAAATAAAAATTATGGAGAATGTCCTTGAGGATAGGTCACACGTGTTTGTGAAAACAAGGATTAATAAAGAAAAAAAAAAAAAAACTACAATTATGCTATGGGTAAGATTTTCAAAATTACTGCTAGAATGAATCAGCATGCCCAACTGCTTGCAATTCAGAACACACTTCTGGTTACTGTCTGCATACAGTGGAATGCTGTGCAATGAGGACAGAAAAGCTCACTCACATCCCAAGTAAATGATCATGCAGATCTGTAGCAAGGATTCTCAGGGAAATGGAGCAATTATCCCTGCTCACTGTAACTAATCAAATTTTATCTCTCATTCTTTGCGTTGGTTAAATGAAACAACCCACCTAACTGTGCTCTAGTTTTCACAATTCACCTTCATTTATAGAGGATGCATAATTAAACAATAAATTTACTTTATTCTGGGTACACACACAGCCCACCGGGCTGAATTAAAATAATTTAACAGATTCCCTCATCCACACTATTCAACATGAATGGAAGAATTTCCCACTACAACTATTGCATTCTGACAGCCGCACCCAGCTGCATCTGATTGGAGGTAGTGAGCAGCACCCATGTAGAGAATTTGGGCATCTCAAGAACCGGATGAAATTTAAACAGTATGTACCCAGCTTTAGACAAGAGGCTTGTGCTTAACTACATGTGTTGAGAAAGGTTGGCCAATCAGAGCAGGAACAAACAACTCTGGCAATGTTAATATTCTCTCTATAAATGACATTATCCTTACACAGATACTAATATTAATAAATTAAATATTAATTGTTAAAGGGTATGCTCAGAGGAATCTGGTCTCTGAATCCACCCCCTTATTACTGTGTCTAGTAACTGTGGTGGGATAGAATGTCCTCTCCCCCAAGAGATCTGGGCTGCACCCATCCTATAGTTGGTCACACCTTACTGCTTTCATTGTCATGCTACACAATGGAGTTAGAATTACCAAGTTACTGCCTATACGTATGAAGAACCCAGCAGGTATGGTATAAAAATGTAACTGAGCAAAATACCTCATGGGATGGGCTGTGGTTGAGGAGAGAGACAGAACCCAAGGACATAAAACTCCATACTAGGAGCTAAAATAATTGATTTTAGATGGATTTACCCTTTATAATGTACCCAATTCCCTAAGATCTATTACATTTTCAGATGCATACTGTCTGACAATAGACAAAGTCAGTACCAAGTAGTCGGCACTGCTGTCCAATAAGATAGAGCAAAGCACCAAAGACCAATCAGACTTCAGCTTTTAGTGACCTGACTAATGGAAAACCAATACAGTTGCTTGGGGTTACTACACTCTAATCTCCAGGTTTGCTCCTTGTGCTGCCTTACTCCCTAAAATGGGAGAAAACAGACAAGGGAGTGAGATGTAAGGGTAGAAGGCTAAGGAGATCCAGCATTTTATTTTCCAAAGTTCTGAGGGGGGGAGGGGGGGGGGGGAGCAAAAGAATTTAAGCAGAAAGTCCAGTTATGTTTGGAGCAGAATCCAGAGATCACGAAGGCCCCAGTGTTAGTATCTTAAGAGTCAGAAAACGCAGTCTCTGCAGGGAAGAAGATCCGCCTTCTCGTTCCCAAGGACATGCCTCTCCTCTGCTGTGTGTACACTGGTAGGGGTGTATCAAAGTTTCAGCTGGTCCCTCTCCAACCCTCTACCCCTTTTGTTTCATTGATGGTTCATGCTGCTCCCTTTAATATGGGTGTGTTAATCTGTTTTTTTTTTTTTCTGTATGTAGTCCCAGTGCTAAGAAACTAGAGGAACACGAGACTTAAAGTAGTAACAGAGGTGCTTGTGGTGACTGTGCAGTTACTTGAAGGCTGTAAATTCTCCTGCAGAGGGAGTACAAAAGAATCACAAGTTTATTAAAAGAAGATGCAAGTCTGAGAAGAATTAAAGAACTAGTTATAGACAGGTTAGTGATGGAAAGATGTATTACATAGATGAAGAACACACAAATGTACAAAATTTAAAGATCTCCAAAAGACGGGAGATTATGATTGTGAATGATGAAATGAATACCAAATAGATACAATAGTTTTGGTCTATACTTGCAATGGCAGATCAGTCTACCTCTACTTTAAACATTTTATGTCTGTACCCTATAAACAGCCAGTGTTTAAAGGTAAACTCCAGGCATAAATAAACCAGCACCATAACTGCAGCTCAGTAATCATTATTACATCAATAAACATATTTTATAAAAGACTTTAAGGGGCAAGTGTGCACAGGAGAGGTATGTAGTGTGCAACGGCAAGAGCAAATTATGGCATGTCAATGCATGTCCATACTTACTGTTCGTCTGACAAATGCAACATTTTGAATCTCCTTTTTATCCCTCTCTCATTTGACAATGGTCACCAAGAAAAATAGTTGGGTCAGATCTTTCCAGTGAAGACTGAGACACAATAAAACATGGATTATCCTTTCTTCATTTAAAACTACTTTAAAAGGGTACATAAACCTAAAAAAAATAAAAATGATATATTGCAGCTTACCAGTCCATGTATGTGGTGGCTGCATTATTTGCCAATTTTAGGTTATTTTTCACATGGTCATCCTACCAGTAGCACACCTCCTGCCTTAGGGTGACACACAGCACTGTCACCTTAGGCTGCTCTCCTGATCTACACTACAGGCAGAACATAGGGAGCTTGATTTTTTTTTTTTTAGCTAGGAAAGTTAACAACATTGGACACTGGATTCCAACAATAATTTTTCTTGGCTTTAAAAAGAAAATGAATGAAGCTACCACATCTAAGGACTGAAAAGCTACATTATATTACCTTTGTACTTTTAAATATTTAACGGTCACTGACCTAGAACAAATATGCAGCCAGTGAAGCTAGAAAGCCAGATTTGCATATTTGCCCTTACCTTTAGAAGCATGGATGTGAATAATGCCTCTGGATGAAAATCCACTTTGTTGAGTACAGGACGTAGGCTCTAAGTATTACTACTGCGCTATATGCAACTACCTTCAGGCGATTCAACAGTGGCAAAGAAAAAATTTGCAGTGACATCCCTATATATAACTAAATTTTGCATCAATTTTGTAGCAAACAGTAGGTGGATTGTAACAAATGGGGGAGACCTGTCTGCGTAAAATTAAAAAAAAAAAAAAGTGTAAAATATCCTGATTTCCTAGTTATAAAGTTCAAGACACCAGCTTCATTAAATCATTACGACTGGTAAGTACAAAAGCAGTCCAATTGAGGGATGGGCAACACAGCACTGAAAGGCTGATGTAACAAGCTGGTCAAAAAGGGCTCGAGAAGCTTGTAGAGCCTTTTGTCTGAAACTGGACAGAGGAAGATGTAACATTCACATAAATGTATGAACAAAAGCCCTGATGGCAGCCTTACAAATTTGATTAACAGTTATCTGATGCTGAAAAGTCCACAAAGCATTAACAGATCTGTTACAGATTGCTTCACAGGGAAGGGAGGAACCCTATCCATTAGGCTATAAACCTAACATTTTGGATACAGTGGAGATGGATTAGAACACCTGTTAGTTTTTATTGCTGTACATGTTCCTGTTAGGGAGATTAACTCCTCTCTTTTTGTCTTGTTTACCATTATCATTGAAAGTGAAGGTAAAAGAAAATTTCATATTTTGGGTTGTCCCCAGAAAAGAAAGAAGGGAAATATTTCAATGGGGACACTAGTTCTGGTGACCTGTGGGAACCCAAGATATTCCTTTAATTTGCAGAGAATTCCTCTCACTTCCTGTTAGACTATGGTACAGGAAGTGAAGGTGAACCTCTCCAATGGAACAAAGATGGCAAAAATGAACTTTACTCTATCCAAAATAAAAAAAATATAAAGTTTTGCTAATAGCTCTACTTTAAAAAGGCAGCACGTGGGGAAATCCAGTTGCCTAAAAGGAGGCTGTGGTCAAGAGGGGAACTCAGTGCACCACTCCAGACAGTCAAGCAAAATTTATTTAGGATGTTTTAGAGTAGGACATAAGGAAGGATCTTGGTTAATCGTAGTTAAGGTGAAAGGCAGAGACCACCTTTGGGAAAAAAAAAAAAAAAAAAAGGAGAGACCTTAGGCCTCAAGACCACTATATCCTTGTTCAACACCCAGAAAGGCTCCTTATAGTATAAGGCTGTTAAGGAAATATCCTCAACAGGTTCAAAGGGTGGCTCCAGAGAGGCAAGAAAGCCAGATTGAAGTTCCAAAGGGCACAGGAGATCATAAAGGGGGAGTAATGTGAACCACGTCCAGAACAACAGGTCTTAACTAGTGAGCGATATAAGTTGATATTTGTCCTTTGATGGTACGCAAAGCTAGAAGTTGGTCCAGACTGGACTGGAGGAAAGACAGAATATGTTCCAAGGAGTACTTCCTAGGATGTAAGTTTCTCCACATGCACTAAGCAAAATAAGGATCGAGGTGCGATAGTAGACTTTGAGAAGTCGACTTCCTAGCATTCAAGAGGCTAGGGCTTACTGAATTTGAAGGGCCCGTCTTTCAGAACTATAGCTTCAACAGCCATGCACTTAAAGTCCGTGAATGAGAAGGATGAACACTGGCTCTTGAGACAGGGGGTCTGGACAATCTGGAAGGGCCCACAGAGTGTCTGCAGAAGACGGAGCATGTCTGAGTACCATGTCTTTCTGGGCCTATCTGATGTGATGAAGATCACCAAAATGCCATCCATCTTGATCCTGTGTCGTAGGTGAGAATATGGAGAGATGGAAAGTCATAGATCAGGCTAAACTGTACCCACACTGTCGCCACAGAGCCTCTTGTGAAGGCTTGAGGGACTCTGGACCTGACAACAAATCTGTGCAGTTTGTTGTTAAACTTGAACACCCTCAGATTCACATCCTGCATCCCACATCTGTTGGACAGAGATTAAAAACCCCCCAGGTTGAAAGCCCATTCTCCCAAATCTAGCCACTTAAGACCAAGAAAATCTGCCTCCCTAATTTTCCATGACTGGGATGTTGACAGTGGACAGGGCTGGAACGTGAAGTTCCACAAGAGGCAGGAATGGCAATGCAGTCTGGACTGCTCAGTCTAAAGTGCCCAAGCCAATTTTTTTGTCTCAATTCGGGCCTGGCACCAGATGTGAGCAATTCCTATTGCCAGACGTCCAGGCAGCTTATTTAAAAAAAACTGTCTCCCAACTTTGTTAGCTGGCTTCTAGATTCAAAGCAAATTTGTCAAGCCCTGCCTCTGTGACAAGCAGTTGTAGGCCTCAATAACCCAGGCAGTGTGATAATAAATAATTATAGTGACCACAGCAAAGAACACCAAGAGATGTTGCCACAGAAGTCTTACTTGCAAATAGGAAGAGGCAGGATGTGTAGCCGCAGTAACCGCAATGAAAACAAACAGGTGCATGTGCTTGGGCAGTGCAGGTTCAGTAGCACCTGGTTCATATAGGTGTACTAGGTGCCCACTGGGGGATATGCATTCAGGTGTGCCAGTGCTGAGAAACCAAGCCAAGTTTAAAATTAATCCTGGTACTCCCAGTTCTTTTTGTTTCCATGCACACCAAAAGGGGGTTCTAAAGAGTGAGGGGCACCCTCGGCTAAATGATTAAAGGGCTTCTGACCTGTACTCACCACAATCTAGCAGATAGGATTAACCCCATACTAGCTTCACCCTTCAGGATGAGCAAACCCCTAGTCTTCATGGACATGCAATGGAATTGCAATATGGGCATGGAATTGCACTATATGCCCATGGCAATGCTCACAACAGAGTCCTGTGCAAAAAAGCAACATTAGAGGCTGGCTCAGCATCCTTGACTAAGTGGGGTTCCAGGTATGGTCCCCGGAAGCCGCAGTGGCTATGGTGCAGTGGACCAAGAATCATCGTGGAATATTATCCACAGAGAAATACCTCCATATTAGAAGGTAAGCTTCTCTCAGCAGACAGAAGAGGTTGATCACTTAAGGACACTAATAAAAACCTCAGTGTAGCTGGATGTGGGAAGGGTTATATAGGGGGATGTCCCTTTTTACTAGTGTCCAATTACCTGAAGGTAGCTGCATATATCTCAGTCATAATGATCATGAGCCTGTGTCCTGTCTGACTAGGAAAACAAGTCAGCAAATGCACCATCTTCAATATTTATACCCTAGACAGGTTCTCTTGCAAATTTTCACTTGGAATAAAAATGTCATGGACGAGATGCAATGAAGTATGACTTTGCAGTCAATTAAACCTACGGAAGGGACAAATTTATTTTTATTTATTACCATTAGACACCTGATAAATCTAAGTACAATAAAACTGAAGGCAGCCAGCACTTCAGCAGTGTATATACAAATAATTAATAGAATATTTACAAAGAGACTATACAGCTATTTGAGCATGGTGTGTACAATGAAGCATCACACAGACATTTACAGACTCCTGCCAGCAGGGGCACTAGTATCTGGAATGGAGGGGCTCAGCTGAGCTCACAGGCCGTGATTGTCGAACCCACCATATCCACCACCCTGGATGGGCGTTTTTGGAGAAGCACAAGCGTACAGACTGAAGTCTTCTGTCTGGAAGCCGGCTCGATTCAACGATGGCTCAGATGCACTGCGGTGAATTTTTGGCAATGACCGGGCCAGGAGTTCAATGGAGGCAAGAATCTAATGGAGAAGAAAGAGACAAGGTTTGGCAATTTGTGTAAGACAGCGAACAGAAAATATCAATGAGGTTGATCAGGTTACACCAGCTTTAAAGCAGAAGAAAACCATAACACATCTCTCAGTGCTGCTGATCTCCTGCAGCCTCTCTGAAGCCCCTTCTTGGCTAAATGTACTACAATAGCTGTAGTTGGCAGTTTTTCTAATAATGACAACAGTGGACCATGCCTGCGTAATATGTGTTGAAATAGCCTCTAGTCTCTGTGTGATGTTTTCACCCTACAACAGGAAATGCCTGCACAACAATCTTAATAGCAGGATCATCAGGTGTATTTTAATTAAAGTTGCAGATTTAAAAAATTGAACATGACTTTGGAAATAACATGAACGTGCTAAAATGTCTAGGGGATTTTACTGATTAAGTTGTCTTTAACCATTTCCCACCTGTAGGATGTCATATGACGTTCTTGGTTTGTAGCTCTAAGCATTATCCCAGTATAACCACTTTCAAGCATCATCCCGTTATCAAAATTTTCAACTGGCGATTCTCTTTTTGTCGAAGCGATTCAAGGGGCTATACAGCCACTCGATCACTTCTAAATGTGGAAGAAAGGGGTCCCCTCTTCCACCGCAGCGGCCTTTCCTGATCTCTTCTGTCCCATCGGGGGGCCTGGGACCAATCTGACAGGCGACATCCAGTGCACTGGCAGAGAAAGAGGAACTGAAGTTGTTCCTTCCTCTCGGAGATCAGAAACCAGAAGCGGCAAGGATTTCGCCACTTCCGGTTTTGGTTTGTTGTAAACAAGCTGTTACAGCATCTGATCAAATTGATCTCAGTTTACTCAGGTGGTTTGGAGGCCAGAGGATAGATGAGGGATCTAATAGACCCCAGATCTCTCCAAAAAGGAGACCTGTCACAACCCATGCTATCATGAGGGAAGTTGTTCATAATACAGTTGATAACAAAAAAACAAAAAAGAAGGATATACATTTAATTTAAAAAAGAAAAAAAGGTTCCCCAATTTTCCAATGTGCAAATGTGAATGTAAACGGTGATCGCACCACACGTGAGGTATCACTGCAAACATCAAAGAGAAATAATTCTAGCACCAGTATATACCAGGTATCCATTTACAAAAAAATTAAGTATTATATTGAGTTTGCGTTCACTAAAATTCATTAAAGTGTATTTGAGAAACCACTTATAGGTTTGAGAAACTGCTGCACAAGTACCGTGTGACCTAAAAAAATTGCAACACCCACCATTTGATTCTCTTGGACGTCTGCTAAAAAAAAAAAAAAAATATTACAATATTACACGTTGGGGTTCTATGTAATTTACTAGCAAAAAAATTGCAGATTTTTAAATGTATGAGAGAAATGTCAGAATTGCCACGGTAGGCAAGTGGTTAAGTTAACCACTTCTTGAACAGCTGAGCAATAAAAGCAATCACATTAAACCCAAACAGACAGCCCCCCACTCCAACTGTCCCTCAAAATCTTGCATTTATAGTATATTTTTAGTCTGCCAAGTTGAATGACACTGGGCCTCAAACCCAGATATCAAATTTAACATAGGGCAATTCTGGGTGTTTAGTTCAGGAGATCAGATACTTAACCATCCATGCTTCAGAAATTGACAAATGTGTTATGTGCTAACATCTCTGCCACTTAAAATCTATATTAAAAAAAAAACAACAGATGGAGAAAAAAAAAAATAAAAAAAATCTGTAGCCAACTCTATTTTCTGCAATCATTGAGCAGGGCATTATGGAAACTGTAGCTCCATGGGAAGCTTAAAACTTTTCTGTAGACTAAAGAACAGGATAAAATAACTTTCACTCAACATTCTGGATACCTTCCCTTGCTAGAAGCTGACTCTTTCCAGGTAATTTCAGTTCCAGCAGAAGTTACTTTACCTGTGGAAACAGGGGCCGCTCATCCCTCTTTTTCTTCAGACAGTCTGCCATTAACCTCTTCATTGCTTTGGGACAGTTACTCCGAACTTTGCTGAGGTCCGGAGACAGATAACCTCGGCCAACCATAAATATGATCTGACAAGATTAGGGGGGGGGGGGGGGGGAAAGAAGGTTTTAGGAACAGAACAGAAAAATGTTATATTCATGAGATGCCACAATACGACTTCTAATGGATTTCAGACCTAGCGATTCAAACCTAGTACATAGTGAAAACAAAGCATAAGCAGGGAGCAGCTTCAGGAAAAATCACATGTCAAAACAAGCAGCGGATCCAAAGACACAAGCAGCTAAAGTTGTAATTCTTAACTTTCCCTTTAGATGTTGACCCCACTCTAACTCATGTCCTCAGCCTATTGGTCAAGAAAGCCATCACATTAACAAGCTCAGTAGGACCAAACTCAAAATTTACAGGGAATTCTCAAAACCTGCACATAACAGCTGCCTATATTTACAGAATAGTTTGACCAATGTGGGACAAATCAACAGGCCTAATTCATTGCTGTCCTTGCAATTTATAGCCTCCAGCTTGGTCAATTAAGATCCCCCCGGCACCCTGTACCATAAAAAAGACCATTCCTTTTTTTTTTTTTTTTTTTTTTTTTTCCCTTTTTTTTTCCTTTAATTTAAATATTTATTAAATTTTTCATATTAATACAAAAGTCCCAAAACAGGGAAAAAAAAATTCTCAATACAAATAAACATTTATAACATTTCTATCTTTCCCTTATTAAAACGAACTCTTTTCTTTCCCATCCCACTATCTCCCCTTCCCGCCCCTCATCCCCCCTCTTCCCTCTGCAGACTCCAATCCATTCTGATCTAATAAGGCTTATCCATTTTATTGTTAACCTCTTAGTTTATATTTTCTTATATTTCTCCTTCAATCTTGCTCTTTCCCACTTTTCCCATCTCCTAGAATACACTCCCATCCTATCTTCATGCATATGGTATGATTTTTCCATTCTACCAATCTGGTTCACTCTGTTAATCCAGTCTTCCTCCTTCGGTACCTCGGCTCTTCTCCAAAACTTGGGTATCAGCCCTTTCGCTGCATTCAAGAAGTACCAAATACCTGAATCTTTATATTTATTTACAGATGTCTCTACCTTGTGTAGGAGGCACGTCGTTGGGTCTAACCCTATGTCAATTTCGGTTATTTCCTCAATCAGTTTAACTATTATCTTCCAAAAGGCCTGAATTTTCGGACATTCCCACCATATGTGAAACGCCGTGCCAATCTCTCCACATCCTCTCCAACACTTATTTGAGTTTTCCCCATTCATCTTATGCTCTACACTCGGTGTAATGTGCCATCGTGTCATACACTTGTAATTAACCTCAACCTCTCTCATACTAACATTATCGTGTATCAATCTAAACATCTTTCTTTGTCTATCTTCGTCAAACTCAACTCCCATGTCCCTTTCCCATTTTGTAATAAAAGTTGACTTTGTGTTTGTGTCTAATTCTGTGAGTATTCTATACACTTTTGAAATACCGTGTTTCCCATCACCTCGTGTCCCCAACAACCTTTCAAACATATTCCACTCCTGTTTTATTCTCAGGGGTTTCGGTAGATTTCCAATAAAACATTTCAATTGATGATACTTCCACTCATCTATTCTAATAAAAATATCTCCCTTCTTCTCTATTAAATCTTTAAGTGATCTCAGTTCCCCTTCCACCAAGACATCACTCAGTTGGGTGTCCTCCTTTCTAAACCATCTCCCTGATATCTTATTCTTTCCCGGGGGGAAATACTCAGTATTTGTGAGAGGCATTAATATAGAATTGAATTCCCATTTCATGTTTTTGTGTAAAGTGTCCCATACCCTAAAAACATTTAATGTGTACATACTTGTGCTTTCTTTAATTCCCCTAAACTGTGTTGGGACCCATATCATCTGACTCAATCTAGTGCCACTAAGATCATTTTCAATTGTTACCCAACTTTTCCCCTTATGGTTAAATGTCCAGTCATATATTCTTGCCAAAACCACTGCTTTATAATATCTCTTGACATCTGGTAGACCCATTCCCCCTTTCTCTTTAGTCCTACTCAATGTTTCATATGCTATTCTAGGTTTCTTATTCCTCCATATATATTTTGTTAACATTCTTTTCATTATCTTAAAGAAGGCCTCTGGAATTTTAATTGGTACCATTTGAAATCTATACAGTATTTTAGGCATAATTACCGTTTTGACCAGGTTTATACGTCCTATCCAGGCTGGGTTTCCTCCTTCTAATCTTTTTAAATCTTCCCTGATCTCATTTATCAAAGATATATAGTTTAATCTATACAAGTTCTTGAGTGAGGCAGTAAGCTTTATTCCTAGATACTTTATCTCTTTTTCTCTCCATATAAAGGGGAATTCTTTTTGTAGTTTTTCTTTTTCATTCTTTGATATATTAATATTCAGGATCTCTGTTTTCGTTGGATTAATTTTTAAGTTTGAAAGTTCACCGTACTCCTTCAGAATCTTCATTATATTTGGGAGAGTTATTCGAGGATTCCCCACATAGAACAATAAGTCGTCCGCAAAGGCCGCCACTCTATGTTCTGTGGATTCTATCTGTATTCCCTTTACCGATCCACTATTTCTTATTATTGACAACAGAGGTTCGAGTGACAATACATATAACAGAGGGGACAGTGGACAGCCCTGTCTTGTCCCATTAGACATTCCAATGGGTTCTGATCTCTCCCCGTTTACCGTGATGATTGCAGTAGGCTCACTATATAATTTGCTTATCCACTCTCGCATTCTATCGCCTATCCCCAGCACTTTTAAATTATCCATCATGAAGCCCCAGTCCACTCTATCGAATGCCTTCTCTGCGTCAATCGACAAGAGCACCACCGGGTCTTTCCCTTTTCTACTCTTCTGAATAAGCATCAGGGTTCTCAAGCCGTTATCTCTACCTTCTCTCCCTGGTACGAAGCCCACCTGATCTCCATGGATCCATTCAGGCATCAGATCCCTCAACCTGTTTGCTAACACCTTTGCATACAGTTTAGTGTCAGTGTTCAATAATGAAATAGGTCTATAGCTGGAGCACTGAGATGGATCTTTTCCTTCCTTATGAATAAGTACTACATGGGCCTGTAGGGATTCTCTCCTCACTTCCGTCCCACCTCCCAGAGCATTCATATATTTCTCCAGCTTGGGTAGCAATACCTCACTGAATTTCTTATAATACCTAACTGTATAACCATCCGGGCCTGGGCTTTTTCCCCCCCCTGTGCTTTTCAATGCTCTTTTAATTTCTTCCTGGGAGATTTCTGCATCTAGGGATTTCAACTGTACTTCACTTAGTTTTGGTAATCCCGCATTTTTTAAGTATGTCATCTTTTTTTCCTTAATTCCCTCTTGGGCTTCTTTTAGAGGGCCTTGGGGGCTAATATTATATAACTTTTTGTAATACTCCGTAAACACTTTAATAATCTCTTTATTTGAGTGGACCAACTCCCCCTTTGAGCTTTTTATCTTTTCTATATAATTCCTATTTTTCTTTTTATTCAAAGCTCTCATTAGATATCTTCCTGGTCTGTCTCCCCATCTATACCTCTCGTTCAAAACCCTGTTGTATACTCTTCTCTTCTCCTCATCCGTCAACCTCTCTAGCTCCTCTTTTTTATCCAGTAACTTCTGTCTCGTATCTTTTGTTATTTTCTTCTTATGGATCTGCTCCAGGTCCAATATTTCTTTTAAGAGCCCACTGACCCTCTCTCTTCTTTCCTTTTTCTTCCTTGCTCCAGCCGCAATCAAGATTCCTCTTATGAATACCTTATGACTTTCCCAGACTGTAGCCATCGATACTTCCTCTGTTTCGTTCTCCTTAAAATATACCTTGATCTCTTTCTCGATTTTCTGAACTACATCCTCATCCAGAAGAAGAACCTCATTTAACCTCCACCCTAATCCTCCCGTCCACCTTCTTCCCCATCCCAACTTCATCACGACCGAAGCATGATCCGAGAACATCCTTGTCTCTATGTCAATTTTTACCAGATGATCTATTAGTTGATGGTCTATTAAGATGTAATCTAATCTCGAGTATATCTCGTGTGCATTAGAGAAGAAGGTATAGTCTCTGTCTTTCATATGCATTATTCTCCAGGTATCCACTAGTTGATATTCATGCATCACTTTTTTCAAAGCTCTTAGAGACCTGCTCCCCTCTTTTTGCACAGAAGAGGTATTATCCTTTTGTGGGTCCATACAAAAGTTTAGGTCTCCAGCTACTATCAAGCGCCCTTTTTTAAAGTCCATTAATTTTTTCAACAAGCCCTTCATATACTTCTCCGAGTTTTTATTGGGGCAGAATATATTTTGGCTAAAGTGCACTCAATCCCCTGAAGTCTACCTTTTAAAAATAAAAACCTCCCCTCCGGGTCGGTTCTTCTATCCTCCAACTCAAATCTCATGTTCTCTGCCAAACCTATTGCAACCCCTTTTGCTCTTTTAATTGGAGAATCTGCATAGTACCATGTTGGATAGTATTTGGATTTCAATTTCACGTTTGCCTCTATCTCAAAATGCGTCTCCTGTAAAAATACCACTGACGTAGCCCTGTGATGTAACTCATTAAACAACCTAAATCTCTGGGTGGAAGGACAGGGAGTGATTTGCATGCCCCCAAGTACATGAAAGCACTTGCCATGTCACTTTGCTGGCGAACTGAGAGACAGGGGAGCGAATTTAAAAAAAAAAAAAAAAAAAAAAGGGAAGAAGAAGCATAGGCAGCTGCAGAGGTGGGCACCTAACAAAAGTCTAGCTCAGGGGTGTCCAACCTTTTGACTTTCCTAAGCCATATTGGAGGAAAAGGAATTATCTTGGGCCACACATAAAATACACCAACGATAAGGATAGCTGATGATCACAAATTAATGACCAATGATGTAGATAAAAGTACCTATTTGAGTAAAAAAAATTCATTTCTTTGTAATATTTTTTATTATAAAAAGTAAAAGGACAACATAGAACTAGGGCAAGAATTGACACAGTTTTTGAGAAACTAATGCATCAATATCTGGTTCGATGGATGTAGTAGAAACAATTCTCAATTAATTCTCAAGGTGCTCATCAGGTATTATGCCCTTTGTGTGCATTATTCTTAAAAACAGTTGATTAATATAGGTGCTGCCAAAATAAATAAATCAACATTTTTAAAGTAAGGTTACGATTTTGTGTTGGGCCATATTCATAGTTGTCCTGGGCCACAAGTTGGACATCCCTGGTCCAGCTTCACAAAAAGGAATGCATTTTTGGCAGGGACAACTCACCTGATCTCTATTGTTAATATTCTGATATGGTAGCTGCCCAGTCATTAATTCATATAGTACAATGCCGAATGCGTAGACATCAGACTGAAAGCTGTAAGGATTTTTATCCTGCATTCTGATGACTTCTGGAGCCTAAAAGGCATATCATGAAAAGAAAATTAAAATTTTAACAAAAGTAGAAACTGAAAGAAGCCATACAACAATCAAACAACCTCAGAACAATAACACTTAACAGTAAGCACCTGGTGTAACAATAAAAAGACTTAATTCTGTGGTGAATAATGATGATCCAAAGGTCATGTGCGGATTACAAAATAGGTTTTCCAAAAACAGAAATGGATCATCTTACCATCCATAGAATGGAACCTGATAACTGCTCAAACTGGTGCGAGCCACTCCACCGCGACTTCACTGTGGCAAGACCGAAGTCACCAATCTTTACCGTGAGGTCTTCATGAAGAAAAATATCTAGAGAAGGTTAAGGAGGAACAAGCCATGTTCCTAACAGTTGGCTGAATGCAAGACTAAAAAGGTAGCTTCAGGAGGTCCCACCTCTTTTCCCATAGAAATTGTAGTGGCTGTAAGGGGTCTTCCTGCCACCTCAAAAACCAAACATATGCGCAAATGAGGTGCTAAACACAGCTTTTCAATGGGTCAATCATATTTTCAGGGAGATCTCCTCACTAAACTGCAAGATTTTGCAGTATTATTGTACTGTGCATTCTGGAGATGAAGTCCATAATGCCATGCATCTTTTCTCTTGAAGCGCCATACAATATTATAATATGTTGGGGGAAAAAAAAATAATAATAAACATGTATACAGTGGATAATAAAAAAGTCTACACACCCTTGTTAAAATGTCAGGTTTCTGTGATTAAAAAAAAAAAAAAAAAAAAAAAAAAACGACAACGATTAATCATTTCAGAATATTTTCCACCTTTAATGTGACCTATAAAATTGTACAACTGAAAAAAAAAGTGAAGCATGGTGGTAGCAGCATCATGCTTTGGGGCAGTTTTTCTTCAGCTGTAACTGGGGCCTTAGTCAAGGTAGAGGAAATTATGAACAGTTCCAAATACCAGTCAATATTGGTACAAAACCTTCAGGCTTCTGCTAGAAAGCTGAACTTGAAGAGAAACTTCAAGTTTCAGCATGACGACGACCCAAAGCATACATCCAAATCAAGGAATGGCTTCACCAGAAGAAGATTCAAGTTTTGGAATGGCCTAGCCAAAGTCCAGACCTGAATTCGATCGAAAAACCTGTGGAATGATCTGAAGAGGACTGTGCACAGAAGATGCCCTTGCAATCTGACAGATTTGGAGCATTCTTACAAGGAAGAGTGGGCAAATATTGCCAAGACAAGATGTGCCATGCTAATAAACACATACCCAAAAAGACTGAGTGCTGTAAAAAAACAAAACAAAAGAGGTGCTTCAACAAAGTATTTGTTTAAGGGTGTGCACACTTATGCAACCATATTATTTTAGTTTTTTCATTTTACTTCCCTCCACCTAAAAGATTTCAATTTGTTGTTCAACTGAGTTGTACAGTTTATAGGTTACATTAAAAAAGGTGGAAAAAGCTCTGAAATGATTTATCTTTGTCTCATTTTTTTACATCACAGAAACCTGACATTTTACCAGGGGTGTGTAGACTTTTTATATCCACTGTATATGGTATATATTTTTTTGGTTAGTGACATCTTGGGGGAAGACACTTTTTCCAGAACATGAATGTAATGTCGCATGTGCAAGATGAGGTGCATGATGTCATGTGATACATCTCTTGAATGCGCAGTATGACAATACAGCTGAAGGACAAATGTCATTGGTGAGCCAGAATGCAAGGGATGGCAGAAAGAAAAGGCTGCCTGTCAGGGGGAGGGTACACACAAGAAATAAGCAGAGTGAAAAATTCCGACCGTAAATAAAAAGTTAAATTTACTTATGTAAAACACTTGTTTAGTTATGTGCTTTTACCTGTCGAAGGCAAATTTTACAGTGTTTGCTGTGAACAAATTTTTATTATAAAAACAAAACTTTGAACACTTGGATGTTTGACACTCTCAGACTATAAATGCCTAAAAAACACAAGGAATAGGATTTGGTAGCAATGCTAACAGCAAGCAGAAACACCTATTTGTCTGTCTCCATTTTTAGACAGACAATCTTGAAGCTGCCATGTTCAGAAAGGATACTATTGCTTTTCAGATCTCGGTGGATGATTGACTTGGCGTGCAAATAGCTGAGACATAAGAACAAATTAAATTAAAACATCAACTGGAAAAAAAGTTTTATATTAAAATAAAACAAAACAGTGGTAGATATACTTTAATCAGGGGCATAAATATAGCCAGCAATAATGCTATGAGGCTTAGTAACAGAAGGAGATGCACCCAATGATGTGTCCCAGCCTTGGGGTGGGTAGTGGTACTAGTCCCTTTCCCTGACTTCACAGAGCCCATCCAGTTGGCCACAGGCAAGCAATTATACTCTATGGAAGCCACAAGTGCAAGTACAGTAGTGAATAAGATGCCAGCTCCACTGCCTATATGTATATGCTGTCCAACCAGGATAGAGAAGTACCAAAAAATGTAATGGCATTCAGCTCGGTCCACAACCATGCAGGTTGGACTCACTCATTGCAATGTCCATAAACCAAGAAGATTGTTCAATATATCGCTGCTAAAATAACTTCTTTTAATAAAATAATTAGCACAGGACAACTGATGTAACAATTTTCACAATGCACTCAGGAGGTTTCTCAGAGAACATGCCAAATGCAGTAGGAAAATATCAAAACCTTTGTGCTGTGCTCATTTTTTGGATAAAAGGGTATTTAGCAGAAATGCAGTGGATGGTCATTCCTGGTTTATTAATGCTGAAATAAACCATGCAAATATCAGAGGTATATTCTTCATGCCAAACCACACTTCTCCTTTAACAGTCCCTCAACAAGTAGCAGGCCACAGATCAGCCATACCAGTTGCAAAGTTCCATATACAATGGGAAACTTACTCCATGCCTTGTGCTGTCTGCCGTGCAATGTCAATAAGCTTGATCATTTCAAATTTGGTCTCTATGATGTGTAGATGGTGGTAGAGGCTGGAACCCTCACACCATTGGGTTACTATTGCCAGCTGGGGTTTGGTAGAATAGCCCATGAAAAGCAGGATATTCACATGCCGAGTCTTCCTGCAACAGAGAAGGGAGTTGAACACAAAAAACACCTTTCAGTACACCCATATATTCCTTCAAAAAGGGGAAAAAAAAAAAAAAAGGAATTTTGATGTACCTATAAATTCCATATCTTGGATTACGATACACAGGAAGAGATTCATAGACCATGAATTATATGCCGCAACCTTCAAAATGATCAGCCACTAGAAAATTGTTGCTCGGTCTGTACCCTAGTGTACCCAACAAACCCCACCCACTCTGGAAGGCTCAAGTTTCTTCAGCAAACAATAATGGTATCACAGAGAAAAAAAAAAAAAAAAAAAAAAAATGGGAGGGACCCAAGTCCTGTACTATACTCCAAATCATGAAATTTACAGGTATATAAAAATGCCCTTTAAACTCTAATCGTACAGCACAGGACACAGAAATCATTTCATAGACCATGTGCTATCCCCATCTTAGATGCTGCCCAGGCTCAAGGGGGAATGGGCAAGGAAAAAGGAACTCATTCCCTGAGAAATATATGAGAAATTACCAGAGTGCCAAGCAGAATAGGGGGGATGAATCACGGGGGGGGGGGGGGGGGGGGGGGGGGGTCATGTTTCGCAGTCACAGCCATGGAAAAGGCAGAGAAGAGTGCTTAAGTGCTCAGTTGTGAAACTGCCCTTCTTCAACAGAGGGGAGAAGGGTCTAGGTAGGCAAGTGTGATAAACTACATTAGGGTCATCTCAAGGGACAAACAGAATCCCTGGGAAGCAGTCTTACAAGGAGCAACTGAAAGTGACATGAAGAAAACATTATTTTTGAGCATGAAACAGGTGTAGACAACATTGTTTTGCTGAAGTCAGGAGTGGACCTGGGCGCCCAGATCATAAAACCCCAAAAGGATGCTGGGTCTACCTCAAGGGAATATTCTGAACAGCAGCCAGGCATTAGATACAAGAATTCAGAGTCAGGAGTCCTATGGTATCAATCCGCCGTAGTACCACAGGATTGCTTAGGCGGTGAGAAAAAAAAACAAAAAAAAAAAACGCAATAATTTAGCATCACAAAACATGGTTAAAAAAAAAACAAAACACAATTCTGCTTTTAAATGTAAGGCTTACATGCATACTTGAACAAAAGGGGAGAATAATTGTCACACTGTGTAGTCTAGAAGGGGAGAGATGCTGCAAGAAAGATCTAATAGAACGTCTACAGGAGACTAGGTAAAGCCTTAAAAATGAATGTGGTTAACTGGTGGGGCAAAGAACTTGTGGGAGCCGGACCACTGCAACAGTTTTTACCAATGCATCATGAGCTTGACGGGATGTGCAACCCTAAAAAGGACAGTTTCCTATTAAACGTTTTTACCAGAAAGAAGGGAAGTAACCATCCACTGCGGCAACAGGGCCATAATGGGGTTTTGGAAACATTCTTTCCTAAGGCAGCAAGGAGAAATGGGTAGAAACAAAGAATAGAGAGAGAGGACAACAATAAGATTAAAAAGTCACCTCTCCCGAGTTGGGTCCATCACCCAAGCTTTAAGCCATAAGATTCCATGCATATGCACAGGAAATTAGGGCATTCTGGAAATCTGGCAGATCACATTTTTCATGGCATCTACAAAGATTTCTAGGACACGGGGGCAAGAGCTGCAATCATGAAGAACAATTAGGATTACCTATATAAAAAGAGAAAGCTGAATATTAGTTTCTTCAGCCCTGTTAGCCATAATCAGGGTAACAGATCAGGTGACTATGGCCAGATGCAAGGCTGGGCCTACCAGAGGAAAAGAAGGCCTTCAAAAAAGGGTCTCTAAACACCTATCCACTTTATGCTTTTGATTGAGGGAACACCACCTCCTTTAAAGAATGACTGAACATTCATTGCAAGAATGGCTACGTTCACAGTGAGGACAGACCATTTCTTGTTAAATTCTACATCCAAAAGGATACAAGGCTTTTAAGTTGTCAAAAGGGGGAAATAAGCTCCCCAAGTTTGACCAACCACTGTCTAAGGTTCAACTTGTCTGACTCAAGGTAGGAAAAAGGCTTTCTGCAAAAGCCCCTCATTTTTGTGCATTTGGGAGCATGTGGGGCTATGCAGCCCCAGGAGTAACTGTCCAGAGACTAGTATGCACTACCTCAAACAGTAGACAGCATATAGAAAAATGCTAAAGGGAGCAACTTTTCTAAATTGTGGCGCTGAAAAAATTTGAGCCGCCTCTGCTAAAATGTATGCAATACCCATTGTTTTCTGCCACAATAAGTGTGCTAGGCAATTCCGGTTTTGGCCTAGGAATATAGTCAAGGGGAGGAAAGGTAGAAGAGCATTTAAGGCTGATTAGCCTCCAGCCTTTCCAGAAGTGGTAAAAATCTCTGGAATAAATAAAAAATATTAGCAGTATGGAGCTTGTCTGTAAGGAAGTTCATGTCAAGGGACTGGAGCCCTGCCATTGTTAGACCTTGCCTATCAACTTGAGAGGAACTTTGAATTTCCTCAGAGCCTGTAATAGATTGACCAATTCTGCACACAGAATGTTTTTTACCTTCATGCATTAGTTACATAGTTAGTCTGGCTGAAAAAAAAAAAGACAAAAGTCCATCCAGTTTAACCTAAAAAAAAAAAAAAAAAAAAAAAAAAAAAGTTGTAATCCTATACCCACAGTTGATCCAGAGGAAGGCAAAAAAACCCCCAGCAAAGCATGAACCAATTTGCTGCTGCAGGGAAAACATTCCTTCCTGATCCCCCGAGAGGCAATCAGACATTCCCTGGATCAACTTTACCTATAAATGTTAGCATCCAGTTATATTCTGTGTATCTAAGAAATAATCCAGGCCTTTTTTTAAAAAGCAATCCACGGAGCTGGCCAGAACCAACTCTTGAGGGAATCTATTCCACATTTTCACAGCGTCTCACTGAACAAACCTTTCCGTGTTCGGAGATTACATTTCTTTTCCTCCAGACGTAAAGAGTGCCCCCTTGTCCTCTGTGATGACCTCAGGGTGAATAACTACACCGAGTTCACTATATGAATTACTGATGTATTTATACATGTTGATCATATCCCCCCCGCATAGAATACATGAGAGTAAAAAAACCCTGAGCCTTTAGAACCACTTTAACCATCTCATATGCAGTGTTAATTTTGACCGCTAATTTTGATTTAGGTTTAGTCACAGTCTTCAGACTAAAATGCCATTTAGTTTCAGTCACATTTTAATGTAAATTGTTTTAGTTTTAGTCGACTAAATAGAACACGAATTTAGCCAACTAAATCTACAGTAGATTTAGTCAAGTAAAATTGAATGGGTTTAGTTAAAGTGTGATGCATTATTTAAGCATTTCCCTAGAATTTCCAATCTTCTTATTTATTCCTGGAGTAAATATCTATTAACCTGTTATTACTTACAGTGCCTTGAGAAAGTATTCATACCCCTAGAAATTTTCCACATTTTGTCATGTTACAACCAAAAACCTAAATGTATCTTATTGGGATTTTATGTGATAGACCAACACAAAGTGGAACATAATTGTGAAGTGGAAGGAAGATAAATAGTTTTCAAAATTTAAAAAAAATTTTTTTTTTTTTTTTACAAAACAGGTGGACTCTATTTACCAATTTGGTGACTTCTGAAGGCAATTGGTTCCATTATATTTTCGTTAGAGGTATCACAGTAAGGGGGCTGAATTCACATGCACGCCACACTTCAGACATTTATTTGTAAAATAAAATGTTGAAACCTAAAATGATCATTTTCCTTCCACTTCACAATTATGTGCCACTTTGTGTTGGTCTATCACAGAAAATCCTAATAAAATACATTTACATTTTTGTTTGTAACATGACAAAATGTGGAAAATTTCAAGAGGTATGAATACTTTTTCAAGGCACTGTATGTTCTTAAGGTTTGAACAAGCAATAAAGACACAGATTTAAGTTCAAAGAGATTAGTTTTGATTGGGTCTCTTTTTTTTTTTTTACAGTTTTAGTCAGCACAAACTAGTTTTTATTTAGGTTTTGTCTAGTTTTAGTCACTAAACACGTTATTGACCAAACCTATGACAAAAATTATTAGTCAACTAAATTAACACTTGTATGATGGAAATCGCCACCTAGGCGAATAGGGCAAGTTTTGTTGGTACTGTGCAGAAGTGTGTTACATTTGCTCAGAGTACATATGCTACATAGATCCCCAAGAGTGTAAACCCCTCCCACTTGTGTCCTGTAAACTGCTTGTTTGCATGGCACTGCAATAGGTCTTGTAAGATTGGGAAGTAGTGTATACTACAGAGACATTAGGCCGTGTAAATCTAGTAACTAGTTATAAGTCACTAGTCCTGTTCAGGGTCCAGGCTTAGCCTGTCATGGTGGGCATACCCTCAAAAGGGGTCTTCGGGAGTCTGGGTGCCATAGGAATGGGTGACGGTCCTGTGCCCAAATGGCACACTTTGACACTTGGTGCAACAAGTGTAGTTAGCCAAAGCGAGTGCCAAGTGCATGATCCAGTGCCAGATAAAATCATTACAGATTGGCTCCACTGCCACAAGGTCGGAGTACAGTTCCCAAGTTGTACTTGAGGGCAACTGATTCTGCTACTGCTATGAAGGCAATTAGCAGCCAGATCTCAACAGAAGTGTCAGTTGAAGGACAAACTAAATCTGGTGAAAATAGGAAATTCTTCTCCATCACTTAACACGTGGAGTGTGCAGGATTATAGGGGTAAATTAGGGGGTGGACCAAGGAAAGCTTTTGTCAGTGCCCAATCATCTGAAGGTAGCAGCATATAAATCAATGGTCACCTAATCAATTCCTGTGTCCTGTACTGTGTGATAAAGATAATACTTTTTAATTCACTTGACACAGATAAAAGAAATCTTACCTTAAAGCTGTATTGCATAACCACAGTGTAGAAAAAAAAAAAAAAAAAAGGAAGGTCAAAAGACCTAACTAGAATGTATAGCAGGGGTGTCCAGATCAAAGTGCACAAGTATTCCTGCCTCTTCCACTCTCCTGCACATTTGTACAGGCCAGAGAAGCAGCTTGTATGATAATCCAAAAGAAATGTGTAGGGGTAGCTGGTAGCAACACCCAGACATGTCAGAGCGATCAGAGGTTTGTCAGTAACCGCAGGAATTTTTCTTCAAAACACATTCTTTAAATCCCCCTATATAGCATCTTATGCTGAATAAACGGGGTTGAATAGACTAAGACTTACCTGAGCACGCCTACTTCATTTTTAAAGGCTTGTAGTTGCTGAGGAGTTGGCGCAGTTACATTCAACATTTTCACAGCTACATCTCCTGAAACAAAAACACACAAAAAAGCTGAGTCAGCAAAGCAACACTTTCTGTGAAAAGTACAAATAGAACCAAGAAGTAAAACCACTCAAAAGGAAAAATACATTTTAATTCAAGTCAATCCGATCTAATACAGTATGTTGGGAATATCTGACACTCGGCTAAAAAAAAAAAAAGTCTGTAAGGGATTTCGAGTAAGCAATGTGTCCAGGTTTTGAAGTGAACCTATGATTTACCTATTCAAAGAAAAATGGTTTATTTTAAAGCAAGCCCCAATAACTTGTCTTTTCTGACAGTGCTCAGTGTTTTGAGAAGGTAATCATCAACAATGCCACATGGGAAGATGGGGAGAGAGTCACATGCCTAGTGTAACCCTCAAAACGAACCCTTAAACTAAAACTAGCCATTCTTGATTTTGGATAATCCTTACTGAAGTTCTCTCAAGGCAGGCCATAGATAGTCAGCGTAGATGGGGGAATCCCTTCTGTGAAGTCATTGTGTTCTCCCAGCAGGGGAAGCGCAGGGAGCCATCCCTGCAGGGAGAACAGTGATTATTGCTAGCAGCTATAGCCACTGTCAATTCCATGCTAGATATCAGACATGCTGGTTATACCCAAGTCAAATCGAAGGATCGACTTGAGTACAAATCAGTCTGCCCACAGAATGATAGAATCTCAGATGGTCCCTGCTGAACGGGATGAGATTCAAACCATCTATAGCCAGCTTAAGGGCATTAGGTGAACTTTCAAAGAAAGTGAAACAAATAAGCCAGTACCATGCCACTTTCCCTTATACACTGTCCCAAAGGATCCAGATCCTATTCTCTGTCCGACTGTGATTTGCCCATCTGGAATTTCCCAGTCATCACTGGAATCTCGGCGTCCAAGTGTTTTCTGCAAAGAGGACAGCATTGAAAACCTGTTAACTAAGTAGCATGCACAGGCAGTTTCAAAGTGTACCTAAATCATATTTCTCGATGGTAAAGCTTGACTAATTTTAAGAAAGCAACGATAAAATCTCCTCTGGCTATCCATATACAGAGAGGTAAATACCTATACCCAAAACTAAACTATATGATACGTGATCTTTACAGAAAGCAATGCTAGAGCATGGGGAGGAAGGGGGGGGGGGGGATTTGGTAGAGGGACATTGCCCACTGCTAAGAAGTGGAATCTGGGTTGAGGCAGAGCCTCTGATTGGCTGGCTCAGCCAGAATGTTACCCTTTAACAGCATCTGTTGGGGGGGGGGGGGGGGGGTTTGGGGTGGAAACTGCCCAAGCCAATCATAATATGCTTAGAATTTATTTTTCTTCAACAAAGCTTTAACTTTGGCACCAATGATACAAGGCCAAACGTTTAGGGGCATCTACATGAGCTTGAAGGACATCCTATTCCCAAAACATGGGACATGATGATGCCGTTGGGGCCCCCCCCCCTCTTTGTAGGTATACCAGTTTTCAGGAGAAGGATTTCCACAAGATTTTGGAGCATGTCTCAGGAATTTGCTCCCAATCAGCCGAGTAGTTGCAAGGTCAGGTACTGATTTTGGATGCAAAGTTCTGGTGCATTCAAACTTATGCCAAAAGGTGTTCAGCAGAGGAGAGGTCAGGGCGCTGTGTAGGCCATAGCTTTATAGATCGGGCTTTGTGTACCCAATCTCAGAGTCTACTTGGTTATGTTTTTGGCCATACAGTGTATTTATTCACTTCACCCAACCCCAGAGCTCTCTTTAAACAGCAGATCCTTTGAAGAATTAAGTCAACCTTTCTGTTGGAATGACTCTTACATAACAGCATTTTGTTAGCGACAACTGATGACAATGTGCTGCCTAGTATACTGATGACACCAATTCCCATTTAACTATGAAACCATATATTGCTTAATCTAACCAGATGGTTTCCACCAAGAACATGCAGGTGACAAACGCACATGATACTCACCACTCTACTCCTGTCTTCAGTAGAGGACGAGGAAGATTTGCGCTCTCTTTGTTGCCCTGGGGATTTCTGGAGAGCCTTCACATTAGTGAGGGATCCGGGGAGAGAGGCTGGAGGGGTCGCCGATAACCCTGGCGTGGAACCTGCCAAACCAGAAAACATAAATCTGAATAACTGAAAAAGAAAAAAAAAAAAACAAAAAAAAAAAACAGACTTTTCTATTTTTCAGGCTGGCTTTTAATTTCGGATTTGTCTTTTTTTGTTCCCCACTAATAGACTTTTCTTTTGGCTTGCTGTTAACTCAAATTTCCAGGTCAAGCTCTCTCCTCCAAAGACTTCACCACGACCATTACTGCTGGCTTGCTTTAATATTCAGATTGTTATTGACATATGCAGAGACCTATCTTGAACAAGTTATGAGACTAGGTTTTTAATGGCTAATCCACAACAACTTAAATTCCTTTCCTGCCTGCAGGAGACATTTAAGGAAAGAGAACACGGATCTCCTTTGCAGATCACAATATAAAATATCACTTTATTACTTTCATAACTCTTACTCAATAAGCATACTTATACAGTGCTCAGCATAAATGAGTACACCTCTTTTGAAACGCAAGATTTTAATCAATATCTTAATGAACATAAAAACAATTTCCAAAATTTTGACAAAACTGAGTTTTATAGAACATTTGTTTTAGCTCATTACATGAAAGCAAGGTTGATAAAAAGTTAGTTTTCCGCAAATTAGATGATGCAAAAATGAATACACCCCACAACAAAAACTACTCCATCTAGTATTTAGTATGACATCCATGATTTGTAAGGACAGTACCAAGTCTTCTAGGCATGGAATGAACATGTTGGCAGCATATTGCAACATCGATTTTTTTCCCATTCTTCAAGAACAACCTCTTTTAGAGCCTGGATGCTTAATGCATAGGTGTTTGACTGGATTCAGATCAGGAGACAGACTTGGCCACCGAATCATTTTCACCCTGTTCTTATTCAAAATGTAACAGTGGCCTTAGATGTGTGTTTTGGATCATTGTCATGTTGGAAAAGTGCACGACGACCAAGGGCACAGAGTGCCCTTCTCATCTTCACTTTCAATATAGAGCAGTACATCCGTGAATTCATGATACAATCAATGAAATGCAGCTCCTCGACACCAGCAGCGCTCATGCAGCCCCACAGAAGGACATTGCCACCACCATGTTTCACTGTAGGCACCATGCATTTTTCTTAGTACTCCTCACCTTTGCAACACCATACAGTTTTCAAGCCATCAGTTCCAAAATGATTCATCTTGGTCTCATCATTCCAGAGTACAGATTCCCAGTAGTCTTCTTTTCAGCATAGGCCCTGGCAAATTCTATATGGGCTTTCTTGTGCATGGGCTTGAGGAGAGGCTTCCTTTGTGGACAACACCCATGCATGCCATTCCTCTGCAGTGTACACCATATCGTATCATGGGAAACTATCACCCCAGTTTGGCTTTCTACTTCTTTAGCTAAATGCAGTGAACTTGCATGCCGATTTTCTTCAGCCTCTCTTATTAAAAGACGCTGCTGTTGAGGTGTTAACTTCCGTGGATGGCTAGATGTCTCTCTGTAATGGTTGCAGTTCCATCTTTGTATCACTTTTGCTACAGTATTCTGACTGATAAGTAAAGCTTTGCTGATCTTTTTGTAGCATTCACCTTTTTTGTATAAAAAAAATGAATTTCTTTCTCAGGCATTGTGACATTTCTCTTCCATGTGGTGCCATTGCTGACAGCATGAAATGGGAAGGGG
Organism: Staurois parvus; assembly: GCF_062004578.1. Classification (NCBI taxonomy): domain Eukaryota; kingdom Metazoa; phylum Chordata; class Amphibia; order Anura; family Ranidae; genus Staurois; species Staurois parvus. The sequence continues at coordinate 6,925,770 of NW_028318045.1, read as the reverse complement.
TTTTTGCTTTGTTAATCTCTTGCCGACCGCACATAGCCGAATGACGGCTTCACCGCGGCCGGCCAATTCTGGGTGGACGTCATATGACGTCCTCCCAGAACGCGCTCTCCTGCGCGCCCCAGGGGGCGCGCACCCGGCGATCTCCGTGATCGCTGTGTCCTACGGACACAGCTGATCACGTGATGTGGTAAAAGGCCAATCACAGCGGCCTTTTACCACGTGATCAGCGGTGTCCAATGACACGCTGATCACAGGGAAATGCAAGTGCCGGTTCTCGGCTGCACTTTCCTCACGCTGTCAGATCGTGAGGAAAGTACTGCCGAGAACCGGCAGTTGTCAGAGCGGGGATCGGCACCGATCATCAGGGCACTGATGATCAGTGCCCTGATGATCGGTGCCCAGCAGTGACACCCGCAAGTTCCGCCCAGCAGTGCGCCCACTAGCTCCGCCCACCCGTGCCCAGCAGTGCCCCCACCTGTGCCACTCTGCAGTGCCCCCACCTGTGCCACTCTGCAGTGCCCCCACCTGTGCCCAGAAGTGCCACCCACCTGTGCCCAGAAGTGCCGCCCACCAGTGCCGCCCACCAGTGCTGCCAGTCAGTGCCGCCAGTCAGTGCCGCCAGTCAGTGCCCAGGGGTTGTGCCAGTCAGTGCCGCCAGTCAGTGCCCAGCAGTGATGCCAGTCAGTGCCGTCTATCAGTACCCATCATCAGTGTCACCTATCAGTGCTGCATATCAGTGCCGCCTATCCGTGCCACCTCATTAGTACTGCCTATCAGTGCCCTTTAGTGCTGCCTATCAGTGCCCATCAGTGCTGCCTCATCAACGCACATCAGTGAAGGAGAAAAAATACCTGTTTGAAAAATTTTATAAAAGAAACAAAAACTTTTTTTTCTTCAAATTTTTTGCACTTTTTTTTATTTATAGCGCAAAAAGTAAAGTGCCCAGTGGCAATTAAATACCACCAAAAGAAAGCTCTATTTGTGAGAAAAAAAATGATCAAAATTTCATATGGGTACAATGTTGCATGACCGCGCAATTGTCAAAGTGCGGCAGCGCTGAAAGCTGAAAATTGGCCTGGTAAGCAAGGGGGTATAAGTGCCTGGTAGGCAAGTGGTTAAGTAATGTCCTTTTATAATCAACTGTCTGCTGGACACCTGTTTAGAGAAGAATTACTCATCTGTAGCTGAATTCTTGCTAATCAGGATTTTGTCTAAAATTTAGCTATCCTCCTAAGACTTTCATTGGGGTGTATTCATTTTTGCAACATGGTCTTGAATGCATTTGTTGTTAGGAAAAATACTTTGTGTATCCGCAAATTAACAAATCTTGTTTGCAATCAATGGCCCGCATGTGTGGGAGTATTTTGTAGTATAATTTCCTATAGAAAAAATGTTGATTCTGAAAAGTAAAGATTTTCTGACCAATCTTTTGGGGTGTACTCATTTATGTTGAGCACTGTAGATAAGAATATACTGATAACCTGCAGGCACACCAACATAGATGAGACAGGCAGATATAGCTTTTTTGCAAAAAAAAAAAAAAATCTCTGTTCTTGCTAAATGTTTCTACCCCCTGTCCCACCCCACCTCAGAAGGGGTGCTTAAATACTTCAGACAATTTTGAAATATTTACCAGGATCTACTTATGACTATCCTTGGAGTCCTTGATAATGCAACACATATCCATGGAATGTTCTCTAGGACAGATTTAGCATAGGTAATAAAGCCTTTCTAGCTTCAGTTTATCAATTGAACCTAGGGGCCTGTCTGACCACTCCTAACGGTTAGCTATGCCTAGTTGGAATGATGTGGAAGCCCAGTCCATTTTTATTGTGTTTACTTGAGAAAATGAATACCCTGGTCAGTTATCGGTCTTTGACTGTAATATGCGGTCAAGCCACCAATATAATATGAAATACTTTTAAGTTTTTTTAGGCGATAGGTCAGTAAAATTAAACACTCCTTCCAACAAAGGAGACTGGACTTGATGTCAACTGTAGAATAGAAGGAAAATGAATATATACCCCAATCCTAAAGCTTCTACACAATCTGTATGGTTGGAGGCTTGGGATCTGCTAAAGGATACCTCCCCTATCAAAGCAAGAAACACAATTCTTTGTTAAGCAAAAATATCTTGAGGCAGAAGACTGAACAGACCATATGTTGTCCATACTGGCAGCCTCCCAAACTACCTCTAATTATATAGACCATTTATCAGCTGTCGATGGCACTATTGTATCCTCTACTAGAATATCCTTGAAAAAAATAAAATCATAATACTATAGAAATGCGATCATTCTCAGACACTCATGATCCCTAAAGTAACTCTTGAAGACAGAGACCGCTTACACTCTGACCATACACTTAAAAAGCTAACGAAGGCCCTTAATTCTTTAGCTGCCAAGAAGCAGGTGAAGATAGCCTCCCATCAGAGGTCAATATAAAAGATTTCTTTGCATTTCTATACCAACATGTCCTGCACAAAAACTCATCACCTTAATAAGGATCATTCTAAGCCAGACTCTTTATCACGCATCTCAGTACAATATAGGGATTTTAAATTTTTGGTTAAAAGTTTAGCTTTCTGGTGATCTAAATTCAAACCTCAACTAGTGATCTTTTGACCACTCTGAATATATCCCTCTGACTGCAATTAATATATTAAGCATTTCTCTCAATATGCAATCTGGTTTGCAAAGCATAGTCAACAGGGCGATACGCTCTATTGACGTTGACAAAGCGTTTGGCACTGTTGAATGGGACCACATACCGGAGCTGCTACGTGTTATGGGGATAAGTTCAAATTTTATTAAATGTGTACAACTCTTTGTTCCTCTCCCAATGCAAACATTTTTAATAACTATTTGGCCTGGCGATTGAACCTTATCAATGATTGTTTAGCTCAATCCATATATCACTATTTACTAGACATGATGGGGAAGATAAAATATTTATATATGCCATTGATACCCTTTTCATTTAAGGAGATACCTAACCTGCCTGGAAAATGCCATTGTACAGTACAAAACTTTGGCAGATTTTTAGGCTTAAAAGTAAATTTCAATATTCAGTCCCTGACTGTGCAGAATTCTGTAGACCTCTAGGAATATGTGAAACTTAAAACTACTTCCATTGCTAGTTAAGTTTAAGGAAAAATCCTAAAAGTTGGAACAAGTTACCCCCGATTATAAAATTGGAGGGGAGAACCTTAACAAATGGCTAACCCAAACATTACATATTGCAGCAAAAGATGCCGCGCTATCCACAAACCTTCACTTTAAAATAATCAAGCCCCATACATAAAGTTAGGACTTTGAACTTTATTTTATAGAGAAGTTTTGGGAGTTGCACGGCATCTTTTGCTGCAATATTTACTGAGGGGTGGAGTGAGATCACTTTATGGTACACATAGCAACCTTACGTCTAACTATTGATTCATATGCAATTTCATATTTATGTTTGATGATTTTTGTGGTGTAAAGGGTAATTATATCGTGGCTGCACTGATTAATAATTAGGTTTGGTTTAACTGTTATACAGTGCCTTGAAAAAGTATTCATCCCCCTTGAAATTTTACACTTTTGTCATGTTACAACCAAAAACATAAAATATATTTTATTGAGATTTTATGTGAAAGATCAATACAAAGGGGCACATAATTGTGAAGTGGAAGGAAAATGATAAAATGGTTGTCAACATTTTTTATAAATAAACTGAAAAGTGAGACATGCATTTGTATTCAGCCCCCTTTACTCAGATACCCCTAACTAAAATCTCATGGAACCAATTGCCTTCAGAAGTCACCTAATTAGTAAAACAGAGTCCACCTGTGTGTAATTTAATCTTAGTATAAATACAGCTGTTCTGTGAAGCCTTCAGAGGTTTGTTAGAGAACATTAGTGAACAAACAGCATCATGAAGGCCAAGGAACACACCAGACCAGTCAAGGATAAATTTGTGGAGAAATTTAAAGAAGGGTTAGGTTATAAGAAAATATCCCAAGCTTTGAACATCTCACGGAGCACTGTTCAATCCACCATCCAAAAATGGGAAAAAGTATGGCACAACTGCAAATCTACCAAGACATGGCTGTCCACCTAAACTGACAGGCCAGGCAAGGAGAGCATTAATCAGAGAAGCAGCCAAGAGGCCCATAGTAACTCTGGAGGAGCTGATCCACATCTCAGGTGGGAGAATCTGTCCACAGGACAACTATTAATCATGCACTCCACAAATCTGGTCTTTATGGAAGAGTGACAAGAAGAAAGCCATTGTTGAAAGAAAGCCATAAGAAGTCCTGTTTGCAGTTTGCGAGAAGCCATGTGGAGGACACAGCAAACATGTGGAAGAAGGTCCTTGGCCAGATGAGACCAAAATGTAACTTTTTGGCCTAATAGCAAAACGCTATGTGTGGCAAAAATCTAACACTGCGCATCACCCTAAATACACTATCCCCACCGTGAAACATGGTGGTGGCAGCATCATGCTGTGTGGATGCTTTTCTTTAGCAGGGACAGGGAAGCTGGTCAGAGCTGATGGGAGAATGGATGGAACCAAATACAGGGCATTCTTAGAAGAAAAACTGTTAGAGTTTGCAGAAGACTTGAGACTGGGGTGGCGGTTCACCTTCCAAGCAGGACAATGACCTGAACATACAGCCAGAGCTACAATGGAATGGTTTAGATCAAAGCATATTCATGTGTCAGAATGGCCCAGTCAGTTATGTCCATATTTAAATTCAATTGAGAATCAGTGACAAGACATGAAAATTGCTGTCCACAGACGCTCTCTATCCAATCTAACAGAGCTTGAGCTATTTTGCAAAGAAGATTGGGCAAACATTTCACTCTCTAGATGTGCAAAGCTGGTAGAGACATCCCCAAAAAGACTCGAAGCTGTAATTGCAGCGAAAGGTGGTTCTCCAAAAGTACTGATTCAGGGGAGCTGAATACAAAATGTACGCCACACTTTTCAGATGATATTTGTAAAAAATTTTAAAAAACATTTATCATTTTCCTTTCACTTCACAATTATGTGCTACTTTGTGTTGGTCTATTACATAAAATCCCAATAAAATAAAATTTACATTTTTGATTGTAATATGACAAAATGTGAAATTTCAAGGGGTATGAATACTTTCAAGGCACTGTAACCAAAACGTAATTATCAAATCAGTGCAGCCACTACACAATTACCCTTTACACCACAAAAATAAATCAAACATAAAACACAAAAATCTGGAAAATTTCATGGGGTACAAATACTTTTTCAAGGCACTGTATATTACTCACAATACCCCCATATAAATACCTAAAAATGGCCCATTGTTGTCTGAACTTATTTCAATTCAAGCTGGAAACACTACCTTTCCTGGGAAGAAGGGGTTGCTAGTCCCTAAACCTTGGCTGTATTATCTAGTAGCACAGCTACAGCACTTCAGAGGATGGCACTTGAGTCTGTGGAATGGTTCTAACCAAACACGGACGTCATACCTTATGAAAGAACTCACGAATATCTTTAAAAACCATACACAATATCCCACCCTCATCCTATGCCATAAGACCTAGGCCCAAATAAAATGAATCCCCAACAATCAAGGTACTAATGAGCATACCTCTTTGCGGCATAATAAACACTTCAAGGAGCTGATTGTTATGGAACAAAGCAGGCACCTTTCTCAGATAAACCTTACGGATGCACTTAAATCCTTCCAATCCTACTATTCTGCTTGTCAGCTCACATAGCCTACTATAATTATGGTGACCTGGAATAATGGGCAAAGGTCCTAGGTCAGATTACAGATGGGCAGTAGCTTGAAACCCTGCAAAGAATAAAAGGTCTATATCACCTTGAAACTTACAGTTAGGACTCCCTCAAGAATGTTCAGCTTGCTCAAAGAGACTCTATTGTGCCTTAGGTACACTTTGGGAAAAGGTAACCCACATGTTCTGCAAACTCCAGAGACTGGTCCAATAATAGCAGGAGGTGTTTGGTATCATTAACTAGGCATTTCTATTAGGAGCTTTTGGACTTTTTTGGAGCTTCCCTGTGACAATCCTCATAAAACAAACAGTAACCAAAGTCCTGTACATGGCCAGGAAAACAAGCAACCCCTGTCCCCCTTACTTCACACGCCTTTGGACAGAGAAAGTGAATGCCATCCCACACAACAACCTGAAAAATATGAAAGGATATGGTGCAGATGACGTAGTGACCCCAGCCTAGCACCACCAGTTATAGTCCCAAACAGTCCCCACGGTAGATAAAATGATCTGTTCCCCTTAACAGCTTACATATGTTACTACTATTACGAATGACTTGTAAATAATGAACACTCGAATTACAGTGCTTTTGTAAACATTAGTACCATTCTTTATTACTTGACATTTTCTTCTTATTCAGAGTCTTCTCATGAAACTACAATTCACAATGATATGAAGTACTTTCTGCCTGTTTGAAGTTCTACTTTGGTCAGTAGATAGCAGGCTGCGCTTTAAATCCTTTGGTCTCTGAAAGTCACGTTATTCTGTCTACTCTTTATTATTTGTTCTTTTCTGTAACCACAAAAATGTGAAAATTGAAGAATGTTGTTCTCCAATATCAGTTTTGTGATGAAAAATAATAAGGTTTTCAAACTAAACCAAACTAACTTGTAATAATATTTGAAGATGTCAATGCTGACTCACTTGGCGGACGTTCAATCGCTATCTTATACATAGGACTGTCTATTGCTCATTTGGGGCAATGGGAGCAATCAGCCATGATTGAAATGCATTACTGTTCAACATTTTGAACCAGCACAAGAATGAAAATTCATGTTAAAAACAAGTGATTGAAACTAGAACACCAAAGTTTACAATATTTGTGAAACAAATCCATAAATGAAAAACTAGTTTAAAAAGCGTATATTTAAAGCAACCCAGCAGTCAAACCAAACCTGCAAATAAAAGTTTTCCCCAAAAAGGATAAAAGTTTATACATACCTCTCCTGCTGCCCATGCTGCTGCACACTACTGAAGCTATATTCTTCAGAAACTGACAGTTCTTGTAGTGTCAGTCTCCTTGTCCTCCCACCGACCCTTACTTCATTTTATGCACTGTAGTGTTTTTAGATCTCTCTTCAAATGAGGGGTGTGTGGCAGTGTGGGTGACAGCAGAGGCAAGCATTTACTTCCTTCTTTTCAACACTTTTATTTTCAGGTTCAGTTTGAAGACAGTCACTTTAATGAATTTGTCCATCCAAAATTGATATTTTGATTTTATCAAGGTGTTTGCGGTTAGTGAACTTAACATACTTCCACTCTTAGGAAGTAAGAAAGAGAGAAAAGCTATTTTTTCTTCTTCCGTCTGATTTTTCTATTTTAAACTATAGGATAACAAAAAGTAGCAGCGATGGTAGCCAAGAGAGTCCCCAAAAGAGAAAAGAGAGACTGTCAAGGTGGTTCAAATTTCCAACATCTACAAAAACTGAAATATCAGTGTTTGGGTGGACTAACCCTTTAAAAAGATTTAAGTGCTATACTATTTTCTTTATATGGTAAAAGAGAACGCAAACAAAAACCGCACTACACACTACAAATGCACATCAAAAACTACTTCTATTAGACACTCCAAACACATCCTTCTAGCATGCATAGCAAAAACACACATGTGGAGATATTATAGAGCCAAGTGATAGGAAAGGCGACTTTTTTTTATTTTAAGAAAAGTTAGACCAGGTAGGTGTAAGCTTTCATGCACATACACTGCTGATGGTGCCTCAATGGTCAGCACAAACTCCTAAAAATTCATAGTATCAGTTAACACACTATAACCACAGAGCACATAGTGTTCAACCAAAAAAAAAACTAAAAAAAAAAAAAAAGCTAAGCAGTGTCTGTGTTGCACACCTGTACAAGCGGTGCAAGCAGTGGAAGAGACAGTTTTATAGGGTTTTGAGTTTAGGAAGTTTATGGTGAACTTGTGGCCAGGCTATGGAGACTCAAGTATTCACATATATTTAACAAGCAGTAAATGAAATTTAGAACAATTACTTACCTCTGCAGCCGCAAGCACTATAGAGCAATTCATCCTTAGATGAAGTAAAGGGGTTTAAGTCAGCTCTCTTCACAGCTCTGCTCACCCTGCTAACCATATTCCCCTTCCTAGCAGTAGTTCAGCTATCCCCATTGTCCCTTCCAGCAACAGTTTACCAGCTCAGCTCCTCCTTCCAAGCAGTGACTCAGCAGCTCAGCTCCCTCTGCTCTTCAATCCAAGCAGCAGCTCAACAGCCTTCCAATCTCTAATATGTAAACAAAAAGAGCATTTGCTCTGGGCAGGGTGACTGCTGAGAATGACTTTTCAGTTATTCTGCTGTGAGGATTTTGAAGATAGATTGCTCCATAGTTCCTTCATGTACAGAGATCACTAAGACTTTGCTTTAATGATCATGTACTACTTGCAAAAAATATGTAAATACCGGGAATGTCTATAGCCTCGCCACAGGATCACTTTAAGGTGAGGGGTTAGGTAAAATAAACAGCCCAACTACCTCTGCAAACGGGGTCAGACTCAAAATCAAAGACTATTTCACTGGGGAGTGTATGGAGGAGTGGGCTGGGGTTCCGATTGTGGTATTTCCGAAGGCAGCGGGTCGGCTGGACCTGAGGGGCTGCGGGAGAAACACAGGCGTAAAGAAAGCAAAGGGGAGGAAAAAAAATAAAAAGAAATGGGGGATGAAGAAGATAAAAAGAGTAGAAAAAGGGGGATTAAAATGTAGTAGTGGGGAGAAAAAAAAAAAGGGAAGAAATTTGAGCAGGAGGGCAGAATTAAGACATAATTAGCAAAATGATTCCAGTATACAGACATTAAATTCACATTATTTTTATTATGTACAGAAGGTAGCATGTATTAGGGCTAGACTGGGAGTTTAGGAATAAATGAAGAAAAATACAGAATTTATAGAAAATGGATACTGAACATAGAAGCAGGTGTTATACATTTGAAGGCCTAAAACAGATGTAACAATGAACAAAAATGAAAATCAGAAAGGTGTGTATGTAGGTTAGAAAAATTTATATCAATTTGTTAGAATGAATTAAATAAAAATAGACTTATGGAAAAAGTTACATTTTTAATGTTAAAAATGGGATATAATGGGATATAAGAAGCCCAACCCACTGTGGGGAAACCCATTTTAGCTCTATTTCATTGGCTTATTTTAAAGAAAAAAAAAGGCTTTCAATTGGCTAAACGCCCATGGTGAACATTTTTTTTGTCCGTTTTTTTTTTTTTTTTTTAGAAAAACATATCTTAACTTCTAAGAGGTTGTCAAAATAATTTCTACTTGATAAGGCCTTATGCATGGTATGTAAGGAGGTCAATGTCATTTGTGTTGTGTCTAGGAGATGTCTACTTTGGAGAAGAAATCTCACTTACCTCCTTCACTTCGCTGAAGGCCCTGGTCTCGAATTAAGTCCTATGAAAAAAAGAACACTTTATTTTATTCTGTATGTTGCGCTCATTTGCTGGAAGTGCAAACACACTATGTGGCCATAAGTTTGCAGACGCCTAACCATTACCACTTTGAGTAGTTTTGGTTATCCCATTCTAAAACCAAAATCATTAATATAGAGCTCGCCCCCTTTTTGGCTAGAACAGATTCCACACTACTAGGAAGGCTTCCAACAAGATTTTGGAGTAATTTTGTGGGAATTTGGGCCGATTCAATGAAAATACCATCTAGGGGTCAGGTACTTATGTTACCTTTTCAATGGCGTTCCAACTCATTCTAAAAATATTCAGTCTATTCAGGAGATTTTATAATATAGCAAGAATATGTAATCTCTTGCATGGTAGAACTGGCAGGGGATGAGGCAGCACTCTCCACCTACCCAAACGTTTTCTATTGTTCCATACTTTCAAACTAACTTTCTGAATATATTCACAAAATGAGTACAGTGACCCTATAATTGTGCTGTAGCCCCCTAACTGTTCAGACTGCAGATAAGTCTTTGACTAAGCTGTACTATTAAAGGGTAATGCAGGTCTATGACCTAGTTGTCATTTCTGTCTGGAGTGCTAGAATCACATGACTGACTGAACAGTTTTACATCTCTTCAGTGTATTTTGCCATTTTCTCAGTTTTGAGAAAGGTTAGTGGATCTGCTATGCAAGCTTTTTGAACATACAGCGCGCGGTTTACTCACGTCAATATTTACTGGCTCGATGGTGTTTATGTGGACATTCGGGGCAGATGACGAACGATCTCGCTGGCCAAACTGGTTTCTGTGGTCTTCGTCGGCTGGTCGAAAGGGCTGGGGAATGGGGATGGATTTGGACGGAGAACTACTTGGGAGGATTGGAGACCTGGAACAGGAAATATAATGCATTATTGACATTTTGTGCTTTAGAAGCCCTTCTCAACAGCTTGCCTGTAAACTTATGAGGTATGGAAACAACTAATGGCAGTTACACACCCTTCCATGCAAGCAAGCTTCATTGTGCCGGTTTGAGAATAGGTAAATAAGTGAGAATATGATGATAGATTAATGCACGCTTGCTGGGACCAGGCTGTTCTGGTTACACTGAAGGAGCTGCAAGTCAAAAACACACCACTGACCCCTAACTGGCTAACACTTGCAAAACAGGCCTAAACCTCAAAAAAAAAAAAAAAAAAAAAAAAACCACTTGGTAATCTCTACAAAGCATGAATTTCCCAACGTTTATTCCCTTTTAAAATAAATACAGAAAAAAAACAATCTGCCAGAAACCCAGTGAGCTCCTAAACCTCTGTGCACATTGCCTTTGCTGCACTGAAATACTAAGCGGTGTCAAAAGGCCTGCCCAGTATGCTTATGATGAATTACAGAACTCAGCTGGTGGTCAGAGTCTACAACAATTTTGGGGATTTTATTGCAGCAGAAGCAGCGTTGTCAGCTCACTACATATTTCTGTAAATCTCCAAGAAGCTGAGTAAGCATATCTTGTCTCGTACAGGGCTCAGAAGTCAGATAATGGCAACTTGCATTTGGACTTGGCACATTAGAGCTTTGCTGTGTAACACAGACAGAGCACAGCATTTTGCTCAATTGGAAGTGAACCTATAATACAAGTGAAAAAAGCAAATGAAATGCAAATATGTCACAGTGAGAAATCAAGGAGAACATGGGCTTAAAACTGGGGAGAGGAGGTCCTCACAGGGGAGATCTGGGAGGGGTAGTGAGATAACTAACGTACAAGCCAGTGTCAGCGCTGAAGCATGAGATGCGGCTCTCAGGCAGAACTGTGTAATAAACTAAAGTGTCCACGAACTGCAAGCTGTCAGGATGATGAATTGGAACTTTGCCACAATAATTTAAAGTTAATATGACCGGCTACACGATCGCTGCACTTCATTATATCTGCCCTAGGAAACGAGTGCTTTCTGTTGCCTGAGAGGCAAAATAATTGAAGCAAAAAAAAAAAAAAACCAAAAAAAAAAAACAAACTTTGCAGGTGGCGAGAACAAACAGGTAAAAAAAACAGGAACAAGATAAAAAACAGAGGCAAGCTTTTTCTTTTTGGCACACAACAATTATACAGGGACTACAGACAATTGCTATGAGAAACAGAATATTCCTGGATACACGCCAATCATGCAGCCACTTTCTGGAAGATTCTAGAGAAACAAACAGCCTTCTCTAATAGTGGGAAATTACTTTTAAGCATCGGACAGGGGTAACTAATTAAAATTCACAGAGGTCCGATCAGTAAAATTTTCTTCCAGCAGAGAGCCGAATTGCATATTTGTCCAATGACTCCGGTCCTTTACATCACAGCCCCTTGCCTCTTATATCACAATCCCATTCTTACATCAGTGTCCTCTGGCCATTCACAGTAGTGTTGTGTTCTGAACCACCATTTACATCACCACAGCAGTGTCCTCTGCCCCTTTCACATCATCCCCCACAGTAGTGTCCTAATCCTTGGCCACCCCCCCCCATCCCTCCCACAGTAGTGTCCTCCTCTTCCGCCCCCCCCCCCACAGTAGCGTCGTCCTCTTGCCCCCCCACCTCTCCCACAGTAGTGTCCTCCTCTTGCACCCCCCCACAGTAGAGTCCTCCTCTTGCCCCACACACAGTAGTATCCCCTGCCCCACCCCATACACAGTAGTGTGTTCTGCCACCTTCCCTGGTAGTCCTCTCCCCCCCCCCCCCCCCCACATACACCACGGGTTGTTCTCTGCCCCTTCACATCTCCTCAATTAGTCCTTTCAGCTTCCCCCCTCCCCCGACATACAGTGGTGTGCTCACCCCCCCCCCCCCCCCCCCCCAAGTAGTCCTTTCTGCCCCTTTACCCCCCCACTCACAGAGTAGTGTGCTCTGCCCCCCCAAAGTAGAGCTCTCAAGTTCACAAGCATCCACCGCCCCCCCATCCTTCAAAGCCAGGTCTTCTCCTCTCACTCGGCTACCGGGCAGGCACACAGAGTGGAGATCGGGAGGATGGACAGATCAGAGAGCGATAGGCACGGTAGCACTGCATAAATGGCAGGAGCAGGATCGGCTGAAGTTAACTTTGCAAATTACAAAGCATTTGATTGGTTGCTCGGACCACTCTGTGTCCTAGCAACCAATCACCTGCTAGTCAATCTGTAAAGGTATCTCAAGCTCTCCATGCAGTGCTACAGTGCCTCTCGCTCTCATTCTGTCCTGCCTTCTGATCTCTGCTCTGCTGTTAATATGCCAGTGGCAGAAGCTGGGAGATAGAACTAGCTCCTAAATGGCACGACCGCGGGTCCATATGGGACAGTGACTCGGTCAGCATCTGACCCGCGGTCTGCTATTTAGTGATACCTACTATAGAAGCAGTCTACCAAAACAGATTAGCTTCTGTCCAGCCCATTCTGATCAATGAAATATAGCTTACAAAAAAGAAAAAAAAATGCATTTTATACAATATGGTCAAAACTTTGTAGACACCTGACCATGTTAACTATATGCTCAAGAGTACATAAGTACACCTCCAAGATCTTGAGTTCAGGCAAGAATCCTTTTCTTGGGAGTCTATTATGTGACACAGGTCATTTTACCCCTCACAGGATGACTGGACCTGGCTGTAGGCCAGCCAGGATAATCCCTCCCACTACCAGCATGTGCCAGTTCTGTAGCAAAGCAGTACCAAAGCACAATCAAAGACAGAGGGTGGGACTTGTGCACATCAAATATCTTACAGCAAGTACTACAATCCTACATTCTCTCTCAGACATTCAGGAACACAAGAGTTTTTATCTTGTGAATGACCAAACGGCAGTCTCGGGTCCTGCTGATGAGTTAAGTACTTTCCAGGGCCCTGTCCAGGTCTCCTAGAGTAACTGTATCTCTTGGAGTCTCCTCCATACTCTTGAGACTATCCTAGGAGCCAGCAACAAATCTTCTGGCAATGGCACGTATTGATGTGCCATCCTGGAGGAGTTAGACTGTCTCTGCAACCTCTGTAGGGTTCAGGTATCGCCTCATGCTACCAGTAGTGACACTGACCCTAGCCCAATGCAAAACTAGTGAAAGACTAGAGGAGTAGGGAAAAAAAGGCCTCCACCTGTAAAACCTATCCTGTTTTGGAGGTTGTCTCATTGTTGCCCATCTAGTGCACCCGTTAATGTCATTAACACCAAAGCATCTGAAATGGATTAACAACCTCCTCTGATACTTAACTGACCGGATCAATATCCCAGGAGTTTAATTGACTTTATGCTATACTCCGATAAAAAAAAAACAAAAAAAAAAACTTTCCATTAACACACACACACACACACACACACACACACACACACACACACACACTTTAATGGCATCCCAGTCTTAACCCATAGGGACCCTTTGCAGCTATAACAGCTTCAACTCTTCTGGGAAGGCTGTCCACAAGGTTTAGGAGTGTCTATGGGAATGTTTGACCATTCTTCCAGAAGTGCATTTGTGAGGTCAGCACTGATGTCTGACGAGAAGGTCTGGCTCACAGTCTCCGCTATAATTCATCCTAAATGTGTTCTATCGGGTTGAGGTCAGGACCATCAAATTCCTTCACCCCAAACTCGCTCATCCATGTCTTTATGGACCTTGCTTTGTGCACCAGTGTGCAGTCATGCTGGAACAGGAAGGGGCCATCCCCAAACTGTTACCACAAAGTTGGGAGCATGAAAAATTGGCCAAAATGTCTTGGTATGCCAACGCCTTAAGAGTTCCCTTTGCTGGAACTAAGGGGCCAAGCTCAACCCCTAAAAAACAATCCCGCACCGTAATCCTGCCCCCACCAAACTTTACACTTGGCACAATGCAGTCAGGCAAGTACTGTTCTCCCGGCAAATGCCAAATCCACACGTCCATCGAATTGCCAGAGAAATGCGATTTGTCACTCCAGAGAACATGTCCGCTGCTCTAGAGTCTAGTAGCGGCATCCTTTACACCACTGCATCTGATGCTTTGCATTGCACTACATGATGTAAGGCTTTGATGCAGCTGCTTGGCCATGGAAACCCATTCCATGAAGCTCTATTACGTTCTGTGGTTGTGCTAATCTGAGGCCACACGATGTATGGAGGTCTTAGCTATGGACTCTGCAGGCAGTTGGCGACTTCTGCACACTTCAGCATGTGCTGACCCCGCTCTGTCATTTTACATGGCCTACCACTTTGTGGCTGAGTTTCTGTTCCCAGTTGCTTCAACTTTGTTATAATACCACTAACAGTGGACTGTGGAATATTTAGTAGCAAGGAAATTTGATGGATGGACTTATTGCACAGGTGGCAACCTATCACGGTACCACGCTTGAATCCACTGAGTTTGAGAGGACCCATTCTTTCACAAATGTTTGTATGCCTAGGTGCTTGATTTTATACACCTGTGGCCATGGAGGTAATTGAAACACCTAAATCCAATTATTTGGAGGGGTGTCCCAATACCTTTGGCAATACAGTGTACACACACACAGACATACATTTGACTTTCATTTCTATTTTAAATTGAATGGGTTGTTCTACTAGGTGAAGGTTTACATATACTTCAAATATAGGCACATCCTTTAACACAGGGGTGTCAAACTGGCGGCCCTCCAGCTGTTGCGAAACTACAAGTCCCATGATGCTCTGCCTTTGGGAGTCATGCTTGTAACTGTCAATCTTCTAATGCCTCATGGGACTTGTTTTGCAACAGCTGGAGGGCTGCCAGTTTGACACCTGTACAAATACGCACCTTGTTAAAGTAGTTCTAAAGTCTACTGGATTTTTATGCTAATGTATGCTCTGCATCAAGGTAAAAAACCTTGCACTGTGTGTTCCCTCCTCCCCTTTTCAAACACCTGACTCCTGTATGGATCCAGTGCTGTATCGAGCCATTGGCTTCTTCTGCTGTCAAATCCAGTGAGCAGAGAGTGGGGGACGTGGAGGGGGCCAAGCCTCACTGTATCCATGGACACAGTGAGCCTGGCTTAGGAGCGAGGCTGCATATCTGCCCCATAGCATGTAACTTGCTATTGGGGGCAGACAGAAGAGGAGGAGCCAAGATCGCCCATGGGGGCCCCAAAAGAGGATTGGGGTGGCTCTGTGCTAAGAAAGCTCAATTTAATTTTCTTTCAGTTTTGTAAAAGTCACAGCTATTGTTATATAAAGATGGATGTTTATAAATACATCAGTTAATCTTATTTTGATTTTATTTTTAACATGTTCAAGTTCTCAAGAGTCTGGAGCTGAATAAAAACCTAATTAAAAGGTTAGCTACAATTTGTTTTTGTCTTTTTTACTGTGAAAAAAAACACAAAATAAATTGCATTTTGTGCGCCAGGAAACAAAGCTGATTTTATTATGGTTATTTTAGCTTTTACATCTATTGGCATTTGATTTTGCTCAGAGTACATATGTCAAATAATAGCTTATAACAAAAGCAAAAATTCAAGGACAGACTAAGTGATCTGCCAATGTCAGGGTTTACTGCTCAGTACAGTATTGACAGCTAAACACTGCTTGTTATTAGTCAAAACAGGACGTGGTTAGACAAAGCATTGTACAATTTACATACCTGCTGAAAAAACAAGTATCTTATAAGTATGACACAAGCTTAAAACAGTTGTTAAGGCTCAAGGTTTTTTTTCACTTTCATGATGGGAGAGGGAACAGGGCTGAGCCACAGCTCTTTGTGTGAATGGACATGCAGACCAGTGGCTCAGGAGCAAGCCTGCTTGGGTGCCCCCATAGCAAGCTTCTTGCTCTGGGGGTACTTGGCAAGAGGGAGGGACCAAGAAAAAGTTAAAAAAAAAAAAAAAAAAGCAGGAATCCCTGACCACACATCACCCCTCAGTTTTGGCAAACAATGAGGCACACAAGCCAGAGCCAATGGTTCTCTGCATCCTGTGATGTGCTCCAAGGAAAGTAATTCAAACATTTCTTTACTGTACACCACAGAACACAGAGGAGGTAATAGAAATTACTGCATGACATCTCCCACAGCAATGCATCTGAGGGGTGGACAAAATAGCAACAAGGCCAAACCCCAAAACAGAACTGAGGAACCCCCAACAAAGCTGTCTGCATCACACAGCATGAGCAACCTGAAAGACACCCTGAACAAAAGCTTTGACCAAGGAATAAGATGCAACAGGTCTATGAAAAAGCACTAGAGAAGGAGAGAAGCGCCTGTAAGTGCAATATGACTCTTTATTCAAAGTATATGTGTAGGAACACTCACATAAATAGATTAAATATGGGCATAAAAACCGTGGTTAATAGGTAGGGTGGACTCCAGGGTGAGAAAAAACGTCATTTGCTGCGATGTGGAGCGGTCAGCTTGTCGCTGGAACAGCGTGGTAGCTGGAGGAGAGCAGCGGTGAGGCCAGCCGGCGTGCACGTCCTCCCTCTGAGCTTGGTGGAACGCACGCTGGAGCGCAGCGGCGGCGTCGCCGTGATGACATCAGACACCCAGGATGCACTGCGACGCGTTTCGGAGTATGCACTGGCCGTGGAAGGCGGAAGTGCGCTCCTTTTTCAAGCAGCCACTGACGGTTCTCCACAGCAAGAGTAGAACCTTTTGTGAGGCCTGCAAATTTGGATGTGTAGGCAGATATACTTAATGTCAAATGATGCCAGAAGACTCCTAGATGAAGCAATCACCAACCAAGAAGACTCCATTCTGAATTTTCAGGAACTTTGTGAGACCCTTGAGGTATAGGATAGGTTGGACATCTCTGTCTGGGTTGGGAACTGGCTGGTATGCCGAGATTGAGCAACTTCGAAGGTATGGTGGTGCAAAGGTGTTCATACCTGACACTGGCTCAGAGCTGATTGCCATGCTGAGTTGCAGCTGTGGAACAGTGTATTTGGTAGGAGGTAATGGACTAACCTCATGGTAATATGCATAGTCTTATCTGCAAACCAGGGTCTATAGTTTTCTGCTGTCCAAAAGCCCGGTGTTCTGAGGAAGTAGGCATATTGTTTGGAGAGGTGGTAGGTGCAGTTTACTGGCCTGCTGTTGCGTGCTAACATTTTTTTCTCCAAAACTTCCATCTCTGCTTTCTTGCATGCAGCTTTCGCTCCCATCTCTGCTTCCATCTCCGCTTTCTTTTGATCAAAGGACAATCAACATGGGCTTTAATAAGTTGTTGGCTGAGAGAGGAAGATCTTGACTTTAGAGACTTGGAAACTTTAAGAGGTTAGTATATTTAGGGCAGTCTTTGATAACTCTCAGTTAGCAATGGTTTGTGATCTCTTTAACTGATCCGTTTGTGGCGAAATAGCTAAACCTACAGTCTCAGTAGCTTGGCAGACAGTGACTGCATCTAAGAGACCTTAGAGTCTAAAAGTGGTTGTAAACCCTCACGTATACCCAGTGAAGTAACTAGCCTGATACACAGATGAAACAAATTCTCCTAAATATATGTTGTTTTCATTTATCGGAAGTCTTCTCTTCACCCCAATCAAAGTTCAGAATCTATACAGCTTATCTGTGATTCCAGAAAGCAAGGGGCGGAGAGCTAAAGTTCAATTCTGAAGAGCTTAATGAGGAGAGCCGAGAGTTGATTGAAAGGAAGGGACACGGCACACAGAGAGAGCTGAGGCTGTCAGTCACAGGCTCTGTGTGCTGGTGCTCCCTCCCATCACCTTTTTTTCTCTTGGTGTCAGGATAGTAAAGGAATGAGGCAGCAGAGAGGTTACACTTACAAGGCAAGTACACAATACAAAGAAACAGTGCTTTGTTTAGATTTCATGTGTGAGGCTTACAACCACTTTAAGGGCTCTTTCACACCAGAGTTCTACCACAGCTGCTGGTGTGCTGTGAACAAAGCGCTACCGACATGTCAAATGACACATTGCTTTTTTGTTTTCTAATTTCATTAAAATGTCACAAAGTGGCATTCATTCATCTTTATTCCCCACAGTGGGTTGTGAATGTGGTGTACTGCTTTGCAATACGCAGGGTTGAAGAAAAGAAAAAAAAAAAAATAGGGAAGGCCTACTTTTTTTCAGTGCACCCCACCTTCCCTATGCACTGGGACAGGGTTGGGCAATGCTGCCCATTCCAATGCATAATGGGCCCCAACCCCTAAAGTAAACACTATCCTAAATCCATGGTCACATGACTCATTGGATCCTGAGTCTAACTTCCTCTACTGCAGAGGAGGAGGGACCTTCTTTGGGAGTCCAAGTCAATACCTGGGTAAACTCTGCAATGGCTGTCTAGCAGTGATTGCAGTTGCCTGAGGACATTTTCAAGAAGCAATAAGTCAGCCTAGGCACAGACTGCAGCACTGGGTCCAGCATGCCAGCAACAAATGGCGATGTTGTTAGGCAAGTATAATAATTAAAAAAAAAAAAAAAACGACTTCAGAAGTTTGGGGGGATTTTTCGGTGATGATTAATGAATGGCTGAGAGGAATGGTATCAAACCAAAACCCAAGTTTAAAAACAACTGACATTTGAAAATATAACTACAATACAAATAAGAGAAATTCTGTCTAAATAAAGGATAATGATATAAAATCAGAAAAAAAAATGAAAATCACGATTCATTCACTATCAGGATTACAGAAAATCCAACATTTAAAAAGCTCTATTAACAGATCAGTTCGCAGCTGAATGTTGGAGATAATCCAGCATTACACAACAATTTCCAGCCCTCTGACAGATTAAACATAACAATATTTCCAGCTTGCTGTTCTTCCAGCCCCGTCTGGAGAAAAGACTGTTTAAAACCACAGGAGCACTTGCAGCTGCAGATAGGACTACAAAAGCAATTTGTGGTGGTCCCACTCAGGGGTGAAAAACCAAAAAAGAGATATTGTATCCTAAACCTGGCAGTTTTCAAACATAGCATTGCTAAAATGGCTGCTAATGGCCAAGCAAATAAAGTCGGAGACCTCATTCAAAGCATGCAATTAAAAAGGTTACTCTTTTTCAGGTTTTGGAGTTCATATTACCATGCTGGAGAGAGAATTTGCAATGTGTGCAAGTACACACTGCACAAAACACTTTTCTTTAAATTGTACGCCAAGGTAAAAAGTTGTTTCTAATTTGACTAGAGCAGGGAGGAGTAAGAACCTCCGTTGGTATTTTACTGCTGTCTAGGGCTCCGTTAGAGAGATTTCCCCTCACTTCCTGTTCTACTGACAAGGTTTTCACCAGACAAGAATAAGTGACCATCTGCAAAAGGGACAGAGAGAAATAAAAATCTAACAGAGGTTCTAGTGTTCCCCCACTCCACTAAAGAAAAATGAGAATCACTCTCACTTTCTCTCTGGTAAAAATTGTCACCAGGGCAGGAGATGAGGAGAAAGCTTTCTAACAGAGCCTACGATAGCAGTAACGCTTGACGGGTTCAAAACCTTTTACGCTCTAAAAAAAGAGAGAAGAAGGAAGGAAAAAAAAAAGGAGAGAAGAAAGAAGGAAGGAAAAAAAAAAGGAGAGAAGAAAGAAGGAAGGAAAAAAAAAAGGAGAGAAGAAGGAAGGAAAAAAAAAGGAGAGAAGAAAGAAGGAAAAAAAAAAGGAGAGAAGAAAGAAGAAAAAAAAAAAAAAGAGAGAGAAGAAAAAAAAAAAAAAGAGAGAGAAGAAAGAAGAAAAAAGAGAGAGAAGAAAGAAGAAAAAAGAGAGAGAAGAAAGAAGAAAAAAGAGAGAGAAGAAAGAAGAAAAAAGAGAGAGAAGAAAGAAGAAAAAAGAGAGAGAAGAAAGAAGAAAAAAGAGAGAGAAGAAAGAAGAAAAAAGAGAGAGAAGAAAGAGAAGAAAGAAGAAAGAGAAGAAAGAAGAAAGAGAAGAAAGAAGAAAGAGAAGAAAGAAGAAAGAGAAGAAAGAAGAAAGAGAAGAAAGAAGAAAGAGAAGAAAGAAGAAAGAGAAGAAAGAAGAAAGAGAAGAAAGAAGAAAGAGAAGAAAGAAGAAAGAGAAGAAAGAAGAAAGAGAAGAAAGAAGAAAGAGAAGAAAGAAGAAAGAGAAGAAAGAAGAAAGAGAAGAAAGAAGAAAGAGAAAAAGGGAAGAAAGAAAAAGGGAAGAAAGAAAAAGGGAAGAAAGAAAAAGGGAAGAAAGAAAAAGGGAAGAAAGAAAAAGGGAAGAAAGAAAAAGGGAAGAAAGAAAAAAGGAAGAGATAAAAAGGAAGAAAGAAAAAGGAAGAAAGAAAAAGGAAGAAAGAAAAAGAAGAAATAGCTGGACATACAAGTTAATCTATTAGAAAAAAAAAATCCTTCATAATACTTATCCTGTCCCCCCCCATCTGTGTGTTTGATTTCTCATTCATATACTGTTGAATGAATATTTAGGTGTCCTTCCACCCACTGGCCGCTAAGGCACCACTGCACCCTGTGCTGCAGAGTGGCTGGTAAGCAATGTAGCACCAAATGGCTGAGATCACACTGCATGGGGATGGAAGCATCTGACACACCTCTGATGGTCATTCTGCAATACAGCCCAGATTGGAGGCATGGGCAGTAGGAAAGGTAAATACTACATTACACTAATATGTTTCATATTATATGTTTACTAAACATTTTAGGCTATCAATTCGCTTCAAAACAGCCAGACCAAAAAAGGAAATTCTGGATTAAAACTGGTGCATCTTACCCGCCGATATCGGGTGGAGGTGAGGGGGAACAGGATTCGACGGCTGGAGTCACCTCTTCAAATGGACCTTCATCCTGAGATATCGGATGGTGCTCAAAGAACTTAGAGACAAACAGTAAACTGGAAGATGAAACAAAATGGAGAGCATGAGATTTGCCAAACTTGTGCAGAGTTCAGAGGCATTCACAGCTTCACAAGTACAAGAAAAATACCAAAAGTGGATAACATCGGGTCCATCTCAAAATTCCACAGGCAAGTACATGATCAACCATAACATTATGACCACTCAACTTAAAGCCGAGCTCCACCCAAAAGGGGGAAGTTCCGCTTTAAGGACTGCTCCCCATTAAGGATTGGCACATTTGACAGATACCTGCTCCCACTTCCGGTCCAATCGCCTAGGCGATCGGAAGGTGTCCTCCCTCCCTGTAGTCTTTTGGGACACGTGAAAGGTTCAAGACTACAGGACCATTCACAAAACGCAGCGCTACTCGAGCATGTGCAGTGGGTACCCAGCTGAGAAGCCGCATGCTATCACAGCTGGGTGCCCACACTGAAGATGCCAGCCTCCTGGAATACAGGACGGCCAGTGAAACGAGCTGCAGGGGACAGACCACGGGACAGAGGGACAGATAAGTGGCTGTTTTTTAGAAGTCAGCAGCTACTTGTAGCTGCTGACATTTATTTTTTTGATTGGTTGAGTGGAACTCCGCTTTAACCCATTGTGGACTCCACCAGACTTCTGAAGGCATGCTGTGGTATTTGGCACCAAGCTGTCAGTAGCAGATCCTTTAAGACCTGTAAATTGCGAGGTGGGTCCCCTATGAACTGGACTTGTTTTTCCAGCACATCCCACAGATAACCTAAAAATTCTTCAGAACTGAACCCATTTGAGCAAGTCAACACCTCAAACTCTTTGCTGGGTTACTCAAACCAAACCATTCTTGAACCCATCAGACCAGGCCACCTTCTTTCATGGCTCTGTGATCCAGTTCCAATGCTCACATGTCCATTATAGGCACTTCTGGCTGTGGACACAGCCACTGTGGGAACGCTGACAGGTCTGCTGCTACGCAGACCCATACACAACAAATTGAAATGCACTGTGTGTTCTGACATCTTTCTATCCGAACCAGCATTAACCAATTTGAACTTCAGTAGCTGTTCAATTAAATCAGACCAGCCTTCACTCCCCATGTACATCAGTGAGCCTTGGCCACCCATGACCCCGTCACTGGTTGGCTGGTTTCCTTCCTTGGACCTCTTTCAGTAGGTCCTCACCACTACAGACTGAAAAGATCCTACAAGAGCTGCAGTTTTGGAATTTCTCTGACCCACTCATCTAGACATTACAATTTGGCCCTCATCAAAGCCGCTCAAATCCTTACACCGGTTGATGTTCACTTGCTGCTTAATATATCCCACCCATTTTCAGATGCCATTGTAACAAGATAATTAATGTTATTCACTTTACTTGTCAGTGGTCATAATGTTAAGGCTGATCAGTGTATACTAGATATCCCAGGGCCTAGGCAAATAGGGCTACAAGCAAAATGGAACACTATTTACAGGTCACATTGGATATTTCAACAGCCAACAAGTAAAACAGAACAAGCCAAGACAGTTTACAGAGCTTATTGCTGCCATGCTAAAATTTGTCCCTTAAAATTTAGTATTTTGGTTTTAACGCTTGCACATGTCACCTGTCTTGCTGGGACAATTATATATATTGCAATATATTGGCAGACATATCTACCTTTCTACAAAAATATGTTCTGTACATCTCACAAGAATAGCCTAGGCACCTGAATAAAAAAGGTTTTTTTTTTGTGGTTTAAAGTATATGTGAAGTCAAAACTATTTTAGATTTGGATAGAGAGGAAGGGCAATTTCTTCTGAAAAGCTTTTATTGCTGTCAGAGACCGCACTGTGAAGATTTACCCGCCAGTACTGGTCCTAGTGACTGCTAGTACAGACAGTGATGGGAAATGAAAAATGCTTACACTGTCACAGAACAGGAGGGGAGGGTAAATGTTCCAATGATGGCACCTGTTTTGATGAACACTATTCAAAGATGAGATTTCCCCTCACTTTATAGAAATTACCTATCATTTCTTCCTGCATTTATGAGAAATTAAGTGAAAGGAAATCTCTCCAATATGACACAGACAGCAAAAAATATGTCAGGAGATTTAACCCCTCCCTATATCCAAGAAAAAAAAAATAAATAAAGTACAGCGTTACCAGTACAGAAGATATCAAATACTCACCTGTCCTGCCACCTAGACACTACCAATCTTTGCTGCAGTGAAGAGAAACTTGCAGCAGAGGATCATGCAGGATTCCACCAATTTCTGGTCTCCCGCTGCACTCAGTGGTTCAGTCTGTCAGCGCCTATGTCACTACTATGTCCTGTAGTAATGTACGGGCTGGAAGAAAAAACCAGAATGCACAGCAGGGGACCAGGCACCTGATTCTACTGAAGTGTTTGATTCTGCAGGATATTTAAGCAATTGTTTGGCTTCATTACGTCAGTTAGCATAGGCAGTAGGAGAGGGGTATATTCCATGACAGATTTGCAAGAGGCAGGAGGTATTTTCGAACATTTTAGTGAATCCCTTTAAATATTCACTTCTCCCTCAGAAGGATAATGGCTACTCTTGCTGGTGGCAGAGCCAACAACCCTGAACATATACCTAGATGTCGAAGTCCTGTTTCACATGGGCTTCAGCTCGTAAACAAGCAGTGTGAACAGCAAGCTTTTACAAAGCTCTTTGCGAGATTCAAGTAGCTTTCTCTAAGCCTTTAAAATGCCCTTCAGCTACCATTTGGAAATGTTATACAAAGATCTCCATGGGAGTGCCGATTGCCACTTTAAACAAGCTGCAAGCAGGCTTCATTAGCTATTCAACAAGCTTCAATTAGTGCTGAAGCCTGCTAGGAGCTTCTTTAAAGTGGCAAATCAGCACTCCTATAGAGATCTTTGTTTAATATTTACAAACTGGCGCAGATGGGTGCTTTAAAAACTTCAATGTGGCTAGCTGAAAGTTCTGCAAATGATTTGAAAAAGATTACTGTTCACACTGCTTTTACAAGCTGAAGCCTGTGAGAAACGGGCCTAAAAGTTGGTTTTGGAAAGCAAACTTTACAGAACACATTTATCTTACAATGGGTGCTTACTCAAGTCTGTCGTAGTTGACGCACATAAGGGGCACCTCCGTGCTGCACCGCTGGTGGAATTTATAGCCACAAGTTTGGCAGCGAAAACCCTGGAATAGCAGCTTCCGGCAAAAGTCACAGAACGCCAAAGTGAAGAACGTTTTTCGTACCTGGAAAGGGAAAAAAAAAAAAAAAAAATCAGGAGCACACAAGTCAGGAGAGAGGCTTCAAGCCAACAATGGAAAAATCATCATTAGTGGTTAATACTGCTCCCATCAAGAGGTATTATAGTGTATTGTACGGATACTCTCTGGCCCCCCAAAGTCTATACACATATTACCTTAGTTGTCACTGAAACACGTCCCCATTTGTAAAGGTTTATGCCCCTCTATTTTGGTGAGAAATGTCAGATTCTAAATGGCAACACCCTGAATGCCAATGGTTGAAAGGTCAAAAGAAGTAGAATCTTCCTATCAGGAACCACAGACAGCAAAAAAAAAAAAAAAAAAAAACCAACCATGCTGCCAACTTCACTGGATGCGTTCCTCTTTCACCCAGCATAGCCTGACAACTAGCATTTTCAGAACAGAAATCAAAACCCTCCACAAAGTATACTCACTTATCCTCTCCCATGCTCTTTTAGGTATCAACAACGGAAGTAAATACCAGTAATTTGGCGTATAATTAAGCATGTGCCATACTCTGACAGTGCGGAGCTAATGATCATTGTCACACAAGGATTCTACAACCCTGTGAAAACTAGGATTGTAGCAACTTGCACCTTCCACAGAACTTTCGTTTAGCTTTTGTGGGCTGAATGAAATGGGCACAGAGATTCATGTTAAATCTGAAGTGTAATCTTCCTATACTTTGATTTTCTTGGTTCTTACCACCCCCTTAACATTCTAATGAAATTTTGAAATAAAATCCATTTTCATGAAAACACCCGTTGGTATCATTGGATTTCTGTGCTTCTCTATTCAATGAAGGCTGGTTTTAGGGGTCAGCAGGGTGCTGTACACAGCCTTCAGAAAACAGGAAGCTGTGGCAATGCCCACAAGTAATGCCCAGTCTTCATGATTGAAAGAACTTAAATCAAATCAATCAAAGGGGCAAACCAGTAACAGCAAGGTTGGGGAGGAAAGCACTAGATGATGATGGATGTCCTCAACCTAGGAAATGAGGCAGGCAGTGACTTGCTGCAGCTTCTAATGAACATTGGGAAACTAACCATGTGCAGGGAAATCAGAGACTGCAATATCAGTACAGGAGGGGAGCCAGCATTAAAGCAGATGGCAAGCCCGAATAAAAAATAATCTGTCATTTAATGAGAGTTCCAGAATATCCAATACTGTATGTGTTTTCATTTAAAAAAGTATTTTAGGAAGCAATCTTGCGAGCTGCCAATGACATGTTCATATGACAGTGACCAGTATCTTCCTCCTGATCAGCACTGCCAACTTCCCCCATGATTTTTTTTTTTTAACTCACAGAATCTGAAAAATATACTGATGGGACACATTTTTTACTTACAACCTCATATATGACAAACTGCTAATGAAAACTAAAACAATTATTATTAAAAAAGCATATACAATATACACAAGTAAACTACCTATTGTTAAAAGATCTGGGGTAGGTAATGGACTGCTGGAGCGTATAGCATGCTATACTGAATTGTGAGTATTACTTGGATTGCATATGCCACACAAACATGGAGGCAATGGTTTACTAGTAGAGCACATACAGTGCTGCATTAAAATAATGGGATAAAATAATAAGTGGATAAAAATGCCACTGTGTCGGTTGTGCCAATGGAAGGATAAAAAAAAAAAAAAAGACAATGACTGAGGGAATAGAGGAAACTCCCATTCATTCACAAGAAACTGAATGAATGAGGCAATGTGGGCGGAGCCCCATGCAGCCACAATCTTTCCAAAAAATAACAGTGGGTGGCCTGCTTTCACAGGACAGGGGAGACTGGCAGAATTGGCAGCAGGAGCTGGAACATTTTACATGTTCTAACCCAAATACGGGTGGAACATGTAACAGGTTCCAAAAAGGTGGACTTATCCTAAAGAAAAAAAGAAAAAAAAAAAAAAAAAAAAACGCAACAAAAACACAACAAAACATTTTTTTCAAAAAAATAAAATGTCAAAAGAAAAACAAAACCACATTTCCTGCATTACAGTCAACTTCTATAGTAGCGTGTTCATATGTTCACTTTTAAGCTATATGATAATTATGTACAGCTGTATTTTAAAATGTGCCGAGTAAGGTTTTTTTTTTTTCCCCTAAGCAAATAAGTGTACAGTATAAAAAAACACTGAAGTAGAATTCCCACTTCTAAAGTGTACTGTAATACATACAAAATTATGTGTAGTGAGGGGCACGTTCTCCAGAACCTCTACGTGTAGCTCTTCCCCCGTAAGCCAGCTGATGTCTGTGTCCCAGCCTATTGGCTTCTTCTCCCTGTCAAAGAAGAATCCTTTATTTACAAACAATGAATAAGTTAAAAAAACAAAAAACACCCACACTGTAAAATAGGAACTTAAATAATCAATGAAAAACTATACAACCATCAACCTTCTCCACACCTCTCTGCTTTTGGTTTAACATAGCTTACAGAGGGATAGAATGGGTTTGGCCATCCAGCTGGGAAAGCGTCTGCCAAGGCCAGACAGCTGGTGACCATTTCCCATACATTAGTGTCTTGAAATACTTGCAGGGTAGTCCTTTGCTGCCACTGCTGTGTCTATGTCACTAAATAGGGGAGAGCAGTATCCTATGACTGCAATCAGCAGCAGAGAGCTCTCAGTCTTGTACTCTGAGTCCAGGGGCCCGAAAAAACAAAACAAAAACGGTTGCCATGCATGCCCAGATGTGTAAAAAAGGACATTGCACATGTGCAGCGTAGCCAGATTCGCCCCTGCTAAACACCACCACTGCAGTGTAGTGCTGCAGCACCCCATTCCTGACATAAGAGTTCCAATAAAGCTATACCATCCAGCACAGCACACTAAAAAGGCACAGAAAAGGGAACACTACTAAAGGGGACGGCATTCCAGGTAACTTGGAAAGCACTGCCTGCATGATACAGTGCCACCTGGCAACATTACAGTCTACCCCCAGTCTTCCACACGCGGTCCGGGTACCATCCTTCAGAGCCATACAAGACCAATCCAGATAAAGACCTTTCCTACCCCATTGGGGGTGTATGGAATAGGCAGGAAAAAATCCATAGAAAACCAAATAATTTTCAAAGAGATTGCACAGATGCATCCATCACCTAAGGATACTAGCACGAAACTGAGGCTATGCTGTGCTGGCAGGGTTATGCCCAAGTGAGGAAGCCTTCCTTTTCTAGTCAGTGTCCATTCACCTAAAAATAAAACTGGAAAATTACAGTGCCACACCACTGCTAAGTGGTCGACATACAGCTTTATTCCAATAAAAGTCAGGGGGACAATCCAAAGAATATCCCAACGCATTGGACTACTCTTTGGATTGTCCCCCTGACTTGGGATAAAGTTTCATCTGGACCTCTTAGTGGTGAGGTGCTTCAATTTCCATCTTTGTTACATTACACTACAAACCAAGCTACTCTCTGTTCTAGAGTTTTCCAGCTACCCGTTAACATTTTTATAAGGACGTCTTACAAGCATACAGAGGGTACCTGCCCATCTTTTTTACATCACAGTATGTCAACACTGGAAGAGACTGTCAGGCTATTAATCCTAAATGGAAAGTCCTTGCAATAAAAGGATATTATATTCTCTAGTGGCCTTTAATACTACCAGCACTGCAGCCTTAGTCAGCCTCTTCAGCATTCAATACTCCTTGCGAGTAATGATCCCTGTGTCCCCTCCAGCACACTGTGGTTCTTTACTCTGACACACTAAGTCACTACAAGACTCAGCAGTGACAAAAAGGAGTCGAAAGAAGGAACCACGGCAAGCAGCAAGGGACTGCATTTCTGAAAAGTAAGGAAGACAGAAAACACTGGCAGCCAGAGAGGCATGTACATTATCTCTTTTACTGCAGGACCCTTCCTTTAGGATTTTTATTTAGTTTGACAGATGAGGCTTTGGAAAAATAAAAAAAAAACATTCTTACCCATCCTGGACCCTGTAGACTGCACAGCATTCTGGGATTAGACCTCGCATCATTAGTGCTTTCTTTAAGCTATCTCGCACGGTCACACCACACCTAGCTGGTACCTGGAGAGACAAAGATAGAACCAATGTTTTGCACAGGACCATTATACAGAACATTCATTTAGCGGTTCATATGGCAAAGATCATTAACTTTTTTTTTTTGAACAAGTGTAAGGGTAGGGGGCATATGAACTGTATGAAACAACTTGATAATATTTTAGGAGATACAGGAATTTAGCTTGCATAATATATACTGTAGGTACAACCAAACACCATACATTAGAACTGATGGCCACAAGTGTGCTAAAGTACACTTTTGGTTCTCTCACTAATATGAATATTGCAAAATACTTATGTTTGTTTCTTTTCTGGTAAGAAAAGTTAAGCGAGCATCTTTTTCAACTGGTCTGACAGGAAGGACAAGGCAAGATACAGAAAACCTTCTTTCCACAGACTACCTATTTAGAGCTATAAATGTCTTTTAAGGCTGTACTAAAGGCAGATGTAGAAAAATGAATGTTTGCTCTTACTACAACTAGTACAGTATTTTTAAGTTTGACTTGATTTTAGTCTATTGTAATCTCAAGCACAGCAGCACATAAGAGAAGGAAGTGTAGCACTTGGGGCCAACCAGGTATGCTGCATTCACATGTGACAAATGAAGAGTGCAGAGACGACATAAATGTGTTGCTGTTGGGCGTCAGGTGGTGCCCTTACTGCAGTTAGGCAACAAAGTTAAGCGATATATATCTCTCTCTCTCACACCACACCTTTGGGAGGGCAAGACAGTTGCCATATGTGTATTTAAAAGGTTGCTTAGAAAACATGATCACATACTAACAGGGAACTGAAAAAAACAACACATTATACATGGCAAATTAAGTCACTATCAGGTACTTGTAAAAATGGCAGTCCCATAGATGATCCTGACTAAGCTATGCTTCTGTAATGCAGCTTCTCCTATAAAAAAGTATGAGTGGATCAAAATCCATTACATCGCTCATGGAAGTGGGGACAGCCCAAATAACACAACTTGGTGGTTCTGAGGCTTCATGGGAAGTGGGCTATAAACCAAATTATTACCCACGCTGAATATCTTTTTATAGGCTGCCATTCATGCTGCCTGGTAGTCTCAGGCTTTAATACTTGACTCCTTGTTCATACCCCTAGAACAAGTAAGGAGCACGTAAAGTCAGATTGCCTGCATATGTGTTGGTCATGTCAGTAACTCAAGGTACTGAAGACAGTGCTACTCCAAGCAGTTATCCTGTAATGATCCAGTGACTCACATTAAGAGTCCTGGTGTTGAAAGAATATATCCTGGCTCTATGTACACATATAGGAAGAGGAGGGTCAAATGCCACACTGGTCTGGTCACACAATCTCTCCAACAACGGCTGTAGAGCCCGGGAGATGTAGTCCATAGGCTTACTATGGGGCATCAGTTGTCAGCCGTTCCTACACTACACTGGGAGCCGATCATGTGACTGGAGCACCCTCAGAATAGGTAAACAGACATTTCTTTTACAGGGTAGTTATAATGGGCTTAGAATGGGGGCAGAGCAGGTTTAAGTATCATTAGCATTTGACTGGAATTCTACTTTAAGGCCAACATTCAAAGCTGTCAGAATGAACTGGGCTCATTTGCCCAAAAAAACCCAGTAATGTTTTTAGCATCTACCAAAAAAGTGAAAAATCAGTTGTAAGTTGAGTTTTTTTTTTCCACCCATCTAGTAATGTCTTACAAACTGAACATACTCACCACTGTGCGCTGTTTGTTAGGTAGGAAGACTCTTACAATAGGTTTCTGAGGAGATTTGGGGTTAATACGAGCTAGGTCAGAGGGGTTCTGCAGGACAGACAAAGACGTGGGTACTAAAGACAAGGAAGAGGGTACAGACGATAGAGTCATTTCTGAGGACAGGGATGATGAAGAGTCTGTTCCATTCCCCATTGACTCCAGTAACTGCTGCTCCCTCTGCTGGAGGGCATCCAATTTACTTGTGTATTCCTCATAGGCCTGTGGGAAGAATACCACAAACAAATCAATAATGCCACTCTACATTTGTAAGGAAAAAGAGGGAAAGAAAGAGACAAGGAAAGAGGAAAAAAAAAAAGGAAAGGAGTGCGATATATAGACAGACACACCTAACAGAGAGGCTTGCATATTATAAAAGAGCACACAAGCAACGCGACCCAAATCCTGCAGACTGGTCTTAGATATCAAAAGAGCAAGCACACAGAGCCCAATCCTGTGATGTCACATAATCAAGCTGGTAGTGAATAATATCGGTTTATTTATGGAAAGAATAAAGTGGAACTTTAGTCAGAGAATTAAGACCTGCTAGATCACTTCATGCTGGCCCTTTTGCAGGTATAGCTATGTAAAACATTAAAAATAAAGTACATATACTGTTTAAAGTGGAGTTCCAGCTGAAAATAAATAAATACATAAATAAAAGTCAGACGCTACAAAAACTGTAGCTGCTGACTTTTAAAACAGACATTTACATGTCCCTCGGTCCATTGGTGTCCTCACCCCCGCTGGTTTCACCAGCAATCTTCTCTCCCTGGCGCCGGAATCTTTAGTGTGGGGACCCGGCTGTGACAGCTTGCGGGAGTGCGAGAAGCGTTGCGCTTTGTGAATGGCCCCGCATTCTTCTGGGACCTGTCACATGTCCCAGAAGACTACAGGAAGTAAGAGGGGGTGGGGGAGGTAGAATAACTTCTGCTTCCGATCGCACCGGAAGTGGGAGCGGGTACCTGTCAAATTCAGGTACCCGCTCCCCAAAAGGTGCCAATCCTTAATGGGGAGCGGGGGACAAAGCATTAAAGCGGAACTTCCCCTTTTGGGTGGAGCTCTGCTTTAAAATCCAGTAGCATACTCTCTCACCCTACTCTGAACATGCTCAGCTGCTTTCCATATTTAGTCACTGTGCTCAATTTGTAGAGGCCAATCTGATGACAGTCTAAAAGATTAAAGCGGTACGAAGCCCATCGATTTAACAGTTTAAAACAAAAAAACAGTTACATTCTTGTGTCAAACCATCAAATGATTGGTGTCATAACTGATCATATATGGAGCACCATGGCAGCTGCAGATCAAAGAGATGGCAGCTTGCTTGAATGAAAAGGATAGGAGGGTTTAGGTCTACTTTAGCTGCTGCACAGAGCTCTGGACTTCAACAAAATGGCAGCCCTCCAGCAAGAAGAAACAGGAAGAATGCGGCAGGCAATTTACAGCACACATTAATTTTGGTTGCATAATTATTAATGTGGAATGCATGTTCCTTGCTAAAGAACATTATTTTTTTAATCAATTGTTATGAGTAAAGTTCCGCTTTAAAGGAGAAGTACAGCCAAACCTCTTTTGGCTGTACTTCTCCTGTGGATCAGTGCAGATTGTTCTGCACTCCTGTGACCAGCTTTCAGCTGACTGCGGGCTGAAGCCTGCTGTTGGTTTATGTCACTCAGCCAGTCCAGGCTGGGGAAAGATCCCGACTTTCCAGAGTCTGGAGCGGCACCTGGCTCAGCCCGTCAGTGATCTGCTGAGACAGCCACTCCCTCCGCCTACACAGCCCAGCGCTCCAGTGTCCAGGGGGGCGCACAGCAGATAGTGGTGACTGACCGTGGCAGTGAGAACTCAGCAATCAGTGGTCATATGATCGCCAAGTTCTCACATTTAGAGCAGACGGGAGACCAATGCTGAATCCACCAAAGTATAATTGAGGGGGGGAAAAAAAACTTCTGTTTTAAAGTTGAGGAAACTGACATTTGTACAAAATTTCTACACAAGCCATTTTGTAATTTCATGTCAACAGTAGTTTAACACACACACACACACACACACACACACACACACACACACACACACACACACACACCAGCATTTTTGGCTATAATGTCTTAAAATCCCCAGAACATTATATACTTTTTGAAAGCAGAGGCCCTGTATAATAAAAAGGATGGCAGTTGCATAATATTTGCACAACGGTTTCTAAGATTCATTTTTGTAACACAAATACAATGTAATCCCCAAACATTTTGTACAAAATAAAAGATGCGGTGTCAAATAAATAGACATCAAATGTGTCAAGCCTCAAAACTGTGTGCACCTGCAAAATGGTGAAAAATTACAGAGTTATCAATAGGTGGGGCTTTAAATGTATTTAATGCTAATCAGTTTCGAGCAGTGGTCTCCAAACTGCGGCCCTGGGGCCAAATGTGGCCCTTTACTTAAATTTTATCTAGCCCTTGGGGCACTATTCCACCCACTGACACCAAGGATGGGGCACAGTTCCTCCCACTGACACCAAGGATGGAGGGCACCATTTCTCTCATGGATACCAAGGATGGGGCATTCTTCCCACTAACACCAACGTTGTAGCACCATTCCTCTCACCAATACCAATGACTGGGCACTATTCTTCCCACTTAGACCAATGATGGGGCTCGGTTCCTCCCACTGACACCAATGATGGGGCACTATTGCCTCCCCAATTCAATACATTGTAAACACCCACTGCCACAGTCCGGCCCCTCTAAATTCTGCAGGACAGTAAACTGGCCCTTTGTTTAGAAAGTTTGAAGCCCCCTGGTTTAGAGTACACTGTAAATCAGGAAACTAGAATTATTGTTGCCACAGTTGCAGCAATACATAAGGTAAAGCACAATTGTCCTTTACATGCAAGTGCGTGGATATGGTGCCGTCTACATACAAATGAGTGGAAAGGACATGGAGAAACAAAACGCTTTTCTTTAGAACAGAAAAAGGAAGAAATTGAATACAAAGTTTGTTAAAATATTTGCAATCTACACAATAATCCAGAGGGGAATTGTACAAATTTCATTAAAAAGTGCTCTGTGTCAGTTAGACAGATAACCCCATCAGTCCTGTGTGAACTGGCATGCAGGAATTGCCTACAAAATCTGTGTTACAACATATTCATGTGAAACTAGTCCACAATCCCTTGTGCTGGGCATGGGAAGGGGGAATGAACCATGCCAGTGTGTCCATTGGTCTGACATGTCAATGTCTTGTCCTGCACTGGGAGACCTGCACTCTGCAATTATTGAAGGCCCAAAAGTAGCCTTTGTGGTTTGTAGCTCCAGGCCAACAGTCAAAATGGGGCAATCACATTTCCTGGTGTTTAACAACGTAAAAGACTGTTCATCAAACATTTATAAAACACTATCCCAGGTTTTCAAAGCTAAAAAGGCAGTATAACTACAGCATGTCATACACACATTTAAAAAGGGGTGATCTTTCATAATATTTAAAACCGAAATTAAACTTTCAGTTCTATGAACTCCAATTGCATCAAAAAAAAAAAAAAAAAAAAAAAAACGGACCACATTTACACATTCAAGTTGGATGCCTTCTGAATGAGCCCTTAGCTGGACAGGGATTTATTCAACAGATAGTAGTGGTCTGTAAAGTATGTGACTACACCTTTCTGATCAGTTTCACTTCCTACTTTTGCATCGCTTTTCTTTGCGTGAACATGCATAAATCTGGCAATTACAATGTAAAATGAAACCATGGCTCGTGAGAATTAATCAACCCTATCACTATAACAAAAAAAAAAAAAAAAAAAACTATAAGAAAAGGTAGCTTGTAAAAGAATAGGTTTAATACGTCTGTCCAGCAGGTAGAGGAAACTCTTCTCTCACTTCAAGAGCTCTGGGCACTGCTGCTATCACATCTCCAGGTGTGTCAGGCTGCATGTCTATACTGGACAATATGTATATATATATTTTTATTAATCGAGTTGTCATTTTTCTTTCCACTCGTCATTGATGACATTTCTCTCCTACATTAAATCGTAATTTTTTTTTCCTAGAAAATTACTTAGACTCCCCAAACATTATACATTTTTTTTTTGTACGCAAAGTCCTCAGAGAATAAAATGATGGGTGCTGCAATTTGTTTTATGTCACACAGTAGTTGCGCAGAGGCTTTTCAAACGCAAATTCTTTGGAAAAAATAAACTAATGAATTTTAGAAAACACACAAAAAATACAATAACTTTTTTTGGAAAACCATAAAAGATGATGTTACACTGAGTAAATAAATACCAAAACATGTCATTGCTTTAAAATTGCGCAGTCGTAGAATGGCGACAAACTACGGTACTTTAAAATTACCCATAGGCGACGCTTTAAAAGCCTTTACAGGTTGCCAGCTTAGAGTTACACGGGAGGTCTGGTGATAGAATTAATCCCTTGAATTGGAAGGAGATTGGGTACAGGAGGAGGAGAGAAACATAAAAAGATCGAGCCGCCAGTTCAGAAGCACATTATGTTTATGAAAAGTGTCACATTCAGTTTACACAACACAGGGTGGTATTAGCGAAGGACATATTCATTCTGGACTGGTGACAACTTTTAAGACTGGTTATGGGATAAACACCTCTGGAGGCAAGGAGACGAGGGAAAAACAAGTTTACAAATTTAAAGTCTTAGTGGAAAGGAACGATTTTCAAATCAGAGATTCATGCTAGATACAGTCAGGTCCATAAATATTGGGACAGACACAATTCTAACATTTTTGGCTCTATACACCACCACAATGGATTTGAAATGAAACGAACAAGATGTGCTTTAACTGCAGACTGTCAGCTTTAATTTGAGGGTATTTACATCCAAATCAGGTGAACGGTGTAGGAATTACAACAGTTTGCATATGTGCCTCCCACTTGTTAAGGGACCAAAAGTAATGGGACAGAATAATAATAATCATAAATCAAACTTTCACTTTTTAATACTTGGTTGCAAATCCTTTGCAGTCAATTACAGCCTGAAGTCTGGAACGCATAGACATCACCAGACGCACGCTGGGTTTCATCCTTGGTGATGCTCTGCCAGGCCTCTACTGCAACTGTCTTCAGTTCCTGCTTGTTCTTGGGGCATTTTCCCTTCAATTTTGTCTTCAGCAAGTGAAATGCATGCTTAAATCGGATTCAGGTCAGGTGATTGACTTGGCCATTGCATAACATTCCACTTCTTTCCCTTAAAAAACTCTTTGGTTGCTTTTGCAGTATGCTTTGGGTCATTGTCCATCTGCACTGTGAAGCGGCATCCAATGAGTTCTGAAGCATTTGGCTGAATATGAGCAGATAATATTGCCCGAAACACTTCAGAATTCATCCTGCTGCTTTTGTCAGCAGTCACATCATCAATAAATACAAGAGAACCAGTTCCATTGGCAGCCATACATGCCCACGCCATGACACTACCACCACCATGCTTCACTGATGAGGTGGTATGCTTAGGATCATGAGCAGTTCCTTTCCTTCTCCATACTCTTCTCTTCCCATCACTCTGGTACAAGTTGATCTTGGTCTCACCTGTCCATAGGATGTTGTTCCAGAACTGTGAAGGCTTTTTTAAATGACGTTTGGCAAACTCTAATCTGGGCTTCCTGTTTTTGAGGCTCACCAATGGTTTACATCTTGTGGTGAACCCTCTGTATTCACTCTGGTGAAGTCTTCTCTTGATTGGTGACTTTGACACACATACACCTACCTCCTGGAGAGTGTTCTTGATCTGGCCAACTGTTGTGAAGGGTGTTTTCTTCACCAGGGAAAGAATTCTTCGGTCATCTACTACAGTGGTTTTCCGTGGTCTTCCGTGTCTTTTGGTGTTGCTGAGCTTACCGATGCGTTCCTTCTTTTTAAGAATGTTCCAAACAGTTGTTTTGGCCACGCCTGTTTTTGCTATCTCTCTGATGGGTTTGTTTGTTTTTCAAGCCTAATGATGGCTTGCTTCACTGATAGTGACAGCTCTTTGGATCTCATTTTGTTAGTTGACAGCAACAGATTCCAAATGCAAATAGCACACTTGAAATGAACTCTGGACCTTTTATCTGCTCATTATAATTGGGATAATGAGGGAATAACGCACACCTGGCTATGGAACAGCTGAGAAGCCAATTGTCCCATTACTTTTGGTCCCTTAACAAGTGGGAGGCACATATGCAAATTGTTGTAATTCCTACACGGTTCACCTGATTAGGATGTAAAATACCCTCAAATTAAAACGGACAGTCTGCAGTTAAAGCACATCTTGTTTGTTTCATTTCAAATCCATTGTGGATGTGTATAGAGCCAAAAATGTTAGAATTGTGTCGATGTCCCAATATTTATGGACCTGACTGTATGTGCACGTCTTTAAATCAAAAATTTATATTTTTTACTTACAGTATCTCACAGAAGTGAGTACACTCACATTTTTGTAATTTCTTTTATAATCTTCATGTGACAACACTGAAGAAATGACCCTTTGCTACAATGTAAAGTAGTGAGTGTACAGCTTGTATAACAGTGTAAATTTGCTGTCCCCTCAAAATAACTCACACAGCCATTAATGTCTAAACCGCTGGCAACAAAAGTGAGTACACCCCTAAGTGAAAATGTCCAAATTGGGCCCAAAGTGTCAATATTTCGTGTGGCCACCATTATTTTCCAGCACGGTCCTAACCCTCTTGGGCATGGAGTTCGCCAGAGCTTCACAGGTTACCACTGGAGTCCTCTTTCACTCCTCCATGACGATATGACCGAGCTGGTGGATGTTAGAGACCTTGTGCTCCTCCACCTTCCGTTTGAGGATGCCCCACAGATTTTCAATAGGATTTAGGTCTGGAGACATGCTTGGCCAGTCCATCACCTTTACCCTCAGCTTCTTCAGCAAGGCAGTGGTTGTCTTGGAGGCGTGTTTGGGGTCGTTATGTTGGAATACTGCCCTACGGCCCAGTCTCCGGAAAGGAGGGGATCATGCTCTGCTTCAGTATGTCACAGTACATGTTGGCATTCATGGTTCCCTCAATGAACTGTAGCTCCCTAGTGCCGGCAGCACTCATGCAGCCCCAGACCATGACACTCCCACCACCATGCTTGACTGTAGGCAAGACACACTCGTCTTTGTACTCCTCACCTGGTTGCCGCCGCACACGCTTGACACCATCTGAACCAAATAAGTTATCTTGGTCTCATCAGACCACAGGATATGGTTCCAGTAATCCGTGTCCCTAGTCTGCTTGTCTCCAGCAAACGGTTTTCAGGCTTTGTGCATCATCTTTAGAAGAGGCTTCCTTCTGGGATGACAGCCATGCAGACCAATTTGATGCAGTGTGCAGCGTATGGTCTGAGCACTGACAGGCTGACCTCCCACCCCTTCAACCTCTGCAGCAATGCTGGCAGCATTCATACGTCTATTTCCCAAAGACAACCTCTGGATATGACGCTGAGCACATGCACTCAACTTCTTTGGTCGACCATGGCGAGGCCTGTTCTGAGTGGAACCTGGCCTGTTAAACCGCTGTATGGTCTTGGCCACCATGCTGCAGCTCAGTTTCAGGGTCTGGGCAATCTTCTTATAGCCTAGGCCATCTTTATGTAGAGCTACAATTTTTTTTTCTTATCCTCAGAGTTCTTTGCTATGAGGTGCCATGTTGAACTGCCAGTGACCAGTATGAGTGAGAGTGATAACATCAAAATTTAAAACATCTGCTCCCCATCCACACCTTAGACTTTGTAACACTAAAGAGTCACGTGACACCAGGGAGGGAAAATGGCTAATTGGGCCCAATTTGGACAATTTTCACTTAGGGGAGTACTCACTTTTGTTGCCAGCGGTTTAGACATTAATGGTTGTGTGTTGAATTATTTTGAGGGGACAGCAAATTTACACTGTTATACAAGCTGTACACTCACTACTTTACATTGTAGCAAAGTGTCATTTCTTCAGTATTGACACATGAAAAGATAATAAAATATTTACAAAAATGTGAGGGGTATACTCACTTCTGTGATACACTGTATTTTAAGTCCCTTGTGTATTGATCTTCCTGTTTAAAAGGCCTACCTCCCTGCTAGTTGGAGAGTACCAGAAAGTTCATATTGCACAAGTATTTAATGTCATTGGTTTATGTTGTGGGCCCTTGACACTGAGCTCTGATGCCACCAAAATACACCGAGTAGTCTGGGCTTTCTCCTCTTGGAGAGATGAATAGCTCAGATTCTCTGAAGGTAATTGGGTCTGCAGATTTTACTTCAGCTTCCAATCTGCTTCCTTTGTTATGATCCTCAGATGGCTTAATTAGCATTAAGAGCACATTGGATTGATTTACCATAGCCCTGCAGTGACACTGTGCAAGAGGAACAAATAATGTCCCCCTTCATTCCCCTATACTTCAACTGGCTGCCTGCAGAGAAGACACATCTGGTACTGTCAGGTATGAGAAGCATGTGATTTTTCACCCTTACTCCAGCAATACTGCACTCACAGCTAATCACCACGTAGGGTCAGGGAAAGTCCAACCAAAGATTACACAGGACTCCTTGAACCATCAAGAATTACTGGATTGCAAGTGTCTATGACAAAGTAGGTCAGCATTAGTAAAGAACACTCTCACTTAAGTTCTAAAGTTTAAATTTTTTTTTTTTTCGCTTGAATGCATTCTCCGCATTAAGGTTAAAAAACGTCCCCACTACCTGTCCTCTGGGCTTCACCGGGAGATGGCTTCCATGCACTTTCTAAATGAAACAAAAACGGACTACATAACTAATTCACAGAAACCTACCTCCACATAGATTGAGGGGGGATTGTGCTCGCCTCCGAATTTATCTAAGAGGGCTTCAATGTGCTCTTGGGTTAACTTAATCATCTGCTTGATGTTCCAGATCTGAAAGAATAAAAGAAAAAGAATATAAACATGGTCAAGATCAAATCCTAGTGTGTTCGCAAATAGAACCAGTTAACTCAAAGTATATAGAAAACATAAGTACAAAGGGTTTGTAGCAAAAAACACATTATCTGCTGAAAACGTGCTCTCCCACTCAAAACACACTGAAAAAACAAACAAAAAGGACTCCAGTTTCACAGGCAACAGTACTTCCAGCCCAGAGACCGCCTCCTCAAACGTGTTTCAACCAATAGGGCTTAGGATGTAAAGACTCTTTAGTGGTTGTCTGTGGAAGGAGGAAGAGGAAGAGAAGAAAAAGAAGTCAAGATTCGCTGATCCTAGGGGACAGCTAGAAAGTTTTTTGTGCCTAAAAAAAAAAAAAAAAAAACAAAAAAAAACCACAAAACCAAACAAAACCAAAAGCCTCATAGCTGCATATCTGCAGTATAGGAAAATCTAAGGCACTGCTGGCTCTGACTGCTAGCCCCACCAGATTTGGAGTCAGACTTGGTGAGGTCACTACTATGTTGCTCACTGTTCTCTCTTCTGGGGAGAAAGATGTACCTGGGGACCTGCAGTGCAAGGATCTTGTTTCAAGCTATTTTAAAATTTGTGCTTCCACTACCTTTTCTGCTGCGTCTTGACTATTCCTTCATCAGTCATTAGAACACCACCACCTATTAGTGGATCAGCCATAGGCTCCTGCTGCTGTTTTAGGCCGTCATACATAGAGATTTTCTTTCCTGCAATCACTGGTTGATGGGGGAATCCCTCCCACTGAGCCTGTGTGTTCTCCCGGCGGGGGCTGTCCCTACTAGGAGAACACAGTAATTACTGCAAACAGCTATAATACTGGTTGGCAATAAATGGCATGTAAAGTCCAACAGGCTGGCTGTACCCAAGCTGAT
The DNA here is from genome assembly GCF_062004578.1 of Staurois parvus. Classification (NCBI taxonomy): domain Eukaryota; kingdom Metazoa; phylum Chordata; class Amphibia; order Anura; family Ranidae; genus Staurois; species Staurois parvus. The sequence goes on along the minus strand of NW_028318045.1, from coordinate 6,885,819 downwards.
TGATTTGTCAACTTGGGTACATTCAGCCTTCCCATCTATGGTTCGAATCATGTATAGCAGGCTTTAGTCAAACTGCTGTAAGGAAGAAATGGAGGCAAGGCATACCCACGCTGTGTGTATCACAACAGCCCAGCTTGGGTGTGAATTGGAAGGTGGGAAGAGCAGACAGTACAATTGTGGAACTGTCACAAAGGAGATAAGGCACCGCTCTGTGCAATATTGATGTGCAGAGAAGGCAAGTAAAACAACCTGTGTACCCCCCACCACCCCCAAAAAGAAAAAAAAAAAAAAAAAAAAAAAGTTATGCTTTCATATCACATTAAAACTTGAGAGCAGGAAAGACTTGTTTTTTGAAGTGCACAGACCACAATAAAGGCTTCACATGCGCATCTATGGTTTACATTCTAACACATCTTAGCGCCGGGATGAATGAATTCTTAAGTGTATGCATGGGAGTGAAGTCATCCCAGCCCATCTATCATGGGCAAAGACTCCAAACCTGGAAGAAGCCAGGCAAAAGATGGTGCTAGCAAGGGAGCTTGTGGACTTTGCATCGCAGGAGTGAAGGTGAGTGCTAAAGGGTTAAGTCTTGCACCATAAGCACTTCTGCTCAAAGCAACTCAAACAAATGAAAGGCAAAATTAAACAACATCTAGAAAACAAGTAAAAGCAACCAAGAAGCGAACTACATTTGGCTTGCTTCTGAGTGACACAGAGGCGTTTATTGAATGTTCTACCCAGACACTGCCAGATGAAAAGTATTTACTTGTGCCAGGGTACAGCACACTTCTGTGGCCTTGTTGATAAAGTCATCCTTTCAAATATTCAAAGCTTCGGATGTTCAAATTATTAAGAAAAACAGGAGGCAATGAAGCAATGTCAGTAGAATATTATTTGTACAGATGTTGGTGGACGCACACAGAAATACCCTTGATCTTTGTTTTGCATGACAGGAATCACTTAACGTTTAAAGGTCGGCATAAATAAAACTGCAGCCAAAAGAACAGCTTTGTCATGTTTAGATCTGCAAAGCAAGGGGAACGCAAATGAAAAAACACACAGCAGTTGAGAATTTAGCTCTACAGAAGAAATGCTGACAATACGCAGAACATACGCACACACAAAAAAATATATTTATATATCATTAAAGGGTGGATTATTGTGGATCTTTTTATTTTTTGGAAAACTAGTGAAATTTCTGCTCATAAAAGACAGATACCTTCTGATATAATAAAAAAAAAAACTGGATGTTTTCAAACATGCTGCATTCCCAAAATATAAGGGAAAAATATAGAGTTTCCGAGAGTAATAGGAAACGGAGAGGATTTAGAGCTGAACTCAAAGCAAAAACAGGTAAATTCAGTTTGGAATTTAAAAAAAAAAAAAAAAAAACCCACACTGTTTTACCTTTCAACCAGTCTCTTGATCTGGACAGCTCTGCAGGTTTGTGACCACACTTATCTACTGCAGTAGGGCAAAACAGGTTAGTCACTGACCTTCCCCCAGTCTGCTGAACAGAGTTAATGGAGGAACAATAGCAGACTAATCAGGTCAGAACTCTGCTCACTTGAACACTTCTACCACATCCATACGTTCAGTTTTTGCACACATTAAAATGCAAATTTTAGACCTGAAGATTAGTTAAAGCCCCTAAATAATATTTACGTCCTGAAGGCAGGGACCATGCAGAATAAAAATGGTGGCAGTTGCATTTTATGTCACGATATTAGCACATATACAAAAGATGGGGTTGCATTGAGTAAAGATACCAAACAAGTAGAGCCTTTATACAGCAACAAACTTTGGTTCCCAAAATGGTTCATAGGTGACAATGTAAAAGGCATTACAGCCTGTCAGTTTAGAGTTGACCATGAATGCTGGTCTGGTCCCAGAATTATTACTTTCACTCTGATGTGCGCAGTGATATGCAATATATGTACTGCAATCGTCATTCATATGTAACCAGACATGACAAGTGTTTGTTATGTAATTGCTTTTAAATTATAAAACTTTTTTTCCTCTTGATTACTATTATAGTAGACTGATAGTTCCCTTTGTGATAGCATAGTGGAAATTACAGGTCCTCTTTTAGGAAGACATCAGGGGTCTCTTAAACCCCTAAATGTCACCTATGGACCTCACTGAAGCTGATAAACGTCTACCTCAGCTACAGCAGCCGGGAAATGACAGCTCTGGACCCAGAAAAGATTTCCTTTTCGACTTCATCATCCAGTGATCTCCCTCCGTTCCACCCAATGACAACTGCCTTGCCGGATCCAGGCCCATAGAAGCGTAAGCAGAACCTGGAATACATAGGTGTCATTGAGGTAAAGGATGTAGAACATACTCATAATCACTACCACCAGAAAGTCAGCTTACTGTATATATCGTACAATTGCTATATTGTGTTTAAAAGCCCTTGCTACTAGTTGACATTTGTAAATGGTGTGTTGGTAGACAAGTGGTTAAAAGCCAAATTCCAGGATAGGAGAGGAAAAAAAAAAAAACATTTTCCCTGTCTTTTTCCACAGTATAATAGTTACTTAGTTTTATTAAAAATCACCTTTCTGCAGTTCTCTTGGGCTCACTCCAGAAGTAGGGCAACTTGGTTTATCAGGGTCTTCAGGTTTATGCCAACCTGCCACACCCTATCAGGACGACTCTCAGGGTCTGGACTACCGCTAGGAAGCATTTCCTACAGCCAGGACACTGGCCCCCATACCCTCCACTCTGGGGGAATCCCACACTCCCTCACTTCAGACTACTGCCTGATCCCCACCTTTGGGCTCAATTCAGAATTAAAAAATTATTAGACTTCTTTCCCTTGGGATCTCTGCTCTCCTTTAGAGGCCTTCAGAATAAATTTAAGCTCCCTAGATGGATGTACTTCAGGTACTTCTAGCTATGGCATGCAGTTAGAGCCCAGTTCCCAGGACCCCCCAGTCAACCACGGACCTATTGAGGATCTCCTGGCCCATGACTCCCTCTCCAAACCACTTTCCTCCCTTTATTCAGCTTTACTCTGTGTGGACTCCACCAAAATGGAGGCCCTCTGGGAGACCCGGAAAACGAATCTCCTCACCCTAGATAGGGAGGACTGTTTTGAAGATAGCTCGAGATATTTGATCCAAACCAAATTCCTACACAGAGTGTATTAAACACCACATAAGCTGCATAGGATATATCCTGAGGTCTTCAGACTGTCCTCGATGTCACAGGTCCGAGGGCACTTACTACCATATGTTCTGGGATTGTCCAGACATATCCAGGTTCTGGGTGGCGGTGTTAGAGCTTGTCAATCTCCAACTGCAGCTGACCCTGCCAGCCTTGGTACTGCTTGGTATGCAGGATGAGCAGAGGCCCCCTGTACACTAAGCTACTGTTCTCTTACCTACTATACCAAAAAAGATACTTCATTGGAATGCATCCTCCACCCTCTCCATAGACTCCTGGGAAAAAGCTGTTAATATTGTTCTTCTGTACATTAATAGGGCAGCACAGTGGGTAAATGGTTAGCACTTCTGCATGGCAGTACTAGGGTCGTTGGTTCGAATACCAGCCACGGCACCACCTGCCTGGAGTTTGCATGTTCTCCCTGTGCCTGCGTGAGTTTCCTCCAGGTATTCCGGTTTCCTCCCACACTCCAAAGACATGCTGGTAGGTTAATTGGATCCTGTCTAAATTGGCCCTAATGTGTGTATGTATGATTGTAAGTTAGGGACCTTAGATTGTACACCCCTTGAGGGTTAGGGACTGATGTAAATGTACAATATATATGTGTAAAGTGCTGCGTAAATTGACGGAGCTATACAAGTAACTGAGATAAATAAATAGGAATTGCACACTGAAATTTGATGGGGTATGGCAGACATGGCTGGACCAATGAATGAGCACCTCTTGTAGGTACTCCACCCTGGTACAGGACTAGGTGCAGCTGCGATCCCTTCTCGCTCGCAATCTGCAATGCATGGGAATGATACTGTAGTCTTATACACATAACCCTCTGTTCTTATGCTGTATTGTATTAGACCACCTGTATGTAATTCTAGTTGCATCACCTGTCTTTGTTTCAGTCTTTCGAATGTCTATGTACCTTGTACTACTGCTGCCATTCTTTTTCAATAAAGAAACTTTTTTTTTTTTTTTAACCAAAAAAAAAATATTCATCAGCTTTCAAAATTCCTGTGAAGTCATCATTAGGTTCAGAAAAAAAGCAGCTATGCCCAAGCACTGTGCAGAGGTATCAAGAAGCGGCTACATAACTTTCTTTTGGTGTTGCTAGATTGAAGTACAACTCCCATCATGCAATGGTAATTAGTTCTATGATTGGGCCTGCATGTGGTCAGGATTGTGGCAGATTAGTAGTGTGTCTGTCTCCGTCTGCATTGCTGCACACTCTATTCCTCTGACCGGTCAACAAAAGTCTGCCATGTCAGAGGCAGGAGAGACTAGGACTCAGTCGGAGCGTCGGTGTCTAACTAGGACTCCCAGGTCCCCCCAGCTTAAAAGTCACAGAAGATGGCAGTACATGACCTAGTGAAAAAGATGGGGGTGGGGCGTAGGGTAAGAAGTTCAACTGATTGGAAGAACTTGATAAACACAATGCTATGTGGACAACTACCATAACTTGATATTTTAAAGTCTATATCACACGGAGATCCAAATACACCTACTACCTCCCTAACCCTTTTAAAAAATGATTTATTGCGAAAATTATAGATGCACTTTAAAAGTTATTCCCTTAATAAAAAGGGAAATATGAATCTTAAAATGCAAGGGTGACTATGCACATGCTAAACCGGTCAGGTCTTGCATTCCTGGGATAGCAGCGGTCATATGCATGGGTGATGACACTAACCAGCTAAACTAGTTGTGAACGGTAAGGAGGAGCTCGGTGCCTTAGGCACTGCAGCACTATGGGCGTAACACAGAAAATGATCTAAGGACAGCAAAAAAAAAAAAAAAAAAAAAAAAAAAAAACACGGTGCCCTGTGCTTAGCACACTTTTTGGCTATCCTTAGAACACACGTCTGGGTAGACAAATTCAGTAGCCTTTTGATACAATACAGGAACTAATAGGTTTGTATAAAAGGAAATTTGCATTTAAGAAATAACTATTTCGGAAGCACGTCCTCATTCTCAATGGCCAATACTGATGGATGGGCAGCAGCACACAGACAACCAGCTACAAAAAGGTGCAAACACTGCTCAGAACAGGGTACTGAATCTCTGACAGATCAGATCTAGGGATTTCTACAGGCATAAAAATGATGGAAGCCGACATCAGATTCTGAAAACCTGTTTGCACTTAACAGCTATGAGTCACAATCATTACAACTCCTCATCATAACCAGAACTGAGATGAATAACAATATTGGTATGTTTTATGAACTCGTGAACACACAACTCAGCAACCTTTAAAAAGTGTCCACGAAAAAAAAAAACGAAAAAAAAAAAAACAAAAACTACATTTATGTTTTTGCAGATGCTGCATGGTTAAAGTGACCCTGTGGCCAAAAGGAACCTGTGCATTTTCCCACGTCAACACAACAGGTCCACATTGCTCCCTGCAGCACCTTATAGTTACTGTACCGCTGCTTTTCTCTAGTTGGTGTGAGCAAAATAATGCGTGCAAGTTTAACCACTTGCCTACCGGGAACTTATACCCCCTTGCTGCCCAGGCCAATTTTCAGCTTTCAGCGCTGTCACACTTTGAATGACAAAATTACTCAGTCATGCAACACTGTACTCATATAAATATTTTCATCCTTTTTTTTCCCCCCCACACAAATAGAACTTTCTTTTGGTGATATTTAATCAAAACTGGGTTTATTTTTTTGCACTATAAAAATTTAAAAAAAAACACCGAACTTTGTTAAAAATAAAAAATGCGTTTTTCTTAGTTTGTTATAGAATTTTGCAAATAAGTAATTTTTCTTCATAAATTTAGACCAAAATTTATACTGCTACTTTTCTTTGGTAAAAACACAAAATCAGTGCATATTATTTGGTCTGTGTGAAAGCTATAGAGTTTACAAGCTATAGTACCAATCATTGAAAATTGATCACACCTGATGTACAGATGGCCCATCTCATTTCGAGGCCCTAACAAGCCAGGACAGTACAAATTCCCCCTAAATGACCCCTCTTTGGAAAGTAGACATTCCAAAGTATTTAGTAAGAGGCATGCTGAGTTTTTTAAAGTTGTAATTTTTTCCCACAATTCTTTGGAAAATTTGATTTTTTTCCCCCCACAAAAATTGTCACATTAACAAGTTATTTCTCATACACAGCACAGACATACTTGCAACTACACCCCAAAATACTTTCTGCTACTCCTCCAGAATATAATGATACCAAATGTGTGAGACTTTTCCACAGCCTGACCGCAGAGTCCCAACATGCAAGTAACTGCAACCATCTCACATAGACGTCCATGCCGTCCACGGAAGGTAACACCTCGACAGAAGCATCTTCTGATGAGAAGGGTTGAATAAACTTGCCATGCAAGTTCATTGCAGTTAGCTAAATTAGCACAATACAGTGTACACTGCAGGGGAATGGCATGCATGGGTTTCACTTATGAAAGAAGCCTCTCCTGAAGACCATGCACAAAAAAAGAAAAAAAAATAAAAATACTGCCTAGAATTTGCAAGGGCCCATGCTGAAAAAGAAGACTACTGGTCTAAAAAACTAAATGGTTTTTGGAAAGCATGGCTTCAAAACTGTATGTAAATCGTAAAGGTGAGGAGTACAAAGAAAAATGCATGGTGCCTACAGTGAAACATGGTGGTGGCAGTGTCCTTCTGTGGGGCTGCATGAGTGCTGCTGGTGTCTGCATTTCATTGATGGTATCATGAATTCACAGATGTACTGCTCTATATTGAAAGAGAAGATGCTGCCATCACTCTGTGCCCTTGGTCGTCATGCACTTTTCCAACATGACAATGATCCAAAACACACATCTAAGGCCACTGTTGCATTTCTGAAGAACAGGGTAAAATTGATTCAGTGGCCAAGTATGTCTCCTGATCAGAACCCAATCAGACACCTATGGGGAATTCTGAAGAGACAAGTTGAGCATAAAACTCTCCATCCAGCATCCAGGCTCTAAAAGAGGTCGTTCTTGAAGAATGGAAAAAGATGTTGCAATATGTCCCCAACTTGTTAATTCCATGCCTAGAAGACTCGGTGCTCTCCTTACAAGTCATGGAGGTCATACAAAATGCTAGATGGAGTATTTTCTGTTGTGCATTAATTTTTGCATTAACTAATTTGAGTAAAACTGAAGATTTTGTAATCTAAAAAAGGTATATTAACCTTACTCATAATAAGCTAAAACAAAATGTTCTATAAAACTCAGTTTTGTCAAAATGTTGGAAATTGTTCTTGTATTCATTGAGATATTGGATTAAAATCTTACTTTTCAACACGAGTGTACTCACTATGCTGAGCTCCGCATATACACACACTGCTCTGTGAGACGTTCAAAGCTTGGGAGCCACGCCGCATTGAGGCAGTAATTGCTGCAAAAGGGGCCCAAACCAAGTACTGAGTACATATACATGCTTATACTTTTCAGAGGTCAGATATTGTTCTATGTACAATCCTTGTTTTATTGATTGCATGTAATATTCTAATTTTGTGAGATTGTGGATTTGGGGTATTCATGAGCTGTAAGCCATTATCATCACAATTGTGCATTACTGAAATAAATGAACTTTTGCACGATATTCTAATTTTTTCGAGTTTCACCTGTAGTTGCATTCTAGGAGCTTCACTTTAGGATTGTTGATAGGATCTTTGGATCAGTATTTTACTTTAGCACAACTGTAATGTTTCCTGGATAGGATAAGCAGCACCTAGATTGATTTTAATGTCCTACCTGAAGTACTCCTTTAAAGATGCTGACAAAAAAAAAAAAAAAAAAAAAAAAAAAAAAAAGTACAAATCTGCAAAAGGCTAAAAACGGTAAATATTTACTCTTCCAAATTCTACCTGTAAATAAATTCTGGGATGTAATTCAGCATAAATTATCTTGATCTGGCTGCTCCCCTGAGGTGGGAAGAGTCTGATGGCAGACGATGCTGCATTAAGCATCTTCTCGTTTGCATCCATCCGTGCTCTCACACGATCGGTGGCAGATGTGCCGCGTCTCATGGCCCGTTTAGTGTTTGTTTTCAATCTTCACTTCACAACATGTAATGCTAAACAAATTAATCTTATATCACTGAGCTGCTGTCAGCTTCAAGGAGGACGTTAGTGGCTGAGCAAGTTAAACAAAACAAAAAACCCCAAGTAGACTAATTTCCCTAGTTAGGCCACTTTCTCTCCCCCCTCCTCCCCTGTCTAACATCACTTAGGGTGAAGTAAACATCAAAAACAGTATATTGTACGTGTCACACTTCCAGGCATTACCTTTCACAGAGATCAAAATACTTTTCCCAGAAGGCCAGAGCCATTTTTATCCCCGAGTTATCATTCAGGGTCACCATCTCCTTTTTAAGGCTGAGATGTCAGGATGTAAATCCTGTTACCTGTTCAGTTCTTGGCTGGGTTCACAAATGTCTGCCACAGATCAGCTGTAGCCTCTCACCTTGATCCCTGCTGGTGAGGAGACTGAAGAAATGCATCCTCTTGCCAGCAGGATTCAGGTTCCGTCCATCAAATACTGAGATTTACACAGCTCTGCCTCACAGCACAGCCCTGTCTAGCAGTGGAGCGGACCTGATCTCAGTTGCAATTTCACATTCAATTACAGGTCTTCTCTGCTCCCCCCCCCCCTTTGTGACTGGACATTGAAAGGAGAAGCAGCTGACTGCTGAGCTCATTTCTCTGCTCTGTCGTCCTAGAAGCATGCTCTTTGCACTGCAGCATATTCGATTGGCTCCTTGTTCTTCCCGCTCTCTCTCAGGGTTCTGTGATACAAGGACAGTAAGAGGCTGACAAAGTTAAAATTCAGATACATAGTATGCTTGGATCCAAAAAGGGACCTCCTATGTTTAATTAGGTGTTAATGAATATCTGCCTGGAGTTTAGCTTTAAGGCTAAGCTCATCCTTTAATAAGCAGACCCAGCATAAAGCACCTGACACCAGTCAATGGCAAATGAGGAGTCCTGTGCTGGTTGTATGGTTTGCAGCACATCAAGAATGGTTAAGAAAAAAAAAAAAAAGAAGGAGGAAGAGCTTATGCTGTGCATTCACTGCCTCATTACACCTTCCAACCCTTGTGTCAGCCGTTTCCCCACCGAGTCTTCACTCAGCAGTATTGAGTAGTAATACTCACGGGGCTATTGCAGAACATAACCACTTTATTAGCAATCTTCCTCCAATGCTACTTTAAATGTAAAACCATTTTGGTCTCTGAAGATATACCAGGCAAATAAAAATGTTGCATTCCTTTTGACCAAAGAGGCTAGGCAAATTTGTGCCTGAGAGGTTCACCCCCCCCCCATTTTCAATCTTTTTTTCCCTGCATAATTGGCTGCTGGGATGACTATTGGCCTGTCAGAGGTTGAAAAGTCTCCCTGTTCTCCCTCCCATTTTTTTAGAATCTCTTTCCTCCTCCTTTTAGCTCTGACTAGTCTAGATTACTTTATGGTGTAAACAAAAAAGCCCTGCATCTGGGGATTTCCCTTGTGAGATGGCTCAGTAGCCTACCGTTGATACTCTTTTTCAGTTGGATACCACCCTAGGTATTTCCACATGACATCACATTATGGGCTGCCCGTTTACAGGGTTGGTACCACATGCACGATTCCTGCACCCCCAACTCTCTATACTTACATATTGTCCGTCATTGATACGGCTTCCCTGCTGGTGGTAGGAAACTACAATGAACAGACTGCCTTTTGTTTTTGTCCACACGGGACTTGCATGCCCTTGAAAATGTGATAGTTATTTGCTTGTTCATCACCTTCAATAAAAGATTCTGGGAATAAAAAAAAAAAAAAAAAAAAAAAAAAAAAAAAAAAAATTGCATTTCAGACAGATTCAGGGGACACGGTTTACATACCAAGAACCTCTAATATTCTTTTCTCTGTAATTCCAGCATTCATCTATTGCCGTTGGCTGGCCTTTTAGGTGCCAGTATCCATATTTTCTGAAAACGTCAGAATCTGTATCCAAGCAAAATGAAGGCCCTGTTTAAACTTTTTTTTTTTCTTTGTTTTTGACTCTACTGTCTCCACCTATGCAAGAATGACAAGTCCCTCCCTGCTCTTGGTGCCTCCTGGCATATGCATGTCCCTTATTCCAAGGGCATTCAGCCCCCACACATGTGGGAGCATGTGTACTGTGGATAACCCAGCAAACCAGGTAAGTGGGAATAAAAAAAAAAAAACCCAGGGAGGAGAATGAAATGCGACAGACAGACACACTGGCTAGTTTAGATTAGTAGGTCTGGCACTGAAATGAAAATTGTGGACTGAAACCAAAAATTCAGGATGCACTTGGCCAAAAACCAAATCTGGTGGGGGAAAAAAAAAAAAAAAACAAAAAAAAACAAAAAAAACACAACACACAATTTTTTTTAAATTATATTATAATATATATTCAACTATTTAGAAATTAATTTTGAATTTAAAGAAAAAAGAAAATCCAGTAACATAAAAGAAAAAAAAAAAACTTTTATTGAAGGTAACACACAAACATTAGACAGAAAATAACATGAAATATATATAAAAATTAAAAAAAAAGGACTTAAATTGAAGGGTTTTGCATGGAAGTCAATAGGGGGACATTTTTGCATTGAAGTCAACAGGACACGATTCTGCAATAAAGTCAATTATCAGCACCTTTTTTTTCCCCTCTATCAGCAGAACGTCATTAACCCTATTTTTGGATGATATATTGGTGCATCATTAGTTTAGATCCATATGGTAGCTGTGTAGGTCAACTTCATGGGCAGCACAGTGGCTAAATGGTTAGCACTTCCATCTAGCGGCACTAGGGTCGTTTGTTTGAATCCCAACCACGGCACCACCTGCATGGAATTTGCATGTTCTTCCTGTGCCTGCGTGGGTTTCCTCCCACACGCAAGAAACATACTGGTAGGTTAATTGGCTCCTGTCTGTATAGGCCCTAGAATGTATATGTATGAATGTGAGTTAGGGACCTTAGATATTGTACACTCCTTGAGGGTTATGGACTGATGTGAATATAAAATACATATAAAGTTCTGTGTAAATTGACCGTGCTATACATGTACGTGTAATAATAAAATAAATAAAACTTCTGTACAACCTCCCTGCCCACACATGGATCAAAATTCAGCTGGTACTTGCTGAACTGGCAAATTTGAATGACCGGCTTGAAAAGGTACAGGCAAGATTCAACATTGCTAGGTGTATTTTAACCAAACCCATGTGCACAAGACTGTCTCTTGAAAAACTAAAAAAAAAAACAAAAAAAGTTGCAGACATTAAAAGTGTATATCCTCTAGGCTGGTTTATGACCAAGAAGGGATAAGCAGCGAGATCATGCACATCTAAAAAGACATGCTGGAGATTACTCTACTTTCACATAATACCAGAAAGCACATTTCCTTCTGCACATAACTGTAGACATAAAAAGAGAACTTTAGGTTTCTCAGACAAACAAAAAGGATTAAAATACAACTCAGTACAAAAAGACCAACAAAAAAGTTGAATCGAAGTAGACTCTGCTCAGTGACCTGCAGCCTATTGTTCAAACATTACCCCATGCATGAACAAGTCCACAATAGCTATTGCTAGTAAGTATACATAATCTAAACCTAAATTTAGCAACACAATAAGACACAGCTAAGGTTTAAAAATAACCTTTTGCTTTCCCCTGTCTAAGGACAGCGATAAAGAAGTTTATTCAAGCAAAAAAAAAAAAAAGGACCAGTTAAACAACAATCACCACTATGTTTCTGAATTGGGGCAATAACCTAAAGATAGCGAGAACTGCTGACTCGATGTATAAACATGACTGTCTGGTTGGCTGTCAAAGAGTTTCTATATTAATGGTTGGACTTACTCATTGACTAGAAAATAGACATCATTGTTGAATCCTTGTGATCTAGCAGCCATTAAACACAGAATCTTGCCAGTGGCTAGACTGCTTTCCTAGTGAGAAAAACCAGAAAGAACCACAAGCCTTCATGACTCGAGCACTGCAGACAGCCGCAATGCCCCACCATCAGACCATAGGGTGGGAACAGAGACTTTCTAAATTGTTGTCATAGTAGGTGCATGTTCGCTTGGATTATCCAAGTCAAAGAGACAGGTCCTCTTTTAGAAATATTGCATACTGGAGGAAGGAAAAAAAAAAAAAAAAAAAAAAAAAGTTTGTGGGAGTAAGTTGCACAGATTTACTTCACTTTATCCTTTCGTTGCCATAGCCTTTTTCGTTTCTCTTTTTTTTTGTAAATGCAGATTTTAGGCATGAAAATTACTTACATATGTTCTGAAAGCAGAGGCCCGGACCTGTAGAATACAATGCTGGCAGTTGCAATTTTTAATGCCAAGCGATATTTGCACTACTCTTTGTCAAAGCAACAATTGCCCTAGATTGATTTATTGCATTTTGGCATGCAAGCCAATACCAAACATGTATTGCGCAATCAACGTTTACAAACACGTGTATGTGCAAGGGGGCGGAGCAAGAGCTTTTTTTCCCCCCACACTTCTCAGGAGAGGTATTGATATTACTCTGTCTCCCTGCTTGACAACCTGATGTGTCTTCTTTCAATTCTGGGCTCCCAGGAAAAGTAAGTGTGTGTGTGTGTGTGTGTGTGTGTGTGGCCACAGGAAAAAAACCAAACATGCTCTCAAGGGCAATTTGCTTGCATCTGAGAGTAGTTTGGAGATGCTTCTTGGATCCTTTTAAGTTTCTCCTCCTATGCCACTTTGCTCTTTCAGTGACCTGTAGGGCGAGGGGAAAAGAAAAAAAAAAAAAAAACACACGGAGCAGTGGGTGCCCCCATAGCAAGCTGCTTGCTATGGGGGCACCCGACAGAAAGGAGGAGCCAGGAGAGCCTGCGGGGGACACAAGAAGAGGAAGATCCAGGCTGCTCTGTGCAAAACCACTACACAGAGCAGGTGAAGCAGAACGTTTGTTATTTTATTTAAAAAAATTCTGCATGTTTAGTATTGCTTTAAATACATATTGTATTTTTTTTTTACCTTAATGCATTCCTTGTATACCAATGCAAAAACGGACCATAGGTTAGTTTACATCTTTTTTTGTGGTTTCCCTGCTGGCAGAATACAATGATCATTGCAGTGATCAGGTGACAAAAACTAACAGGCCGGTTTTACAGAAGTCGATTGATAGATTGACTTCAGGACAACCAACCTGCCCATAGATGGATAAAATAGGCAGAATTTTGATCTGTGTAAGGCTAAGTTTAGCTTAACAGTTACTTCCCTTTCAACTACATGACCTGATAGGAGAACTTTGAACTTCTCACAACAAACTTTATTAGCTACTGGAAAGTGGACAAAACCACCTAAACACCTCCCTCTGTTGATTTTAACTACCAAATGCTGCTTTTATAGACTGTCTTCTTCCTTACATATGAGGCTGGGTTGAGCCACAACCAGAACCAGCACTTAAGCATGCTTGGGATACAGACCTGAGAGCTGAATGATCGGTTATCTATTAGTATGTCTCACTTGGTGATGACTCCCAGCTCCTAAGTGTTCACAACAGTATAATATCCCCTCCCAAGTTAGAAGGAAATGTAAACCATTACATGGCTTTGATATTTCTTTTAAAGTGCATGTAAACACCAACAAATGAATTTATTTTATTTTTTCCCTTTCATCTTTTGATCTGATAAATATAATACTTAAATTGTTATTGGTTTGAGAAATGCAAATACTACCTGCTACTCTTGCCAGAAATCTTGTAAATTGGTAATTTTCTGTCCTGACAGTAATCAGTTACATTGCTCTGAAATATCTGAGTATGACAAAACCATATCCCTGTAAGCCATGGAGAAGAGGAGATGGGGAGAGTCCTAAAGTCTTATCCTATTTCTGTTGTCTGTCCTAGGATAGGAAATGTGTTCCAAGTGGAATTGGCAGGTGAAAATTAAGGGGAAAATATATTCAAAGAAAAAAAAAAAAAAAAAAAAACACGAATGCAGCCACCATACCAAAGGACTGGTAAACTGAAATATGTAATATTTTTGTTTTGGGGTTTAAAATGCTGGATTCGAAGCACTGTATAGCTACTACTACATTGCCTCCTTCATATCACAGAGCATGGTTATGTGTATGTTGGAAGTCTGCATATATTCTGCCACACTTATCTTGATGTACACACATTGTGAATGCTGTAAATTGTATTCTGCCCATATAAAAACAGAATTTGTATTAAAAAAACAAAAAAAAAAAAAACAAAAAACTGTTCCAGCAATGGCCAATTCCCTGGTGGATGTATCCGTGGAAGCTACATGGATACAAAAGGAGTACAGACTCATTAGAGAACAGCACAATCTACCTGCAGAACATCACTTGCCCCTGGTTTGGCTATTGCAATCAACCAGCTATAATGACAAGCAAAGTGTGGTAAACCACAGTGTCCCATTGCTTTACTTAATAGGCTGGCTAGCAGAGCTGCTGAAAAACATTGCAGCCACTATATCTCACATTACTAAGACATATCAACATGGATGTTGTACCACTTAATCTAAATCTCTCTAAAACCGAGCTGATAATATTCCCCGTTGTTCATGTCCATGACTTTTCCATCAAGATCAAATAATGCAACTAGCAGTTCCTCCCCTCCAGCCAAGGTAGCAGGCATAATCTTGGACTCTGACCTATCCTTTCAGCCCCTAATCCAATGGCTGTCAAAAGCTTGTAGACTTCACCTTGGTAAACCAAAATGCACTCCTTTTTAACTAATGAAACCACCAAGCTACTCATTCACTTCCCTGGTCATCTCTCACCTTGACTATTGCAACTCCCTTCTCATAAGCCTACCTCTCTGTAGGCTACCATGAATACTGCTGTCAGAACCATCTACCTTACCAACCACTCCGAGTCTGCCACCCATCTGGCAATCCCTCCACTGGCTTCTGAGCAGGGTAGATAAAAATCAATGATTTTTTAAAAAAAACAGATTTTTTTTATTTAAAATCAGATTTTTTAAAATAAAAATGCTTTTTGAGGAAAATATATTCCCATCCAAAGGTCATTCCATCATGAAATAAAGATTAGTTTTTTAATTACCGTATTTGCCGGCGTATAAGACGACTTTTCAACCCCTGAAAATCTTTTGAAAAGTCGGGGGTCGTCTTATACACCGGTATACGGCGAGCCGGTGTCAGGACGGCACTTTTTCGAGGGGCGGCGCCACCCCCCCTCCTCCTCCTGTACCTTACCTGGCTCCGGTCCCGGTCCCACGACGATCCGGTCCAGGAAGCGCGGCTGCTCCTTCTTTGAGTTCGGCCGCTCGATGGTCCCGCCGCCCGCTCGGCTCCGCCTCCTCACCGGTGATTGGGCGCCAGCACTGGAAAGGCACACAGGCGACCAATCACCGGCGAGGAGGCCCCGCGAAAATCAAGCAGCCGTACTGAAAGAAGGAGCAGCCGCTCCTCTCCCCCACTGACACCAACGATGGGACACTATTCCTCCTCCCCACTGACACCAACGATGGGGCACTGTTCCTCCCCCACTGACACCAACGATGGGGCACTATTCCTCCTCCCCACTGACACCAACGATGGGGCACTATTCCTCCTCCCCACTGACACCAACGATGGGGCACTATTCCTCCTCCCCACTGACACCAACGATGGGGCACTATTCCTCCTCCCCACTGACACCAACGATGGGGCACTATTCCTCCTCCCCACTGACACCAACGATGGGGCACTATTCCTCCTCCCCACTGACACCAACGATGGGGCACTATTCCTCCTCCCCACTGACACCAACGATGGGGCACTATTCCTCCTCCCCACTGACACCAACGATGGGGCACTATTCCTCCTCCCCACTGACACCAACGATGGGGCACTATTCCTCCTCCCCACTGACACCAACGATGGGGCACTATTCCTCCTCCCCACTGACACCAACGATGGGGCACTATTCCTCCTCCCCACTGACACCAACGATGGGGCACTATTCCTCCCCCACTGACACCAATGATGGGGCGCTATTCCTCCCCCCACTGACACCAATGATGGGGCGCAATTCCTCCCACTGACACCAATGATGGGGCACGATTCTTCCCACTGACACCAATGATGGGGCACTATTCCTCCCACTGACACTAATGATGGGACACTATTCCTCACACACTGACACTAATGATGGGGCACCATCATTGGTGTCAGTGGGAGGAATAGTGTCCCATCATTGGTATCAGTGGGAGGAATAGCGCCCCATCATTGGTATCAGTGGGAGGAATAGCGCCCCATCATTGGTATCAGTGGGAGGAATAGCGCCCCATCATTGGTATCAGTGGGAGGAATAGCGCCCCATCATTGGTATCAGTGGGAGGAATAGCGCCCCATCATTGGTATCAGTGGGAGGAATAGCGCCCCATCATTGGTATCAGTGGGAGGAATAGCGCCCCATCATTGGTATCAGTGGGAGGAATAGCGCCCCATCATTGGTATCAGTGGGAGGAATAGTGCCCCATCATCGGTATCAGTGGGAGGAATAGTGCCCCATCATTAGTGTCAGTGGGAGTAGTGCCTCATCATTGGTATCAGTGGGAGGAATAGCACCACATCATTGGAATACCATACTGAAATACCATACCATATTGAAATCAAATCTGATGTTTTTTCATTTTTATTTGGTGTGCGTTGGAAGAGGGGTAGTCTTATACGGCGAGTATAGCTCAAACCCTATATTTTAACAGGAAAAGTAGGGGGTCGTCTTATACACCCAGTCGTCTTATACTCCGGCAAATACGGTATGTAGAATAAGGCTGTATATGTTTAATTTATTTGGTAAATAAATTCCATGAATCCATTCACAATGTCATGCTCTTCCAGAGGTTTTTGTAAGATTATTGGGCAGTTTCTCTGCCTACAAGATACTATTACAGATGCTTGGTTTACTTTTGCAGTTCTCAAAACCGAATTTGACTCAGCGGACATCACATGCCTCTTCTTCACAGCAAAAATATTATAACATGAACAGAGTTAAGAAAAAGACCTTAATCCTAACTTCTACAAACCTATGAATACAGAATCAACCTCTTCAGTGCTAAGTTTCAAGAAGTTCAGTGAATAGAAACAATATTTTTCTGATTGTTTGGAGTGGAATAGATCTGCACAAGAAGAAAGTGAAACTAAGTGTGAGGAGGAAGGGGCCGACAGCCTAAGTTTCTTAAAATATATATATTTTGTTTAGCCGAATTAATTAACAAACATGGATGTTTGTTTAAGCAAATAACATATGCTGGAATGTTATTGTTTCAGTTGCATAAATCTATTTAAATTGTTATTAAGGTAATGATTATTTTTCTCCTTCCTAAGTACAACAGAAAATTTGTCCAAATATGAATGATTAACCTGTTAAACTGGGGATAAAAAAAACTAATATGAAAAGTTGTTATTCTAAAAATCGTCATCTACTTGCATATTAAAGTTATACCAGCAAGAATTAGTCTTTATGTAGAAAACTAGGATTTAAATCAAGCATGACTAGTGATTTAAATCAGTTTGATTTAAATCAAATCCACCCTGCTTCTGAGTGCCTAGCAAATTATTCAAAATACTAACATACAAACCTATTCACAACTCTGCCATGAGCTACATCACCAGTCCTGTCACCAGATATCACCTAAACCATCCCCTCATGATCTCCTCTTTAGCTCCCTTGTCTCCTCCTCCCATGCTCATCTCCAGGACTTCGCCAGAGGCTCTCCCATCCTCTGAACTCTCTACCTCATTCTGTCCAGCTAACCCCTACTGTGGAAGCCTTTAGTCAATCCCTGAAAACATATCTCTTCAGGGAAGCCTATCACGTCTCTAATTAAACATTTATTA
The DNA here is from genome assembly GCF_062004578.1 of Staurois parvus. Taxonomy (NCBI): domain Eukaryota; kingdom Metazoa; phylum Chordata; class Amphibia; order Anura; family Ranidae; genus Staurois; species Staurois parvus. The sequence continues at coordinate 6,867,829 of NW_028318045.1, read as the reverse complement.
CCTCCATCAGCTCATTCCCTACAGTTATAACCTTCTGTACCACTTGCCCCACACTATTAGATTGTGAGCCCTTATGAGCAGGACCCTCTTTAAATCACCTTTTTTTATTGTAACTGTACTGTCTCCCTTTATATTGTAAAGCTCTGCGCAAACCGCTGGCGCTATATATATCCTGAATAATAAGGAAAAAAAAAACAAAAACAAACACACACAACACACAAATGCTGCTGGCAGGTCTGCCCCAATTGGTCATCTAGTTTGTCCAGTTTTCCTATTAATTTAATCTCACGACAGGTCTGTGCTTGTCTAGAGCAGGTTGAAATTTCTTAACTAGTTGCCAACCGCAGATAGCCGAATGACGGCTACACTGCAGCCGGCCAGTTCTAGGAGGGCGTCATACGACGTCTTCCCAAAACACGCTCTCCTGCACGCCCCCGGGGGTGAGCACCTAGCGATCTCCATGATCGCTGTCCTATGGACACAGCTGATCACGTGATGTGGTAAAAGGCCAATCACAGGGGCCTTTTACCACGTGATCAGCCGTGTCAAATAACACGCTGATCACCGGGAAATGCAATTGCCAGTTCTTGGCTGCACTTTCCTCACGCTGTCAGAGCATGAGGAAAGTACTGCCGAGAACCGGCAGTTGTCAGAGCAGGGATCAGCACGGATGATCAGTGCCCTGATGATCGGTGCCCAGCAGTGCTACCCAGCAGTTCTGCCCCCCTGTGCCCAGCAGTGCCACCCACCCACCTGTGCCACCTATCAGTGATGCCTATCAGTGCTGCCTCATCAGTAAAGGAGAAAAAAAAAAATTACCTGTTTGCAAAATTTTATAATAGAAACAAAAAAACTTTTTTGCTCTTTTTTTTTGTTTATAGAGCAAAAAGTAAAGTAAAAAAAACACCCATCAGCAAGTAAATACCACCAAAAGAAAGCTCTATTTGTGAGAAAAAAATGCTGTAAATTTCATTTGGGTTTAATGTTGCATGACCGCGCAATTGTCATTCAAAGCGTGACAGCGAAAATTGGCCTGGTAAGGAAGGGGTATAAGTGCCTGGTAGGCAAGTGCTTAAAAAGAGTTTCTAACATGTATATATGATTAGAGGAAGAAGGTGCCTTTTTGATACTTCCTGGATGTGTGATCATTGGGGAGATTTAGCTTCACCTCCTTTCCAGGTGACTAAACAGAAGTGAGGGAACATCTCCCCTACGAGCAATGAAAACCTCACCAAGATTCCTTCCCTTCCCACCTCCCTTTCATCTGTTTTCACTTGGTGATCTGGCCAATAACACGTCCTGTATTAGAGCGCCCCCATTCTGGATGAATGAGCACAGAGGGGACCCTTTGACAGCAGCATTGTCAATCTGGGAGGGGAGTGTTAGATGTACTAGGAGATTTAGATACACTTTATAAGCAGTTGCATCAAACAATTTTCTTCTTTTGGGATAAAGGTTCAAAAACTAATGCAGCCATCACATCTAAGAATTGGTGATCAGAAATATAATAGTTGGCTTTTAGGTTGAATACCACTTTAATTGTAGCAGCTGTTGGTTTAAGACAGTGTTTTTCAACCTTTTTTGTGCAAAGGCACACTTTTTTCATGAAAAAAAATCACGAGGCACACCATTAGAAAATGTTAAAAAAAAAATTTACCTCTGTGCCTATATTGACTATATATAAAGTAATTCTCTTGAATAGAATTCAAACACAAAGAAATTATTTTATAATTACTTTATTATGAAATAATAAAGTATTTTATAATTGGACCCGGGGGCCGGACCAAGAGTAGATGAATGATGTGTATGTGTCATCCATAGTAAGTATAGTAATATTCCCCCATAGTAAGCATAGCAATTCATCCCCCATATAGTAATTCATCCTCCATATAGTAATTCATCCCCCATATAGTAATTCATCCCCCATATAGTAATTCATCCTCCATATTAAGTCCCCAAGCCCCCCCTGTGTCAATTCACTTACCTTTGCTCCGCGCGTTCCTCTCGCCGTTCCGGTGTAGCATGAAAATCTGTCTCCTATGAGGATCTGTCCCCCTCGACGTATCTGCGCATGTGCCAGTTTCAGGCATTAGCAGCCGATCGGCGATCTCCGGCACATGCGCAGATACGTCGAGGGGGACAGATCATCCTGACAGTATCACGCTCCGCGGGCCGGATTAAAAGGTCCGCCGGGCCGTAGTTTGCCCATTGCTGTTCTAATGATTGGTCTATTTGTGAGCCGAGGCCACATGTTATGGATGAAATTGCAATTTTTCCCACGGCACACCAGACAATATCTCACGGCACACTAGTGTGCCGCGGCACAGTGGTTGAGAAACGCTGGTTTAAGAGATACATTTGTTAGGGAGGGAGGATTAGGAGTTCAGTTTGTATTTATACATTTCTGAACATACTAGTTGTCAAGCTGCCTGATCTGCATTTTTTTCATAATCAGGTCAATCACTAAAGTTAGGGCTCATGTACACTGCAGCTGATAAACTGACGTTCAGGAGCTGTTCAGCGGTTTTTCCAGCAGCCCCTGAACTCTTCCTAATGTTTTCCTATGTGTCCATGTACACATAGTCCTTTTACAGGCAGTTGAGTTTACAGTCTTTTTTGAACGCACCAAAATTGTGTTCAGGAGTAGATTTTACTGGCGTTTCAAATGCCAAACGATTGGAAATACGGTTAACCACGTTTAAAATAATTTTAACTGTTCCATGCCCAGATGCTGTCCAGAGCCTTTTTTCATCATCAGAAATGCATGCAAAGTGTTTTCCATGTATTCAAATGGACCCGGTACACCAGCGCAGTCAATTCCAGGTTTCGCGTGAAGGGGAAAAGAAAAGAAAAAGGTAGAACGTGCCGCATTATGCTCCTGATGGGATCCATAGTGAATACAACCAGAAAAGACAAGTCATCTCAACACATACTGATCACTCGGCTTCTGCTCGCTCTATTCCTTTCAAAATGCCTCAATTGGTTATTTACTATTTTTCAGTGCATTTGGGAAGATCTCCTGAGGTTATCTTTTAAAAACGCTTCTAAAATGCAAACGCGGTATGCAAACGTGGCTAAACTGACGTTTTTTAACCTACGTTTTCCAGCAGTCAGTTTCCATCGTTCAGAAGAGTTTTCCAAACGCCTCGTGTACATGAGCCCTTAGTGTAACAACCAAGAAAATAGCATTATCTAAAGTAGTGATCAGAAATGACAATCTACATATGGCTCTCAGATTTCTTTAAATCTGAACATAATAAAATGTTCAAATGAAAATTATGAACTCTAGCTTTTCACCTATGCGTGAAAAAACACTTACAAACACCAAGAAAACAAAAAGGATATCATTTTAAACAGTTCCAGACATACGGTATGTCACCACAATCCTGAATCTACAGTATAATGAAACAGAAAAATACAGACTTGGGAGCAAACAAGCAGGAACCTATATTAACCAATCAGATTTCTTTTATCAGACTGTTCTAAAACAACATCTGATTGGCTGCCAGAGCTCCTCCCCCAGGTAAAGGATGAGGAATACAGCACTTACCGCAGAGGCATACCATAGCATGCAGTATAGAGGTGTCCCCAGATTACGAAACACTCTGCTTTTGTATGACAGCTCTGAGTCACCTGTCACTTATTACGACCATAGCTGAAACTAATAATTTTGCTGAGTTTTATTAACTGATGGATATACCTGTCAGCAATGAATAAAGCAGATCAGGCTTTGTTTTTTTGTTTTTTTTAACCTCTGCTGTACACAAGGAAGTTACCGCTAACGAGGTCTTTCCTAGACTGGCATTGTACTGTTTCATTGATACCAGAAAGTACGTTAAACGCCCAGTGTGCTTGGTCAAGTAGCCAAAATAAAAAAAAAGGGGGGGGGGGGGGGAAATAACTTTTTTTTTTAACCTCCCTAGCAGTCTGATTAGGTCAGTATTTCTGTGCTCAAAGCGGTACTTTTTTTGCATCGAAATGTTTTTTCTTGTAGGCCTGTAATTTTTAGGAATAACTCACTGAAATCTGTCCGAACAAGAGTCTAGTAAACATTTCGGGTATGTTAAGATTTTAAACATGAAATCATAAATTATAATAATCATAAAAATTATTATAATAAATTTAATTCAATATAATCAAACCAAAAACACTGAAGTTTGAAATAGAGCACCAAGTTCGTACATCACTGAGCAAAGTCGCAAAATCGTTTTCAGTGTCTGATGCAAAATTTCCCCACGAATCATTATCATTCAATTCTGCAAGTGGTTCTCATTTACTATCGCTGTTTTCTAGCTGGTCTAAAACCGCTTTTGACCTAAAAAAGGGACGTTTTTTGGACGCCATGGACATTTTAGTTTCAAGGCAGAAAGAATAAAAATGCAGGCAGGGCACAGGGCAGGGCACAGGACAAAGCACTCGGGACAAAATGTATGTGAAATGGTTTGATACAGTAATGTTTTACTATGTGATTTTAGTGAACATCACTTTTTGACACATTTTTAAAATTTCCTGCCGGTTCCGTCCCCGTACATCCTGACGTCGCAGGGAATAGAACTCGGAAGACAGATGCCGGCATCGGCCGGAGGACATTGCCAGGGACACTGCAGGGAGGACATCGTGGGAGCACAGGACAAGGTAAGTGAAGAAGGGATCCCGGAGCAACGCTGCAAGGTATTCCTGAGTGTAGCTCGGGGTTACCGCTTGTGGTGCTGAAACTTTACCCCGAGCTACACTCAGGAATACCTCCAGGGAGGTTAATAGGTGTCAAGCAAACAGCTTTAAATATCAAAATGTAGCATAGACCAGCCTGTTTAGTTTTGTTATTTTTCAATTGTATGCTCTTTATTTCTTCTGTTGTCAGTGGTAATGCTCCACTAAATGAAAGGCAAACCTGAAATACACTGTACATTTAGAATGCATTTCACATGTACTTACAGTTTAAAGAGTATGTCTGGACAAAATAATTCAGCACATCTCTGCAAAACATGCACATTTCCCTTTGTACAACCCTTTTAAAAAAGCTGCCACTACAAAACACCTCCCCCTCATGTTATGGCATTTCATAATTCAACAGGGCAGATTAGGCCATAAAGCCCAGATCGGTGGGGGGCTGCAGTGATGGTTGTCCTTTTGGAACGGTCTCATCTCCACACAGGATCTCTGGAGCTCAGTCAGAGTGACCATCGGGTTCTTGGTCACCTCTCTTACTAAGGCCGGTCTCCTCTGAATGCCAAGTTTGGCCGTACGACCAACTCTTGGAAGAGTCCTGGTTGTGCCAAACTTCTTCAATTTGAGAATTATGGAGGACACTGTGCTTTTGGGAACCTTCAGTGCATCAGAAATGTTTTTGTAGTCTTCCCCTGATCTGTGCCTTGCAATAATTTTATCCCTGAGCTCTGCAGACAATTTCCTTTGACGTCATGGATTTTCCTCTGAAACCGTATGCATTGTCAGCAGTGAGACCTTTTATAGAGAGGTGTGTGCCTTCCAAAACATGTCCAATCAACTGAATTTACCAATTTAACAGAGGTGGACTTGAATCCAGGTGTAGCAACCTCTCAGCAACGATCGAGAAATGGTAGACAACCGAGTTATAATTTCAAGTGATGTTGCAAAGGATCTGACTACTTTTACCAATGTAGTATTTCAGTTTTCCCCTTTTCATAAATTTGCACACATTTCTAAAACCCCGTTTTCACATTGTCACTATGTTTATGCACAACCATCTCTACAGTTTTACAGAGAATAGTCCGAAAGAGAAAATATCCCGTGAGTGGCAGTTGTGTGGATGAAAATGCCATGTTGAGGTCAGAGGAGAATGGGCAGACTGGATCGGGATTATAGAAAGGCAACAGTAACTCAAATAACCACTGGCTACAACCAAGGTATGCAGAACACCATCTTTGAATACACAACACATCAAACCTTGAAGCAGATGGGCTAGAATAGCAGAAGACCAAACTGGGTGCTACTCTTGTCAGCTAAGAGGAAATGGAAGCTACAATTTGTACAGGCTCACCAAGATTGGACAGTAGAAGACTGGGAAAATGTTAATGTTAATAAATCCAGTCTCCTGGCCTCAGAAGTGACCCCAAATCTGGATAATTGGCTAGACTTCTCTCGGATCTGCTGGATAAGTCACACCTTGCTGCCCTCAGACTGGGGACATCTATGGATACTAGAAAGACATAGAAAAGAAGAGGGTGCACCAGCCTAGTGCATTATCCTCAAGGCTTCACTTTATTGATGAATACATAGTATCACACTTACAAACCAACTGATGTGTCACAGCTTGTCATAATACAGCCGCAAGTTCCAGCTCACGGAGCAGAACACCTGATGGTGGAACATACCAAGATCCAACCGGCTGATGCGCTGGACAAGTGTGGTAGCCACACAGCACCATGTGACACTGGTCACTTCCTCCCTACATCATACAAGTAAGGGCACCCAGTATGGCCTGTTATGGCTCTGAGGAAGAGGAAAGGCCTCGAAACGAATCAGCCAGTTGAATCTTTGTATGTTCTACCATCAGTTGTTATGCTCCATGAGCTGGAACATGCAGTTGTACTATGACAAGCTGTGACACACCAGTTGGATTGGGAGTATGATACTACATTTTATCAATAAAGTGAAGCCTTAAAGATAATGCATTAGGCTGGCGCACCCTCGTTTCTCTGCCTTTCTAGTATCCATTGGGAAAACATTGCCTGGTCTGAGGAGTCTCAAGTTCAGCTGCAACATTCAGATGGTAGGTTCAGATTTTGGCGTAAAACATCATAAAAGCATGGATCCATCCTGCCTTGTATCAACAGTTCAGGCTGTTGGTGGTGTAATGGTGCGGGGGATATTTTCATGGCACACTTTGGGCCCCTTAGAACCAACGGAGCATCATTTACATGCCACGGCTTGCCTGAGTATTGTTGCTGACCATGTCAATCCAATTATGACTACATTGCACCCATCTTCTGACGGCTACTTCCAGCAGGATAATGCACCATGTCACAAAGCTCAAATCATTTCAAACTGGTTTCTTGAACATGACAATGAGTTCAATGTTCTCTAATGGCCTTCACAGTGACCAGATCTCAATCCAACAGAGCACCTTTGGGATGTGGTGGAATGGGAGATGCGCATCATGGATGTGCAGCCGACAAATCTGCAGCAAGTACGTGATGCCATCATATCACTAGGACCAAAATCTGAGAAGTGTTTCCAACACCTTGTTGAATCTATGCCAGGAAGAATTAAGGCAGTTCTGAAAGCAAAAAGGGGGTCCAACTCAGTATTAAAATGTATGTATATACGTGTGTACACACACACACACACACACACACACACACACACACACACACACACACACAACATTACTTATAAATACTACAATGTAGAACTATCTGGTCAGGCTCTCTTCTGAGAATCAGAGACACAACTATCATTTTGGTGATTGATATATATACACACATATACATACATACATACACTATAGTAGCTGTCTGCATAATAGCACAAGAGTACACCTATATTTAGTAAGCTACTTCCCCCAGACGACAGGGAAATGTCCTTCACACTTCCATTTCTGGGACATGTAACAGGGCCAAATATCTTTTAAAAAAAACTAGACAGAAAGAACAGTGAGATTATCAACTCTGCACTTGACAGTATGCATTAAAAAGGCTTCTCCCCAGGACTTCTGTACCCACCTGAAAGGTTGGGGTACCTCCTGGTAAAGCTCTGTTTACAGTTTTGTTGGGTCAACCACATTTTGGGGTGTGACTTTTGCATAACATTGCTAACTTATAAAAAGGAGACCTCTTACTGCTTTAGAAGATAGTTATTAATGAAGTCCCTTTGCCTTAACAGGAGGAAGATGCTCATATATAAATAAAACTCAAAATTTAACTGCAATAAGCATGTGGAAGCATTTAGCACATTTGGAGCAGTATGTGGCTACTTTCCACCCTTAGCATGTCAACATTCAGAGTGGGAACAAATTGACACCCACAGACCCCCAATAAATTAAAAAAAATATATATATAAAAATCACATCTCTTTATTGTACTTGCTTACCTGCCAAATGCATTATTAAACCAAAACGGCCAGGTATGGGTCAACCCCATCAACGCAGAGTTGGGGTCTGATTGGCCTATTGACAAACCAAAGCATCAGGAGAGCAAACCATGTGCATGGCCCTATGCAAGTATCGACTTTCAATAAGTTGATGACCATGCAGTGGCATGGTGGTGTGCCTGGTAAACTGCTACAGTGTTACCTTGCTTTGATGTTTACAGGAACACTTTGCACAATACAGCAGACTAGTATGTAATCCTGTGTTCATGTCAGATTAACATATGACAATGTCATAAATATGACATATCGATAACATGCAATAAAGATCCCGTCGCACCGGTACTACCTGATGGACAGCATTGACGACTAAGTCACAGGCATGATGTGAGAGCTCACATTTAAATATGAAGTTTATAAATATACTGTATAATTATGCACCATGACCCTTCCAAAGAAGAAAACAATGCAGCGGTGTAAAAATGTGCGCAAATGGTGTATATCGAAAATAAGCAGTCAAGAAAACACAAAACAAAGTATGAATAATATAAAGCCCAATCATAAACCAGTGTCCAAAATAGAAATCTATGGGGGGGGGAGGGAAGGTCTTGCAACAAATAGTGATCCGCGGGAACAGCTTCAGCGGTTTGCAGCCTGTAAGGGGTCAACTGTGGCAGCTCTGCTTCTTCAGCCTGAAAGCGGCACATGCGCAGTTACTTCAGGGGATACATATCTTAACGGGATAGTCATTTTACCGCTACACCAGGGGCAGCGGTCACTGTGCCGGGAATCCGGGATCACCCGAATAACTGGCCAGGACCTTCACAAAGCCCAGAAGCTCTGCTGGCATCCCCTGTGATGGTGTCACCCGGTGCGGCCCACACCCCCCTAGGGACGCCACTGAGTACAATTACTTTTGTTCTCCTGTGACCCATAGTCAGCTGACAGCAGGCTATTGCCCACTATCAGCTGAAAGAGCAGAGACACTCCAGACCCAGGAAGCATCCCCACAATATTGTAGAGATCCACCCCACTGCTTGATTGACAGCTTGCTCAGCCTCAGCACATGGCTGAGAGCCAGAGCCAGTCGCTCTCACCCCATCCCCAGCCTGATACTCCAGTGAGCAATGGAGGAGCAGAGTGGAGAGCAGAGACTGACAGTCACCACTTCCTGCTTGCAGCAGAGCAAGAACTGAGCAATTGGCAGTCATATGATTGCTTAGTTTTCGGTCTTAGAACCAGGTGCTGCAGTATGGAGGCAAGTATGTTAAATTTTCTTAAAATCCCATAAGTCTCCTCTAAAAAACCCATTCTGAGCAAAATATGAACCTCTCCCACCCCCCTCTTACCCATATTTCAAGGCAGTTTTTTTGTCTTACCTTGTGAAGAAAGACATGCTCACCTAAGTCCCCTGTCCAGGTCCCTCACCACCACTGTTTCTGGGTGCAGGGGACCACTAACCCAGTCACATACTGCCCCTTCATGCTAACATCACTCTTCTGGGTCCAGAGAGGATCAAGTTCCTGGACAGGCAATAGGTAATGACCACATCATGCAGGAAGTCACAAGAACACCCCAAGAAGGACCCCGCAGAAAGTAAACAAAAGAGAAGAGATGGCTTGGGACTTTAGTACCATGTGACCACATATTTAGACAGGTAAAATATTTATTTTTATCAAATACTTACCGTTGTTTTCTTTTCCTGGTCCCAATCCACGGCAGCATACTAAATGTATGCTGCCATATTGGTGCCAGGAAAGGGGCATTTACACAGGTTTCTTTCCACTACAGTAATCATTTGCGGGGGGGGGGGGGGGGGAATAAGGACAGCAATCAGGAGACAAGGTTAAAAATAAAACAAAATAAAAAAAGGAAGAAGAGGAAAAGATACAGAGCAGAAGATGAATAGAAGGCTTGCCATCAGTCTTCGAAAATGTAACAAATAATTAGGGTTTAAAGTAGAACTAAAGGCAAAACTTCCCTTTTTCATTTTTGGATAGTACAACGGATGGGGTATAACCCGTCAGATTTTTCTTCTTTTCCACCATCTGTGTCCCATGGTGGAGATTTCCCTGCACTTCCTATCCCATAGCCAAACAGAAAGTGGGAGAAAATCCCTGCAACATAAGAAGTTTGTGTCCCCATTGGAAGATTTCCACTCTACTACTTTTCTTGAGTCAACCCAAAATTTAGGATTTCATTTTACTTTTAATGATAAATGGTAAACAGGACAAAAATCAGGTGAATTGCCCCAATGAGGGAGCAGGCAGCCATAAAGACGTACAGCGGATCTAAAAAAAAATAAAAGAAATTTAAAAAAAAAAGTTTACGTTTGGTTATACTTCACTGTCACTTTTGCCTTTCCATAATAGGAAAGTAGAAAATTTGGTGAATGTATGTTTGGTTTTAGGTGGAGGGGAGTGAACAGACATGGAGTGATGTTATGAAGATTTATTCCAGTACAGATTTGTATGTTTGGGACTCCTTCACAGGATTGGATTACAGAATATTTTCTGTGACTATTTGTTACTTTTGTTACTTTCCCATCACACTGTGTTCGTTTTCATGCATACATAAGTGCTACATTGGTTTTGATTTAATGGGTCAAGTAGGATTATACAAAGAATCGGTCATATTACAAAAAAAAAAAAAAAATGCTTGCCACATAAACTGAGACCTGTTATGACAGCACATGAGACACAATTTAGTATTACAAAGATATAATATTACTGACTAGCTACATTCACCAGATACAATCAAAGACAGGATACCAAGAGGGCCTGTCCTAACTCAAATGACCGTACAATAAGACGTGAGGCTACACCAACAACATGCGCATGTGGCCAGACAGATTTGGGATGCAACTGCGAGGGTGCTGTCTGGATGAGCCAAATATGGAACTGCTGATCAACAAGGTGGATGGACAGTTCTCAGCAATCCCCAATGCAGCACCTTTATGCCAACACGGCCAGTTTAGAACAATGGATTGTGACAAGTACAGATATTTCCCATGGAATGTTATGTGGACAGCAGAGCAGCGTCCACAACCATGACACCAGGACAGTGTGCCATGCCAAGACTGAGATCAGCGAGATGTTATGGAAGGTGCACAGCTATAAAATGTACTTGCCATGACACCACCACCAAACACCCAACATAAGAATACATCATAGTAAGATTCAGAATATGAGGATATAAAGTGGACCTGTCTTCTGGCTCATAAGAAAATCCAGAGTAAGATATAAAAATGGACCTATCATAGAACGCATCACAATAAGACCCAGAATAGGAGGATAGAAAGTGGAGCTGTCAGACTCATAACAAGAAGACCCAGAATAAGAGAGGGCCTATCATAGAACACAATAAGACCCAGAATATGATGCTATAAAGTGGACCTGTTGTCAGGCTCATAACAAGAACAGCAAGAGTAAGATATAAAGTGGACCTATCAGAGTACACATTGCAATAGGACCAAGAATAAAATAATATAAAAAGGAACTGTCATAGCACACACACCACAATAAGACCCAGAACATGATTGCGTTCACTTGTCATAGAGCACAAAAATGATAAGACCCAGAATATGATGATATAAAGAGGACCTGTCATAGAACATCTCACGAGAAGACCCAGATTATGATATAAAGGGGACCATTCACAGAACACATCAAAAGATCTAGAATATCATGATATAAATGTGGACCAGTCATAGAAAACATCACGATAAGACTCATAATACAACAATATCAAGTGGACCTGTCAGAGCAACAATGACACAGCAGTGCACAGATACTTTCCTTGTGACATGACTGGCCCACTTTATATTTCAGGTCTTCTTGTAATGTGCTTTTATTTTGGGTATGGCAGTGAAGATGCCATAGTGTGTCATGCCAGGTGCACTTTGTATCATTTCACAATAAGACCCAAAATAGGATTATGAAAAGTACTCCTGTCATTGCACATGACACCAGTTCACTGGATTTCCCATATTAAGAAAACACTGCAATAAGACCCAAAATATGATATATAGAGGACCTGTCTTAGCACAATGAACATTTGTCATATCACAAGGACAACACATTAGCACCCAGGGTAGGGCACAATGCTGACGTGTCATAATAATACCTGGGTCAGTGATGTGGCTTGGCCTACTTGTCCTGTACAGTGATGGGCTATCCATGTGACATGACAGGTCTTCATTGTGCTATGACAGGTTCCCCTTATATCCTCAAATTCTGTGCCTAACTGTGAGGTGTTCTTACTTTGGGTAACGCAGTGAAGGTGTCACAATGTATCGGATAGGTGCACTTTGTATCACTGAACAATAAGACCAAAAATATGACTTGTGTCTTACTAGGCAGTAACAGGTGCACTTTGTATTGTCCTATTTTGGATCTTATTGTGCAATTGAACAAACTGTACCCGTTATGATTATCAATGGCACCTCCTCTACAAAATAAGAACACAAAATATGAGAATATAAAGGGGACCTGTCATACCACAATGAAGACATGTCATGTCACAAGGGTACCACAGCGGTGTACAGGATAAGGGGAGTATACCATACTGAGACCTAATGACAGATATGTCATGGAAGGTTCCAAAGTGCTTCTGTCATCTAGAATAATGATCGCACATTATTGCATTAAACAGAATAACAGATAATCATCAGAAGATTTAGAACAATGGCATGTCAGGCGAGCATGAGCCAGATGGGACCTAACGTGTTGGAAAGGAGCCCTGACCTAGTGCAAGAGGGACCTGACACAAAATGGATCTGACCAGTCACAAAGGGAAGCGGATATGGCAGAAATCGGACCTGACACATTACAAAGAGGACCTGATCTGTGTGTCACAACGTTACAGGTCACCGCAGTATTGCAAAGAATGCCAGCCTGTCATATCAAGACCCAAAATAATAAACAGTTATAAGACTCAGAAACATGGTATATCCGAAGAACATACGCTAAAGAAGACCCAATGTGCTGCAAAGGGGCCCGACAGGGCACAAAGGGGCCCTGACCCAGTACAAAAGGGAGCCAATGTGTCACATTGTTACAGATCACTGATGTACTACAAAAGAATGACAGTCTGTGGTCCCAAGACCCAAAATAATAAACGGGTATGATACGACTCAGAAACATGGTATATCAGGTGAACATGCGCTAAAGAAGACCCAATGTGCTGCAAAGGGGCCCGACAGAGCACAAGGGGGCCTTGACCCAGTACAAAGGGGGAGCCAATGTGTCACATCAATACAGATCACTGATGTACTACAAAGAATGACAGTCTGTGGTCCCAAGACCCAAAATAACAAACTTATGATAAGCCTCAGAAACATAGTATATCAGGTGAACATACGCTAAAGAAGACCCAATGTGCTGCAAAGGGGCCCTGGCCCAGTACAAAGGGGAGCCAATGTGTAGCATTGTTACATATCACTGATGTATTACAAAGAACGACAGCCTGACATCACAAGACCCAAAACCATAACAGACTGTCATCATATGACTCAGAAACATGGCATGTCAGGCCAGCATGAGCCAATAGGGCCCGGGGTGTCACAAGGTGGACCCAACATGGCAGGAGGGGGACCTGACCATCACAAAGGAAACCCAATACATCACCTAGTTACAGCTCACCATTATACTACACAGAATGACAACCCAAAGCCCCAAACAATAGCAGGTGATGGCATGGAGTGACAAAGAGGAGCTGTCCTGTCCCCAGGAGGACCTGTCATGGCACACAGGGACAGCCCCTCATTGGATTACACACAATGGCAAGCTGTCATCCCAGGAACCTGTAGTGACATGTCCTGTCAGGCTCACACAGCCATGGTGGCACAAGGAGGACCTGCCCTGTTCCTATGAGGACCGGTCATGACACACACACTGCAGTCCCAGGGATGTCAGGCCAGGCAGGGTGACAATGGCAGCTGGCAGTCTGCAGTCCTCAGTCCAATGTATGTGGGCTCCTCTCACCTCCTCCTGGTAGCCCCCAGCCGCTGACATCTCCCCGGCTCCGCTCAGGCCCCCGGCCTCGGACTCCAGGTCCCCGTTGAGCAGTGAGGGCCCCTCGGCCGATCCCCCGCTTAGCGCCGCCATCTTGAAGTGATCCGGAGGCGCGGGAGCGAGCACGAGAGACAGGCGCGCTCGCACCCGTGCAGCCGGCCCAGCGGCTTGTCCGGAGGGTCACGTGACGAGGGGAGGAGCTGACTAGTAGCGAAAAAAGAGAGGAGAGGTGCGTGCGCGCTCCTGGAGACGCGGTCGGGCCAATCGGAGTGCAGAAGGAGAGGGGGCGGGGGCTGACCCGCCTGGCGGCCGCTGACGTCAGAGAGGGGAACCCTCGCTCGCCGAGCCCACCCCCTCTTGCTCAGGTGCAGTGGGCTCGTGCCCGCCGCGGCCCCTGACGTCATTGGAGTCTGCGGCCGTGACGTCACATTTTTTTCTCCCTCTTCTGCTTCCTGAGATGGTCAGGGTGCAGGTGGTCAGGATGTAGGAATCCCGAGCCTTGTGTAGCTTTGTCCTCAGCAAAGCCCCAGGTGGTCACTTCTCACTGCTCCACAAAGTCCCTCATTTTGTACATATGAGCCTCACTTCTTGTCATTTCCCAGTATTCAGGCTCCACTGTAGCCCTTTGCAGTCTTTGCTTACTCGTGCACTCTCAACTGCTGGTCTGCAGCAGTTGGAAGAATCAGGAAAGCAATGCATGTACCTGGTCATGTGACTGCCATACAGAATGGATCATGTGATCTGTTACCAAGAGCCATTGGGAGGTGGTCACCTGACTTAAAGCAAACTGCCACTTAGAAAAAATGTATGAATGTGTGGGAAGAGGGGGTTACGGTGATAGGCTTTCGCACTGAAGCTCATTTAGTGAAAGTGAAATCCACCCAAGGCTAATCATTCAACTGTGGCTGAGTGATGAACAGGCACAGGCTGACATTTTAAATCTCTTGGGGGCCCAATGGAGACAAAAAGGGGCCACACTGTCCTGCTCCCCTCCACATGTTGTGCCACACTCTCATGATGGGTTCTCAGTAGTGATGGACTGAACACCTCCCTGTTCGGTTCGTGGTTGAACATTTGAACCTACCGAAAGTTCGACTGCAAACTTCGAACAGGTACAATTTACTGAGCAGTATCTTACTGCAAATCTGAGTATGTGGTAAGATACCACTCAGTTACTAAAATACAGCATGAGTTATATTATGAAGTCATGCGGTCTTTTAGCAGTGAAAACATTCATTCATGTTTCAGCTGTCAGTGGGATTCTCCGCTGACAGCTGAATGTCAAAAGAATTGTCAGCATTGTCCAACAATTAAGAAATTAAAAAAAAAAAAACGACATAGGGTCTCCCCTTCCAACCATACCAAGCCCTTCAGGTCTGGTATGGATTTTGAGAGGAACCCCCCACGCCAAATAAAAAAAAAAATGGCATAGGGGTCCCTCCCAAATTCCATACCAGACCCTTATCCGAGCATGCAGCCTAGCAGGTCAGGAAAGGGGGGACAAGCCCCTCCCCTTCTGAACCATACCAGGCCACATGCCCTCAACATGGGGGGGGGGGTGCTTTGGGGCAGGGGGACTCCCCCCCAAAGCACCTTGTCCCCATGTTGATGGGGACAAGGGCTTATTCCCTACAACCCTGGCCGTGGGGGTCTGCGGGCATGGGGCTTATCAGAATCTGGAAGCCCCCTTTAACAAAGGGTCCCCCAGATCCCGCCCCCCCCCCCAATGTGAAGGAGTATGCAGTACATAGTGCCGCTACCCTTTCACAAAAAAAAAAAGTGTAGTGCAAAAAAAGACAGGAGACAGTCTTTGACAAGTCCTTTATTAAAAATGAAAAAAAAAAATCCACTCCGCCTTCTACGTTGGCTCTCACTGTCTGACAGCTACACCGCGATGACAGTTCTTAAATAGGGTGATGACATCACAAGGGGGCGGAATCAGCCCCACCCTTGCTGATGTCATCATGCCCTGTGATTGGTTTAAAGCATTGAACCTGACCTGTGGTCATGGTGCAATGCTTCGGCCTATCACAATGCAGTGTCAGGGCGCAGTGCATTTTGGGGTACAGCGGACGAACAGCCCGCTGAACGCCTGTACCACTTGTGTGTTCAATGAACACAAGAACGGCCCATGTTTGACTCGAATATGCAGCTCATCACTAGTTCTCAGCACTGGAATATTCATTTATTATAGAGAAAATCCTTCCCAGTGACCTGTAGAAAGGGCAAATCTTAGCATCAGAGATACAAAAAGCCAGCCAGGTGATTCAAGCCACCGAAGTGGCATTTTTACGTCACATGCCAAGGCCGTCTATTCATTTTGAAGGGCTGCCCTAAGTGCAGCAAACAAAGGAAAGTAGCTCATGCACCTTATTGAGCTTTGAGCACCCATTTTTCTGTTTTTGGAATACGTTAATGAATTGCACCGAAGGAGCAACATGAGGTTTTCATGTTTCATAAATGCACGCAAAAGCATGCGTTCCCAAAACACTATATTGTGAATGCAGCCAAAAGCTGTCATAAATTGGGGATGAGGGATGTAAACCCAACATTTCATATTCCTGATATGTGCCTGTGGTACCTTGTACAGTACTTGGTCTCTTTGTATTACTTCCTTTGTGTGAAATCCCTGGTATTCCTGCCAGTCCCTCTGCTTTCTTATTAAAAACTGACCACATCAAGCATAAAAGCACAGCATGGTCAGTTCTCTAGCTATTCTGGGAAGCCTGCTCTCCTCCAATGGTCATACATGTCCTGATATACCTCCTCTGCACATCCTTTCACTGGGAAGATCAGTGTGCACCTGTTTCACCTCCCCCAGCTTTTATGCAGCTGAGAACAGAGGGTATGTGATCACTTATGAAAAGAGGAGGAGGGGGGGGGAGTATTTATAATGTTTTTTATATCTATACATGCATTTTCACCTTTCATTTCTATTTTAAACTGAATGTGTTGTTTTACAAGCTGATGGTTTACATATACTTTAACAGCAGCTGGGGATGAGTGAAAGCGTCTGTGTTTGGTTAGCATATTTTGCTTGAAGTTTGCAAAACCCTATTAAAGTCTATAGGGGACAATTTTACAACTGGTTGTACGCCTCTAGAATCACCTACATGGAGGATGAGCTCCACTCCTGTTTGGTAGATATTGACTTCCCTACTCTGACACCAGCTCTGCAAGATGAGTTGGATGTTCCTGGAACGGTGGAGGAAGTTCAGTAAGCTATATGCTCCCTACAATCTGGAAAAACCCCTGGGCCGGATGGTCTTCCATCTGAATTTTACAAATCCCATATTGAAATTTTGGCCCCAAAGTTACATGAGTTATATACATCAATCTCCCAGACTGGTTGTCTCCCAGCTTCCATGTCTGAGGCAATGATGCAGAGCTGTGCTCCTCATATCACTCTTTTTCACTCCTGAATGTGGATACCAAAATGTTGATGAAACTTTTGACCACCCGGCTTAATAACATTATTTTGTCCTATAGTGATCAATCGGGGCTCATGCCAGGCAAGGAAACAGATATTAACCTCCGCAGCTTATTTACTGTGATGGCCTACTCTGCCTCTACCTGCCCTACAGGGGTGATTGCTTCCTTGGATGCAGAGAAGGCCTTTGATTCCATAGAATTGCCTTATCTGTGGGTGATCTTGAGACGTTTTGGGTTCTGCCCCCTGATTTCTCTCTTGGTTACAAATTCTTTATGCTAACCCCAAGGCTTGTGTACGAACTGTCTCCAGAATTTAGCTTGCACAGGGGTACCAGCCAGGGATTCCCGTTATCTGCAGGCTTGTTTGCTTTGGCGCTAGAACCCTTGTGCATTTTGTTGCATTCCTCTGAGAGGGTTAGGGGGATAGCTGTTGGCCCCTTGGAAGAAAAAGTCTCGCTTTACACATACTTTGCTGCACCTTGAAGACACCTCCCTCTCCTTGACTGCAGCCCTAAAATTGATTGACCTGTTTGGGCTTTTCTCTAGTATTAGAATGAATTGAGACAAATCAGTTCTGTTCTTCTTGGATCCAGCGGGGGCCCCCCTGCCCTCTTCTACCCCAGTGCACTGTGTGAAGGTCCCTGCCTCTTACTCCGTGTTGGAAGGCAACATGTTTCTATATCAGACATTTATGGATTTTTACTGCCTGATTATCAAAGAACCATTTGGCCTGTTGAATGTCATCTTGGAAAGTATTTACAACAGGGCGTGTGTAACAAATGGATGCATACCGAAATCCTTGTCCTGGGAGTTCACACAACCCCCTAGTGGTGGGGCATAGATACAAGAGAGCCCCAGCCCAGATTCTCTGGTGACAAGAAGATTAAATGGCCAAATTACAGGACTTCTAACCAGATGGAAGAAACCAGATGGGGACTGAAATGTTGACCTGGGGTGTTGGTAATATAGCAGTGGCCCCTGGGGGAGATTACATACTTCCGTGAGGATGGCTGGGGTAATACTACACTTCCAAATGAATAGGGAGGACAGCCCTTTGTGAGTTATGGACATTTGCTCATTGGACAGAGGACTACACCAGGCGGGTCAAGGGTGTGTGTGTGGGTGTGCGTGGGTGGTGCTTGATAGGGCTTTTAAACAGTTTTGGCCATGCCTCTTTTTGTCCACCTTTTCTACCTGTGCCCCAGCTGAAAGATACTCAGCTTTGAGGACGAATTTACATAACATATCATCTTTACTTTTATTCCTATATACTTTGTAATATTGGTTTAGATTTCTCTGTTAGTGTTTTACTTCCTTTGTAAATAAATAAGACCTTGTTTTTTTGAGCATTGTGTTTGTTATTATGGCTAATATTGCAGTATATAAGGTCCTTCAACATTGTCAAAGCTCATATATTTACTAATTAATTATAGGAACCAACAAATAGTACATAATTTTATGATAAATAAGGGAGATTCCAGAGAACCACCCCCATTCAATATTTATTTCACTCCTGTAGGTTGGATCAATCTCATAAAGATGACCTTCCTTCCAAAGTTTTTGTATGTGTTCCAGCACACACCAGTTCCTATACTTAAATCCTTTTTTCAGAAGCTGGACCAATTTCTTACTTCCTTGGACAGGTACCACCCCTACAGTAGCTAGGATCACTCTACAACTGCCCCTTACACTTGCCCCCCATGCTTTCAAAAATATTATTGGGCTGCTCTTGTCACTGTCCGCTGGTAGTTTGCCCAGATGAAAGGCAATCCAGCAGTAGACCTGGAAGTGGTCTAGCTAGGGTCTTATGTGGAATTGAGTAATTTAGTGTTCTGTGGCCCACATTCCAACCCCTCTGTAACTAAACCAATGCAAACCACCTTGATGCTGTGGAGACAGGTGGAATCCCTAGTGCCAATTGAGGGGGAGGTGTCAACCCACACTCCACTCTGGGGAAACCCCCGACTGTCCCACTTCCAGACAATACCTGACCCAGTTCTATGGGCTCAATGTGGTATCAAAACGGTGAGAGATATAATCTTTTGTGGTTAGCTGTTGACTTTTGACAGTCTCAAGGTTCGGTTTGCTTTGCCCAATCATATGTTGTTTAGGTATCTTCAGCTCTAACACGCTGCCCAGTCTCAATTCACCTGTTAGTCTTGGCCTCACACGCGGTTGAAAATCTATTAATTAAGGATCAACTATATAAACCACTCTCCTCTATATATCTTTGTCCAAGGTCACCCTCTACAACACATGGCACCATGATTTGCCCAATCTGATGGATGGGGATTAGGAAGAGGGTATTTAGCAATATATTCCCATAATGATCTCTGCTAGGGATAGATGGATTCAACTTAAATATCTACAAAGCGTATATTATTCTCCCCAATGCCTCTCTTTTATATACCCTACACTAGATTCCACGTGTCCTAAATGTAAGAAGGCTGTTTGTACCTTTATGCACATGGTCTGGTCTTGCCCTACTATACAATCTTTTTGGAGCGAGGTGGTATCCAACCTGAGTGCCGTAAATGCATTAGTGGTACCTTTGGTCCCATGAATCCTCCTCTTAGGCATCTGTGATACATTTAATACTACCCATTACAAAAGATTGTTTTTGTTTTATGCAAGGAAATCTATTCTTCTTAAATGGGAGCTAGATGTTCCCCCCACACTACAACAGTGGTGTACTTTGGTTAACCAAGTGTTGCCTCTATGTAAACTCACGTATCTGGATGGTAACTGCCTCACGAAATTTAAAAAAATATGGGGAGCCTGGATCAAGGCCCAAGACCTAACGCTATGACTTTGGTGAATTTCCCTATTCTGATCGCCACGGGATTGCCTCCTCTGACCCCCCCTTCTTCTTTTCTCTCTTTCCCCCTTCCTCCTCTCCCTTCTCCTCCCCTATTTCCTGTCTCAATACCTGGGGATGACCTGAATATTTTACTATTCTACTCCGAGTTTAATGGCATTGTACAGTGATATGTTGTGTGCAGCTTTTTCACTGATCTATCCACTTGCCATCAGTACCAGTCTCATTTTGGTATTGTATACAAAATTCTCCTTGTTAATTTTATGCCTACTTGCTTTGGCTGTAATTTTGTTGCTATTCAATAAACTGTTAAAAAAAAAAGTCTATAGTGGGGAGGGTGAATCTTCTTATTCCAATCTGTCCATTTGTAGGGACAGTCTGCATGTTGTCTCCTTGATGCCTGTTGTAACCACTGAAAGTCCACCACACTATGGCACAATTGCAAGCATTAGATACAGTTGCAGCACAGTCCCATTCACTTTAGTGGACAGTGGTTAGTGACCGGAATGCCTCCTGAACATGTGTGCCACCTACCACTGGCTGCAAAGTTAGATTAAGGTGGAAGGGGAGGGGGGCAGTAAAACCATGGCTCTATCACCTTCTGTTACCACTCCTCCACTGCCAGTATAAGCAGGGTCACAGTACTTCAATCACACATTCTACCCTTGTGCTTTAAAGTGTTAACAACCCCAGGACCCTGCATTCACTATATCTGGTCTGCCACAATACACAGGACATTGAAATGCAATTATTTTAGTAAATATAAACTGCTGTCCAGCAGAGCACTGGTTAAAGCTTGACGGAGGAGTTTTCATTCTCCTGATTGTCTTAGGAGGCTACAGGACCTCTGACACTCTGTCTGGACAGTGCTGATTGGCCCTGTGCTAATCACATGCACTCTCCCAGGATAAAAAAAAAACAAATCTCTAGCAATACTCACCAAACTGAGCATGTGCAGCTTGCCCCCAAGGCTCTGTTCTATCAGCAGATGGATTGGGGGACAGTAGAAGGGGAGGATCAGAGAAGACAGGATCAAACTGCCTTTTTACAAAATTCAGAGAATTACATTCCACAGTGAGTATAACAAGAATCCTTTTTACATATACAGACTGATTTTGCTGTTGGTTGAGTAACACTTTAAGCATGTAGGAAGCAAACAAGGCAATGCCATTGCTCATAGTCACTGGCATTAAAATCAAGCTTGGCTGGAGTATGAGACCAAGCACTTGGGATGAAGATGCCTGCTACTGATGGTGTCAGATGGCTCCACCCACAGCCACACGTCAATTGTAGCCACTGGTGGGTACACGTTTCAGGAACAATCCCCTTCTTCAACCTGGCAACAGGATATATAAAGTGCTTTTTAATGCCTACATGCTTACTGCACAATGCTTTTGTGTGTGAGTGCAATACTTGCCCTCCAGAGCATTTACCCCCCTTCCTGACCAGGCCATTTTGTGAGATACAGTGCTGTGTTACTTTAACTGACAATCGCGTGGTCATGCAATGCTGTACATAAATTAAATTTGTCATTTTTTCCCCCTCACAAATAGAGATTTCTTTTGGTGGTATTTGATCACCTCTGTCTTTTTATTTTTTGCTCTATGAACAAAAAAAAAGACCGACAATTTTGGAAAAAAAAAAAAGTTTTTGACTTTTTGCGATAAAACATACCCAATAAACAAATTTAAAAAATCAAATGTCTTCATAATTTTAGGCCAAAATGTATTCTGTTACATGTCTTTGCTACAAAAAAAATCTCAATAATCGTTTATGTGAAAGTTATAACGTCTAGAAATGGCGGTGTGTGTTCTCTCTCTCTCCTGTGCAGAGAGATGCAAAAGCAGCATGTCCATGCTGACAGGGGAGAGACCTAATGTCAGGGATCCCCTCGGTCTCCGCCGCGATGGTCCCGGCGCAGGCGCAGTGTGCCGCCCTGTGCTGGGACTCGAGCATTAGGTCCGGGCCGGCCGCGGCGTTCGAGTTCGCGCATGCGCAGTAGAAGCCGCGGCCGCCCGCTGGGCACCAATGGCAGCGCAGGGCGGGATATTTAAATGGCCCTGAGCTGTCATTCAGTGCCTTCTGGTCTTACCTGTATCCTGTATCTGCGAACCTGTGAATAGTAAGTTACTGACCCGGATTGTGCTTGACCTTGCTGTATTTCTCCTGCCCTGACCCTTGCTTTGCCTGACCTCTCTCTTGAATGCCCCCTATTGGATCTGACCTGCTGTTGCTGACCTGGCGTGTGACCCGACTATTCTCTGCCCGCTGCCTTGTACCATACCGTCCTCCCTGTTACCGACCCGGCTTGTCTGACCCCGCACCTGCTCAGCCATCCATCCATCCGTCCATCCCTCCCAGTGGGGTCTCCTGACCTCCTCATATCAGGCTCTTCCCCGCAGGAGCCCTCGGCGAATACCACTACCACTAACGGGTTTGCCCAGTAGCCACGACCTGGTCTCGGGGGGCTCCAAGTCCATCCCCACCATCAGGGGCCCTGGTGAACAAGTCCCCTGGGACTTAGACTCCGTGCTCTGGAAACACCTATTTAGTGGAGTGCTAGTGGTACCGCCGGGCGGTCCCTTACAGTACCAGAAGGCCATGACGGAGCCTCGAGGAGGACCCTCCCCGCTGGAGGAAGTTTGTAGGCACCTGGCTTCCTTGACGCAAGCGGTAAACGTATTACAGGACAGGTGTTTGCAGATTGAAAATCGGTTCCAGGCCTGCACGATATCTGCCCCTGCACCACAGGCCCCGACCCCCGCACCTCCGCCCGTAGCGGCCCCTGGGCCTGCTTCAGGGGTTCCCGCATCACTTCCTATGACCGAACCCCGGGTACCCCTACCGGAGCGTTTTCACGGGGACCGCACACGCTTCAGGTCGTTCCGTGAATCCTGCCTTCTCTATTTTGAGTTGCAACCTCGTACTTTTTTGACGGAATCGGTAAAGGTGGGGTTTGTCATCTCCCTCCTGCAGGGTGAACCCCAAGACTGGGCCCACCGACTGAGAGGGAACAATGACCCCCACCTAGGCTCAGTTAACATTTTTTTGACGCAATGGCCATCTTATATGATGACCCACAGCGGGCAGCTTCGGCCGAAGCTACCATTTACACACTCCGGCAGGGCCGACGGGCGGCAGAGGAGTACGCCTCTGACTTTAGGCGTTGGATGGGGGACACACGCTGGAACGAGTTTGCCCTTGTGCACCAGTTCCGCATGGGCCTGTCAGAGGCCCTGAAAGACGAGCTCGCCCGGGTAGAAATGCCTGAGGCGCTTGAAGACTTAATTGCACTAACCATCAAGATTGACCGAAGACTGCGGGAACGCAGGTTTGAGAGGTCCGGTCAGGGTCGAGGAGGTTCCTGGGGGTCTTTCCAGGGTCACAGCCAATCCACTAGGCCACAGTTCCTGAACCCACCACCGGAGGATGCTCCTGAACCCATGCAGCTAGGCCTGGCGCGACCTAAGCTATCTCCAGAGGAACGCCAGCGCAGACGCTCCCAGAACCTATGCCTCTACTGTGGTGAAGCTGGTCACATGGTACGATCCTGCCCGCAGAAACTAAGTAAGTGCACCTCTTCTTCCTTATCTGTTGACGATGTTCATTCTTCCCAATACTTAGTTGTACCCCTCTCCTTTCAGCTGCCAGAAAGGACCGTGGAAGTGACAGCCATTATTGACTCGGGGGCATGCAGCTGTTTTGTAGATATTAATTTTGCTCACCAGCAGGGTATTCCCCTCCAACCAAAAGAAAAGGGGTTCAACATATTTCTGGCCGATGGGTCCCGGATAAGATCAGGGGTGGTTAACCAGGAGACCCCTTCCATTTCTACCACCATTGCCAGCCAACACCAGGAACTCCTCCGCTTGGATGCCATTGCATCACCCCTTTTTCCAGTCATTCTGGGGCTTCCGTGGTTACGGGCTCATAACCCCCAGATTGACTGGGAAACCAGGGTAGTCTCGTTCCCTTCCTCATACTGTCGGGAACACTGCCGCACTTCGGGCCCGGGGGTTCCCCAGGTCCTTGTGTGCTCAGAGGGGGATGCCGACTTAAGGCAGGTCATTCCGGCAGCCTACCATGAATTCCTTGATGTATTCAGTAAACGGGGAGCAGATACTCTACCCCCCCACCGCCCGTATGACTGTCCCATCGACCTGTTACCTGGCTCAGAGATCCCTTTCGGGCGGATCTTCCCCCTTTCGGAGCTCGAATTGGGGGCCCTTAGGGAATACATTGAGGACAGCCTGCAGAAGGGATTCATCCGCCCCTCTACCTCTCCAGCAGGGGCAGGGATTTTCTTTGTAGAAAAAAAGGACAAGACCTTGAGACCGTGTATTGATTACCGGGAATTGAATAGAGTTACAATCAAAAACCGTTACCCCCTGCCGTTGGTACCAGAATTATTCCAGAGTTTAAAGGCGGCAGTGGTGTTCACAAAACTGGACTTAAGGGGAGCGTACAACCTGGTTCGCATAAGGGAGGGGGACGAGTGGAAAACGGCATTCCGCACCCGCTTCGGCCACTTCGAGTATCTGGTCATGCCGTTCGGTCTGTGCAATGCACCCGCCACCTTCCAACACTTTGTGAACGACATTTTTAGAGATTTCCTGGATGTCTTTGTTATAGTCTACTTAGACGATATTTTGATTTTTTCACCTTCTCTGGGGGAGCACAGGGTTCACGTAGCAAAGGTATTAGGGCGGTTGCGGCAGCATGGCTTATACGCCAAAGCTGACAAATGTTGCTTTGAACAGTCTAGTATTACTTTTCTGGGTCTGATTATCTCCACCGCGGGGGTCGCGATGGACCCTCAGAAAGTCTCTGCAATACTGGATTGGCCTGAACCCACAGACAGGAAGGGCGTCCAGCGGTTTGTCGGGTTCGCAAACTTTTACCGCAAGTTCATCAAGAACTTCTCGGGTCTGGTCTCCCCCATTACTCAGCTAACCAAGCTTGGAACTCGATTCAGGTGGACGCCAGAGGCGCAGGAAGCTTTTGAAGCTTTGAAGAAACTATTCACTTCGGCACCCATCCTGGGTCACCCCGATGCCGCCTTACCCTACATCTTGGAGGTAGATGCGTCAGAGAATGCGGTAGGTTCCATCCTGTCCCAGGGAAAGGGCACCAGGGAATTGCTCCACCCTGTGGCATTCTTCTCACGGAAACTCACCCCGGCGGAAAGGAACTACGATATCGGTGATCGTGAACTTCTGGCGATTAAGACAGCGTTAGAGGAATGGAGGTACCTGCTGGAAGGTGCCTCACACCCCATCTTAATATTTACGGATCATAAGAATCTGGAGTACCTGAGGACCGCCAAACGCTTACGCCCACGACAGGCGAGATGGGCACTGTTCTTCTCAAGATTCAATTTCCACATTACATACAGGCCGGGATCAAAGAATACGAAGCCAGATGCGTTGTCACGAATGTACGAGGACGCCAAGGAGGCCCCAGCGCCCGACACTATCCTGTCTTCAGGAAACTTCTTGGCGCTCCAGACGGACCTTCGTTCCAAGATAATGGAGGCGTCCACGGCCTTATCCATCCCAGCCGGGGTGCCCCTCCAGAACAAAGGGGGACTCCTGTGGAAGGAAGATCGGATTGTGGTGCCAGAGGGAATCCGAACTCTGGTCTTGGGCCATTGCCATGACCACCCGATGGCAGGGCACTTTGGGTCGGCCAAGACCTTAGAGCTCCTCCGACGCTCCTTCTGGTGGCCGGACATGGCAAAAGACTGCAAACACTACGTCAACTCCTGCATCACCTGCCAGAGGAACAAACCATCAAGGTGCAAGGCTTGGGGTCTTCTGCGGCCTTTACCAATTCCCGAACGGCCTTGGCAGAAAATTTCGATGGATTTCATAGTCGAGCTCCCACCTTCACAGGACCACACAGCAATTCTTGTGGCCGTGGACCGTTTATCTAAGATGGCCCACTTTATACCATTAAGGAAGACTCCGTCGGCAGCCGAAACTGCGAGAGTATTCATTCGAGAGATTGTAAGACTGCACGGGGTCCCTGAAGACATCGTCTCTGACCGAGGGGTTCAGTTTACCTCAAGATTTTGGAGGGCTCTGTGTAAAGCTCTGAACATCCAACTGTCCCTCTCTTCTGCATTTCACCCTCAGTCCAACGGACAGACCGAGAGAACCAACCAGACTCTGGAGCAGTACCTGCGCTGCTATACATCTTTTGCCCAGGATGACTGGATACCACTTCTACCCTTGGCGGAATTCGCGTACAACAACGCGTGCCATTCGGCAACGGGGCAGTCCCCGTTCTTCTCCAATTGTGGGTTTCACCCTACCTTCCTCCCGGACTTGGTCCCGGAATGCCCAATTCCGGCAACGCAGGATACATTGACGTTCTTCTCCTCGAACAACAAGAAGCTACAGGAAGCCCTAATTCGGGCCCAAGATGACTACAAGAGGGCATTCAACAAGAGACGAAGGGGAGATCTGGTGTTGCGACCCGGTGAGAAGGTTTGGTTGTCTACTTCTAACTTAAGGATGCTTTGCCCTTCAAAGAAATTAGGCCCTAAATTTATAGGACCCTTTTGCGTTAAGCAGATGGTCAACGAGGTGGCCTACGAACTTGTCCTCCCTGACACACTCAAGATCCACCCAGTCTTCCATGTGTCCCTGCTGAAGCCAGTAGTCCCGGATACCTTCCCTGAACGAGAATCTGGGCCTCCGCAGGCCATATCGGTAGAAGGGGAAGAGGAATTTGAGGTGGAATCAATCTTGAAGTGCCGAAGGAGGGGGGGCCAGACCCAATTCCTAATCAAATGGAAGGGCTATGGCCCTGAGGATAATTCTTGGGAACCTGCCCATAATGTCCATGCACCTAGACCTGTCCGGAGGTTCTTTCGCGATCACCCGTGGTGGAGAGATCGGGTGGGCATCCGGAGGTTGCCCGTAGGGGGGGGGCAATGTCAGGGATCCCCTCGGTCTCCGTCGCGATGGTCCCGGCGCAGGCGCAGTGTGCCGCCCTGTGCTGGGACTCGAGCATTAGGTCCGGGCCGGCCGCGGCGTTCGAGTTCGCGCATGCGCAGTAGAAGCCGCGGCCGCCCGCTGGGCACCAATGGCAGCGCAGGGCGGGATATTTAAATGGCCCTGAGCTGTCATTCAGTGCCTTCTGGTCTTACCTGTATCCTGTATCTGCGAACCTGTGAATAGTAAGTTGCTGACCCGGATTGTGCTTGACCTTGCTGTATTTCTCCTGCCCTGACCCTTGCTTTGCCTGACCTCTCTCTTGAATGCCCCCTATTGGATCTGACCTGCTGTTGCTGACCTGGCGTGTGACCCGACTATTCTCTGCCCGCTGCCTTGTACCATACCGTCCTCCCTGTTACCGACCCGGCTTGTCTGACCCCGCACCTGCTCAGCCATCCATCCATCCATCCCTCCCAGTGGGGTCTCCTGACCTCCTCATATCAGGCTCTTCCCCGCAGGAGCCCTCGGCGAATACCACTACCACTAACGGGTTTGCCCAGTAGCCACGACCTGGTCTCGGGGGGCTCCAAGTCCATCCCCACCATCAGGGGCCCTGGTGAACAAGTCCCCTGGGACTTAGACTCCGTGCTCTGGAAACACCTATTTAGTGGAGTGCTAGTGGTACCGCCGGGCGGTCCCTTACACCTGTATTGTTTACACTCTCTCCTGTCAGTTTTGCCGACAATCACAGAGTCGGCCGGGACCCGCTGGTTGACATCCCCAGAAGTCAATAGCGGTGTAGGTAGGGCGACACACACACCCCCTACCCAGAAATGCAAATCATGTATACAGTTAAGTTCACATATATTTGGACACAGGCACAATTTTCATACTTTTGGCTCTGTATGCCACCAGAATCAATTAAAACAAAACAATCCAAATGAATCTGAAGTGCCGACTTTCAGCTTTAATTCAAGGGGTGGAACATAAATATCAAGTACAAATTTTAGGAATTGCAACCATTTTTATACACAGTCACTCCATTTTCAGGGGCTCAAATGTAACTGGACAAATGAATATAATCATAAATAAAATGTTCATTTTTAATATTTTATTGAGAATCCTTCACTGGCAATGACTTCCTGAAGTCTGGAACACATAAAACATTACCAAAGGTTGGGTTTCCTCCTTTCTGATGCTTTGCCGGGCTCTAACTGCAGCTGTCTTCAGTTGTTCTTTGTGGGTCTTTCTGCCTTTAGTTTTGCCTTCAGCAAGTAAAATGCATGCTCAATTGGGTTGAGATCAGGTGAGTGACTCAGCCATTGCAGAATATTCCACTTCTTTTCTTTCAAAAGTTCCTGGGTTGCTTTTGCAGTGTGTTTTGGATCATTGTCCATCTGTACTGTGAAGCGCCATCCAATCAACTTTGCTGCATTTGGCAGAATCTGGGCTGACAGTATATCTCTAAACACTGCAGAATTCATCCGGCTGCTTCTCTCTTCTGTCACATCAATAAACATTAATGACCCAGTTCCACTGGAAGTCATGCATGCCCATGCCATCACACTGCCTCCACCATGTTTTACCAATGACGTTGTGTGCTCTGGATCATGAGCTGTTCCAAGCCTTCTCCACACTTTTTTATCTCAGTCATTCTGGTACAGATTAATCTTAGTTTCATTCGTCCAAAGAATGCTTTTCCAGAACTGGTCTGGATTTTTTAGATGTTTTTTGGCAAAGTCTAATCTGGCTTTTCTATTCTTCAGGCTTATGGTTTGCACCTTGTGGTGAACTCTCTGTATTTGCTCTCGTGAAGTCTTCTCTTGATTGTAGACTTTGATAATGAGAAGCCCACCTCCTGGAGAGTGTCCTTCACTTGTCTGGATGTTGTGAATGGGTTTTTCTTTACCATAGAGAGGATCCTGCTATCATGCACCACTGTTGTGTTCTGTGAATGTCCATGCCTTTTTATGTTGCTGAGCTCACCCGTGCATTCTTCTTTCCTCAGAATGTACCAAACGGTTGATTTGGCCACTCCTAATGTTGCTGCTATCTCTCTAATGGATTTGTTTAGTATTTGAAGCTGTACAATGGCCTGTTTCACTTGCATGGACAGCTCCTTTGAATACATGATGTAGGTTCACAGCAATAGATTCCAAATGCAAATAACACACTTAGAATCAACTCCAGACCTTTTACCTGCTTAATTGATGAAGAAATAATGAGGGAGTAGCTCACACCTGGCCATGAAACAGCTTTTGATTCAATTGTCCAATTACTTTTGATCCCTGAAAAAGGGGGGATGGCTACTCTTAAGAGCTGTAATTCCTAAACCCTTCCTCCAATGTGGATGTACATACCCTCAAATTAAACCTTAAACTTTCAGCCCATATCCATTATATAACTATAGCTTGACTATGTTTTGGTAAATACCTGAAAAAAACTAAAATTGTTCCTGTGTCAAAATATATATGGGCCTAACTGCATATATGTAATTTTTGGCAGCTGTGCAGCCCTGTAGATGTACTTCTGCTATAAGGCAGAGGGCAAGTTGATAAAAAAAAAAAAAAAAAAGATGCTACATGATGTTGGTGTGTGCTGCTGTCTTTTTTCATGTTTGCTCCCCCCCCCCCCCAAGTAAAAAAAAAAAAAAGAGTGCTACTTCTCTCTTTATAAACGGAGCTGCAAAGCCGATATCTCAGCTGATGGTACATTATTTCAATTGTGTGGATTTGTCGTTTCTGTTTATTTCCTGGGAGATCTGTGAGATTAAACTACATTGTGTCATTTTGGCTTATGCAAGGTTACTTTTATACACATTGATACAATGTTGGGAATTGTGTGATTATCAGGTCCAATTGATATTCTTAGTTTCAGTAACTAGTGTATATTCACATCTGAGCAGAGCAACTTTCAGGCTTGATGCACACCAGCGTGTGCACTTTTTTAACCTCAAAAACCACTGGTAATAGTGTTTTTAGTAGTGGTTTAGTAGCATTTAGAAGCGCTAGCATTTTATTAGCGTTTTTACAATACATTTCTACTCCTAGACGCTGAAGCTCAAAAAATGCTAATAGCATAATGTAGTCTGCAGCTTCTAAGAGCCTAAAAAAAAAACAGGTGTGCACGCAGCCTTAGGTGTAAATTTTATCTGAGCATTTTCACTTTTATTGCACATATAGATGGGCATATTTGAAGTGTATTTAAAGCATTTTACATGTGTATTTAAGCTTCAGGCATTTTTGTTTTAGATAAAAGCAAGAACGAGGGGGAGAAAATAAATTCTTACAAGCTAACAAAACACACAATAATGCTCGATTCATTTTCAAAATGCTCAGGTGTGAATGGGACCCCCTTCAGCATCTATGTAGTGCATGTTTTTAAGGAAATTTTCATTGAAATGAGCTACCAAATGCGCAGAAATCACATTAAAGGGGTACTGCATTCTATCAACATGGACTACTTTTAATCCTTATGCTAGGCAAATGATGCAATACATCCCAGGAGCCTTCAGGAGGGGAAGGAGAGTTCTCAGCTCAGCATATGCCTGCGCTAAGGGCAGATGGATTCCAGCAAGTAAATGATACATGAATCGCCTGCCCTTACTCAAGATGGCTATTGTCAGAAATGCCAGGGGATGTTTTTCAAAATGATTTCTCAGCACAATACAGCATGAAGACATGGATGGATAGGTGAGTTTGCTTTGAATATTACAACTGAATTAAATAGCATGTTTGGTTTGTGGTACTCAGTGCAGTTCCACTTTAGGAAGTGCATGTACTTTTTTTTCTTTAAACATATTGAACCAACAATTTTGGTCCAGAAGAAGGGAAAAACAACCCTAATCTCTCTTCAAAGGGTAGGAAAAAAAAATTACTAAACCACACGTGACTAATTTCTAGACTACAATATTTTGTACTATCCTTAAAGCGATGCTATACACACAGTTTACTTTACATTATCCTTTCTTTCTGTATATGGATGATAACACTGTAATTAGTTTAATAAACATTAAAAAAAAAAATCTAACTTTTTTCTAATCGACATATAGCTGTCACATGACCCAGCTTTCTCCCAAATCTTTCTTATTTTGTGGAAATAACATGGTGTGGGTGGATATCTGCCAGTTACAGTGTCATGCCCCTTCAGCCTGTGTCTTAAAATAACAGGGAGGTGAAACAACCATTAATCTACATTTAATATCCCACCCCTATAGTATGTAGCTGGTTAGTGGGCATGTAGAAGGAGAGAGGGAGTAGGCTGTCACTTACCACTGTATATATGCTGATATGTGTGACTAAATTCCACTTTATTCAAGCATTACAGCTTCTGGCAGTGTTCAGAATTGACATTTCTAGGCTTGTCAGACACCTGGATCCCCCACCAAGTGCTGAGGTTCAACCTGCTGTCTCCTACACACAGGACACAGTAGTGACGCAAGGGCTGGAGGGAGGAACCATTAAAAACAAAAATGGAGGAACAGGCCTCCAATATACTCTGAAGTCACAGTGGCCACATGATCGTTGATCCTTCCTGCCCCCAAGGTTTTCAGAACTTTAAAAAGGGACACTGGGGCGTGAAGGTCCTAAAGTGTGCGGAAAGAAAATAAGTTACAGTGGGGATCGAAAGTTTGGGCACCCCAGCTAAAAATTTGTATTAATGTGCATAAAGAAGCCAAGGAAAGATGGAAAAATCTCCAAAAGGCATCAAATTACAGATTAGACATTCTTATAATATGTCAACAAAAGTTAGATTTTATTTCCATCATTTACACTTTCAAAATAACAGAAAACAAAAAAATGGCGTCTGCAAAAGTTTGGGCACCCTGCAGAATTTATAGCATGCACTGCCCCCTTTGCAAAGCTGAGACCTGCCAGTGTCATGGATTGTTCTCAATCATCGACTGGGAAGACCAGGTTATGTCAATCTCAAAGGTTTTAAATTCCCAGACTCATCTGACCTTGCCCCAACAATCAGCACCATGGGTTCTTCTAAGCAGTTGTCTAGAAAACTGAAACTGAAAATAGTTGACGCTCACAAAGCTGGAGAAGGCTATAAGAAGATAGCAAAGCGTTTTCAGATGTCAATATCCTCTGTTCGGAATGTAATTAAGAAATGGCAGTCATCAGGAACAGTGGAAGTTAAAGCAAGTTCTGGAAGACCAAGAAAAATATCAGACAGAACAGCTCGCAGGATTGTGAGAAAAACAATTCAAAACCCACGTTTGACTGCATGATCCCTCCAGAAAGATCTGGCAGACACTGGAGTTGTGGTACACTATTCCACTATAAAGAGATACTTGTACAAATATGGTCTTCATGGAAGAGTCATCAGAAGAAAACCTCTTCTATGTCCTCACCACAAAAATCATCGTTTGAACTTTGCAAATGAACATATAGACAAGCCTGAGGCATTTTGGAAACAAGTTCTGCGGACCGATGAGGTTAAAATTGAACTTTTTGGCCGGAATGAGCAAAGGTACGTTTGGAGAATGGGCACAGAATTTAATGAAAAGAACCTCTGTCCAACTGTTAAGCATGGGGTTGGATCAATCATGCTTTGGGGTTGTGTTGCAGCCAGTGGCACAGGGAACATCTCACGAGTAGAAGGAAAAATGGATTCAATAAAATTTCAGCAAATTTTGGATGGTAACTTGATGCCATCTGTGAAAAAGCTGAAGTTAAAGAGAGGATGGCTTCTACAAATGGATAATGATCCTAAACACACCTCAAAATCCACGGGGGATTACATCAAGAGGCGTAAACTGAAGGTTTTGCCATGGCCTTCACAATCTCCTGACCTCAACATAATTGAAAATCTATGGATAGACCTTAAAAGAGCAGTGCGTGACAGACAGCCCAGAAATCTCAAAGAACTGGAAGACTTTTGTAAGGAAGAATGGGCAAAGATACCTCAAACAAGAATTGAAAGACTCTTGGCTGGCTACAAAAAGCGTTTACAAGCTGTGATACTTGCCAAAGGGGGCAGTACAAGATATTAACTCTGCAGGGTGCCCAAACTTTTGCAGACGCCATTTTTTTGTTTTCTGTTATTTTGAAAGTGTAAATGATGGAAATAAAATCTAACTTTTGTTGACATATTATAAGAATGTCTAATCTGTAATTAGATGCGTTTTGGAGATTTTTCCATCTTTCCTTGGCTTCTTTATGCACATTAATACAAATTTTTAGCTGGGGTGCCCAAACTTTCAATCCCCACTGTATATGTAAAGCACTTCGTAAATTGACAGCGCTATATAAGTACCTGTAATAAATAAATATTGGGAAAGGTTTCAGAAAATCGATTTTTTATATCTAAATAAGCAGTTGAGCCCTATGAACACCTTGATAGGTTACAAGGGTTAAAGTAGTATAAAACCATCAGTTTAAAAATTATCGGTAATATATGCAAGTCCATCTTTTATGTTCAATAACTGCATTATTTCACACAGAATAATTCCAGTTTTCAACTTTTTTTTTACCTTATCCAGACGCCCCCCTTTGCTCTGTTAAATACACCATTGTAAGCATTTGGTTATACCTGTTAGATATGAGCAAAAAATACCTGTTGTTATCTTCCTGCACTGACTGTTATCAGTTACTATTGTTATGAAGAAGAGGGCAAAGGGAGGCGTTCTGTAGTCCTGTCCAGTTTTGTTGTCCTGATGCAGTATAGTAAGGGTGCAGTGTCACCCTGGGATAAAATTTGTGTTACTGGCAGCATCACCGGTTAAAATAAAGTGGAAAAAGTCTAAAAAAAAGAAAGCTAAATGTTGCCACTACCTGTGATAAGCTGAAATATATTAAAAATGTTCTTGGTTTTAATAATTGTCACAGAATGCAGCAATATCTAGGATGTGGTGTCAAATTATTAGGCTGCATACTGTTTTTAAATGGCTATAAGCTATATGTGTTTCTGTATATCTGTTACTATATTAAAAAACAAAACCGAGTTGGATTGAGCTGGGGGATCTTTTCCTCTTCTTCGATTTCTGAATTTTAATTGCTGGTAGAAGGATCCAAGGACCTCAAGGTGGCTTTCAGGAGAAGAGTTGTTATATAACAAACCCTCGTCGACCATGGACAACTGGATTATCATTTGGCAGTACCTTAAAGTCTCCACAAATAATAATGTAGAGTTAGGTAGTTTTCCAATATGTACATATAAATATTTATCATTGTAGATTTTATTTTTTTTTTAAATATAAAAAGGACTTACATTTCAGACTGTATTATAACAGCTTTATTTAACCCAAATGTTCCTTCCTTATCCAGTACAGCACTGCAAAAAATAATGAGGATGTGCAAAGCGCAGCAACCAATCAGCACCCATTCATCAATCCAATTTGAGTAAGCGGAAACAGGATTGGCTGCTATGGTCTAATGCACTCTGCCTATCATCACTGGTCTCTGCACTGCCTCAGTGAATAACCTTAACATACATACATACATACAGCAATGATATGGCAGTTTTTGGAGAAACAAATGACAAGTCCCTGTTTATTTGAAGTCCTCTGTATAACTACTACTCAGGTTATCAGTGGGCTGAGACATCAGCAGAAGGCTTGCAGTGCCATGCTTTCCTTGCTACAGATATCCATCAAGATTCAGACAACAGTTAGACCAACCCAAATATGATAATACGGATCAACAAAGTTGAGCTAAATCACATACTTCTCGTGTCTCTCAGAATCCACTAGTGAAATTCCCAAGCTAGAAGAAGGCGATTTAACTCACAGGTATCTAACCAATAATGACCAATCATTTTTGGATGGACAATTCTTAAAAGGAAGCTATTTTTTCTTCATTGCTCTCTTGCCTTCACCCTTTTTGGGTGTGCTTTTGCCACGGAGTTTGCGGAGTCGTTTCATTTCTTCCCTGAAATCTTCATGTTCATCCCTACAAGAAGATAAAAGATAAACCCATCACTACCAAATGGTCTCTATGTTGTACGTTGATTTGCAGAATCACCAAATGAATATGTACTCCTCACTTGGCCTCAGGAAGCATTAGGATCTTTTTGTACCTGCAGCCTTGTCTCCAAGCTTTGAATACCTAGATAACTACCCACATGGACCTACTGTAGTTAGCTACATGGGTGAATCTTGTGATCAAGCTGTCTGCCTCAGCTGTAGATATATCATGATGTTTCTAAACAGAGCATCCATATCTATAAGGCACAATCAGATTAAATATTTAAATTAACCACAATAAAGGTTGATTACTGCCTGGTCACAATGGATCACTATCACTACAGGTGGGGCTTATGTAGACTATATTGCCAAATATATAAATACCCATCCAAATTATTGAGTTCAGGTGTTTCCAGTGAGGAAAGAAAGACCTGATCTCAACCCTACTGATTCACCTCAGATGAATTGATTGTCAGCCAGGTCCCCTTATCCAACATCAGTATCTGACCTCACAAATGCTATTTGGCTAAATGGGAACAATATCTGGCAGACATACACCAAAATCTTGTGGAAAGAAAAGTGGAGGCTGTTATAGTCACAAAAATGGGATATAAATACCTATGATTTTGGAGTGGAATGTCAGCAAGTTCATATAGCCTTGATAATGTGGTGTCAAAATTTTGGCCACGTAGCGTACATGGTCATTTGTTATGTAAAAACAGGTTTTTTTCACTAAAGTCATGGCAAATGCAGTTTGAAGTAGCTCAGAAGGAAGTTAGAAGCATCTCAAACTGATCATAAAGCCAAACCATCTGTACCTGAAGAGTGATACATAAGCCCTTTAGAATCTTCAGATACAGCCAAACTGCCACAAAAAAAGCTCTAGTAACCAAAGCTTATAATATGATGCAAGTTGGAAAAACAGGTAACACCAGCAAACACAACACAAATTAGAAAACAAGCCACACAATGATTTACAGAGAGAGTGATCAGACTTCAAGATACGCACAATATAAATACTCCAGGTAGCCAAATATTTTATTTATTCACACAAGACTTTTAAATCTGGATCTGTAGGAGGAGCAATTAGTAGCTATATACTCAGAGGGATATTTTAATATTTGATTCACTGCTGTCAATTTAGCCATGGATTTTTCAGTGTGGAATCCAGGTTACTGTAATATTCAATGTATTTATAAAGACAATATAACATTAGCTGTTTTGAAATGGTGAATCACTGAACCTGCTTAATCATCTAAGGTCACCAAACTGAAAACAAGGTACCGTATATGAGCATCTATAACTGTATAAAGTATATATAATGTGAGACAAAACTTACTGGATCCAATAGAGGGCCAGCTGAAAGCTATGCACCTATACCAAAACATACATGCATGTATACCAAGACATACACACTGATCAGCCATAACATTATGACCACTGACAGGTAACATGAAAAATACTGATTATCTTGTTACAATCTAAAAGTGGGTAGGATATATTAGGCAGCAAGTGAACATTTTGTTCCTGAAGTTGATATGTTGAAAGTAAAAACAAAAAGGGTAAACATAAGGATTTATGTGACTGACTGGGGCCATAGTGTAATGGCTAAGTGACTGGGTCAGAGCAACTACAAGACTGCAGCTCCTGTTAGATATTCCTGGTCTGCAGTGGTTAGGACCTACAAAAAGTGGTTCAAGGAAGGAAAATCGGCAATGGGGTTATAGGCGCCCAAGGCTCTTTGATGTACATGGGAAGCCAAGGTTGGCCCATGTAGTCCAATCCAATAGAAGAACAACTGTAGCTCAAATTGTTGAAAAAGTTAATGCTGGTTCCCATAGAAAGGAGTTAGAACACACAGTACATCGCAGTTTGTTTTGGATGGGGTTGCGCAGCCTCAGACCAGTCAGAGTGCACATGCTGACCTGTGTCCACAGCCAAAAGTGCCTACAATAGGCTGATGAATCACATTTTCTTTTACATCATACGGATGGCTGGGTGCGTGTGTGTCACTTATCTGGGGAAGATATGGCACCAGAATGCACTATGGGAAGAGGGCAAGCCAACGGAGGCTTAAAGCAGAGCTCCACCCAAAAGGGGAAGTTCTGCTTTAAGGACTGCTCCCCATTAAGGATCGGCATCTTTGGTGGGCGGGGGGAGTGGGTACCAAAATTTGACAGGTACCGGCTCCCAATTGCGGTCGGACTGCCTAGGCCAGTGGTCGGCAAGCCGCGGCTCGCGAGCCACATGCGGCTCTTTACACACTTTAATGCGGCTCTTCTGTGTGCCGGGCGCCCGCTCCCCTCCCTCCTCTCGGGCGGCCGCCCCAAAAGTCAGGACTCTGCAGCTAGCCCAGCAATGGGCAAACTACGGCCCGCGGGCCGTATACGGCCCGGCGGACCTTTTAATCCAGCCCGCGGAGCGTGGCAAACATTGGCTGTCAGGATGTAGGCGGGGCAGCGTGACGAACTCCTCTCACAGTCCGCCCTGAAGACCGGAACGGCGTGGGAACACGGCGAGAGGAACGCGCGGAGCAAAGGAAAGTGAATTGACACAATATGGGGAATGAATTACTGTAGGGGGGATGAATTACTGTAGGCGGGATGAATTACTATAGGGGGGATGAATTACTATAGGGGGGATGAATTACTATAGGGGGGATGAATTACTATATGGGGGATGTATTTTCAGTTTTAAAAATGTGGCTCTCAAAATAAATTTCAATCGTGGTTTTGGCGAGATTTGGCTCAGTTGAAAAAAAAGGTTGCCCACCACTGGCCTAGGCGATCGGAAATGGAAAGTGTCCTCCCCTTCCTTCCCTCCCCGTAGTCTTCTGGGACACATGACAGGTTCCAGAAGACTACAGGACCATTCATGAAGCACAGCACTACTGGAGCATGTCCAGTGGGTACCCGGCTGTGAAGCTGCAAGCAGTCACAGCCGGAAGCCCACACTGAAGATGCCGGCCTCCAGGAAGGCAGGTGAAACGGACTGCGGGGGACACACCACAGGACCGAGGGACAGGTAAGTGGCTGTTTTTTAAAAGTCAGCAGCTACAGTTTTTGTAAATGTTGACTTTTATTTTTTGACAGGGTGAGTGGAACTCCGCTTTAAAGGATCTACTACTGATGGCTTGGTGCTAGATACCACAAGATACTTTCAAAGGTCTACTGGTGTCCATGCCTTGACAGGTCATGGTTGATTTAGTGGCAAAAGTGGGACCTTCTCAATGTTAGGTGGGTGGTCAAAATGTTAAGGCTAATAAGTATATATAGACAACAAAAACAATGTATTTTCCCCTGTCATTTACATTGTACTAAGTTTGGTAGGCCTTTGTAACATTATAATTTGTAAATCTAAAGGCGATTGTAAGATGTATATCAAGTTTAGCGCAGCTCCTTCCAGATCTGTGGCTGGTTCCTCTAATGATCTGTCATACAATAGATCATTCCATGTAGAAGTTTTTTCTACTGAAACTTCCAGAAAATACAGGTGCATACTACATGCAGTCATTTGAGCATCTCAAAGTGCCCCTGTCACCACAGCATCATTTCTACGCATGAGGCAGACTGTAAAAGTAAGGAAATATACTTACTTTTCCAGTGTGCATGGGAGAAGCCAATGGTTTGCTGCTCCCTGGCTATTGCAGGTGTTCAACTTTTCAAGTAGGTCAATTACCTGCTACCTCCACCACATGCTGGGGTCCTGCCCGCTGGTTTGTGCATCCTATAGTGACATCTAGCCACCAGATGGAACCACAGCATGCGGCAGGGGACAAGATACCCTCTCTGAAGTGTCAAATACCAGCAACAGCCAGGAGGCAGAAAGGCGGCATTTTTTTGAAACACAGAAAGTTGGAAAGGTAAGCATGTTGCCTCTTCTTTTGCAGGCTGCCTTGTGTGTAGACGTGACACTGTGGTGACAAGGTCATTTGAAGATGGCACCCAAACAAATATTAAAAATATTGTTTGCCCAAACAAACACAACCAAACATTTTGATTTAAATTGTTACTGAACCCACAACAGTAAAATCAGTCTATATATGTAGTAAAGCATGCTTGTTATACTCACTGTGGAACCTAAGGGGCTAATTCTCTGCCTTGTGTAAAAAAGATGTTTTATCCTGTCTTCTCTAATCCTCCTCTTTTTCTACTGTCCCCAATATATCTCCTGATAGAACAGAGGCCTGGGGGCAAGCTGCACATGCGCAGCTTGGTGTGTATTGCTAGAGAGTTTTTTCTTGGGAGAGTGCATCAGCACAGGGCTAATCAGCGCTGTCCAGACAGAGGATCAGGGGTCCTACAGCCTCATGGGGGAGAATTAAAACTCCTCCTACAACCTTTAAACAGTGTTTTGTTGGACACGGACAGACGTCACAAGACTACTATATACTGCTGATGAGAAAAGGTATTTATCAGTTCACTGTGGGAGACCAGATATAGTGAATGCAAGGTCCTGGGTTTAGTAA
This sequence comes from Staurois parvus, assembly GCF_062004578.1. Lineage (NCBI taxonomy): Eukaryota > Metazoa > Chordata > Amphibia > Anura > Ranidae > Staurois > Staurois parvus. The sequence continues at coordinate 6,828,174 of NW_028318045.1, read as the reverse complement.
CATTTTAAGTTGAAGATTCATTAATCCAGAACTATAAAAAAACAGACATGACGTATAGTAAATTACCTATAGAGGCCCAGATATCTCAGATTGCGCATTAGTGGGTTATAGATATCGTGCGGTGGGTACCACTTGTAGACCTCTTTCCTTTTGGCCATTGGCGGCTCGCTGAAAAGCTTCACTACTTTCATAGACTTACTATCCGTTGGCCGCACAACCTCTCCAAATATTCTGGCGCTCAGACAACGCATGCGGAAAGCGTAGTTCGACAAGGTGGACATGGCTGGACTGCCGTAATCTCTCACTAAGGTGAAACATAAGGCATGAATTGTAGATACTGTATGACTATATATTTAAAGTTATTATCCAGATTGAATATCAGGGGACACAAACTGCCAGATGTACCGTATTTTTCGCTCCATAAGACGCACTTTTTTCCCCCCAAAGAAGGGGGGAAAATGTCAGTGCGTCTTATGGAGCGAATGTAAAGCGGCCGGTCCAGTATTTCTGCCGCCACCATGTCAGAATATCGGGCCAGCCGCTCAGCTCTTCTCTCCTGCAGGACCTTACCTGTTCCTCGCTCCAGCGCTACAGTCTTCCCGCGGCGGCTTCTGTGACAGCCGGGTGCCCACTGCGCATGCGCGAGAAGCGCCGCGCTTTGTGAATGGTCTAGTGTCTTCTGGGACGCATGACAGGTCCCAGAAGGCTCCGGGCCATTCACAAAGTGCAGCGCTTCTCGCGCATGCGCAGTGGGCACCCGGCTGTCAGAGAAGCCACCGCGGGAAGAAGAGGGAAGGACAACTCCGCGGAAGTGGGAGCGGGTACCTGTCAAATTCAGGTACCTGTTCCCCTCCCACCCCAAAGGTCCGCAGTCTCTGGTCATCTGTACTGTGTCCGCAGTCTCTGGTCATCCCCTGCACTGTGTCCGCAGTCTCTGGTCATCCCCTGCACTGTGTCCGCAGTCTCTGGTCATCCCCTGCACTGTGTCCGCAGTCTCTGGTCATCCCCTGCACTGTGTCCGCAGTCTCTGGTCATCCCCTGCACTGTGTCCGCAGTCTCTGGTCATCCCCTGCACTGTGTCCGCAGTCTCTGGTCATCCCCTGCACTGTGTCCGCAGTCTCTGGTCATCCCCTGTACTGTGTCCGCAGTCTCTGGTCATCCCCTGTACTGTGTCCGCAGTCTCTGGTCATCCCTTGTACTGTGTCCGCAGTCTCTGGTCATCTCCTGTACTGTGTCCGCAGTCTCTGGTCATCTCCTGTACTGTGTCCGCAGTCTCTGGTCATCTCCTGTACTATGTCCGCAGTCTCTGGTCATCCCCTGTACTGTGTCTGCAGTCCATTGGTTCAGAATATTTTTTTTCTTGTTTTTCTCCTCTAAAACCTAAGCGCGTCTTATGGTCAGGTGCGTCTTATGGAGCGAAAAATACGGTATGTCTAATTTTTCTCTCCAGGATTTATCCCATGCAGCAGGCTGTCTGCTATTGCAATTTCTGTGGTTGCCAGCAAACTTATCTTTTAAACCTTGAATTGCAGCATGTGAAGATTTAAAGCTGAACTCTGGGAAAGAAAACTTTCATTTAAATATATTCCTAAGTAGCCATAAAATGATATATATCCACTTTGTGTCACTAAAAGACACTGCAAACCTGCAAAGTAAGAATACACTTTATACTTCCTGTATTTATACAAGTTCAGATTTACGCTAAGTGTGTTCCCAGGTTCTAGAACCATCCCCTTTGTAAGTCCACAGAAACCTTGCCAGAGGCTGCATCCTCCTAAAGGTGCAGTGGAAAGGCTGATGACTCTTGCAAGGAATTACATAAGTACAAAATGAAGCAAACTTTAGCAGGCCAGCATTAGCAGGTCACTAATTAAAGCAAGACTCCAGTCAAATATTATATTTTGGGAAGAGTGGGAAAGGGCTAGAGATTGCCTGGTTTGTAGTGCAGTCAGTGTCCCTTTAGGAGAAATATAATTTATATCCTGTAGTTGGGCTTGAGGGCCGGTTCACACCGGGAATCCAACGCATTTCTGTGCGGTACAATTCTGCAGTCCATTCATTTAAATGGGTCGCAAATGGCACTGGGATGCAGAAACAAATAGCACCACACTACTTTAAAAAAATATGTTGCACCAAACTGCATGGTACTGAGGTACAATGAGTTTTGGTGACTGCAAACGCACAGCACTTGCTATCTGCCTTTGGGGTGCCGTGGTGCGGGAAATGCATATGGACTGCTCCTTTCCTGCACTGCGTTCTGGTGTGAACTGGCCCTTAAGATGTGTGTAAATCAGGGGTAGGCAACCTTTGAGAGGTGAAGATCTACCTCAACAACATGAAAGATCACGGGTTCAGTGCCACTTAAACATAAAAAAAAATAACTAGCAAAGCCTAAATAAATAGCAAGGAAAATGAAGAAAAATATAATAAAACAAATGTTCTTGTAAAAATACAAACTTAGCCTACCTTAAAAATGGATGGTGTCAGTCAGCAGGGCAGTGGACGGGGTCAGTCAGCAGGGCAGTGGACAATGTCAGTCATTTTTATTTTAATATTTTTCACTATTTTTTTTTTTTTTTTTTTAGGAGCCCTGTTGAAAAGGGGGGGGGGGCTGCAAGTGGCTGGGGATTGGGATTTTTCTGCCCCCCAGCTACTCTAGTGCCCTAAGCAAAATCACGATCTCCAGCCACTTGCTGGGAATTCAGATTATTAAAATACCTGTCCATAGGTGGGAAAGGGGGAGGGGAAGCTAGAGGTCAATGCTATGGGGGAAAAGGGGGCCAGAGGACACTACTGCGGGGAAAAGGGGGCCAGAGGACACTACTGCGGGGAAAAGGGGGCCAGAGGACACTACTGCGGGGAAAAGGGGGCCAGAGGACACTACTGCGGGGAAAAGGGGGCCAGAGGACACTACTGCGGGGAAAAGGGGGCCAGAGGACACTACTGCGGGAAAAAGGGGGCCAGAGGACACTACTGTGGGGAAAAGGGGGCCAGAGGACACTACTGCGGGGAAAAGGGGGCCAGAGGACACTACTGTGGGGAAAAGAACAAATTGTATTTAAAACAAATTGTATTTAAAACTAATCATTAATCAAAACAAGCAAAAAAAAATGTTTTGTTTTAATGGTCAGCAGACTGAAGCACATCCCTTTGACCTGTAAATAAATGGAGCAGAGTAATGTAAAAGAAACATGTTATTTGTATCTTTTGATCTCTGTAACACTGTCAATTTTTAACAATAGTAGCCATTATACTTGCTGTATTTACACAGCAACTCCCAACTGTCATTTTGATAGTGGGAAACAGCAGAAAGTGCGTGGGAGAAGCAGCACAGGGGCAGAAGAAAAAGACTGTATGGTACATCCAATGACCGCAATTGATTGAACGTGTCACAGCACTGGTGCTTTGGTGTCACAGAAAATGATTCACATACTATTCTATAACTGGAGGTAACAGATATTTTCCACAATAGCAACTGCTAAAAAGGAGAAGTGAGTTTAGAAAATAAAAAAGGTGACTGTGTGCTGCTGTGGGTTGGGAACATCAAAGTGACCCTGTCATTAGACCATTCATTGCAGCAACACTCTTCCCATAGCAATATATGTGCATTTAACATATTTTATGCATGTTATCTACCTATACATGTGTAGACAACCAATAGCCTTGAGACTGCTGCTGTCAATCCCAGCAGACTCAGAGCTGTTATTTATTCCAGTATTCCCCTTTGCTTTTCCCCTGACAGTTACATAAAAAGGTATGTAGGGAAGTAGGGGGAGGAGTGAAGGAGCTGGGCCAACACAGACAGCAATCAGATACTCCCGGAAGAGGAGTGGGTTATAAAATGCAATACGGAAGGGGCTGCACTAGGGAATTAACACTTCCTGAAGTGTCAATTTCCTAGCAAGGTCAGAGGCACCTAGTAAATCAATAAAAAAAAATTACGAAAAGAAAAAACACCGCAAGTAAGCATTTAAAATACTTGATTCTTCAGGGACTCAATCTAAAAAAATTAAAAAAAAAAAAAAAATATCACATTAAACATTGCTACCCATATGTACATATGTATAGTAAACAAAACCTATGTTTTTAAGTGGATGTAAAGCCACAAGGCTTTTTACCTTCATGCATTCTATGAATGAAGGTGTAGAAACCTTTTGTGTGTAGCAGTGCCCCCAGCCCCCTCAATACTTACCTATGCCCCATCGCTGTCCAGCGATGTGCACGACAGCCTCGGCTGTCCATCATAGCCAGTCAGCTAATGAGAAAAGAGAGGGGTGGGGCCAAGCCGCAGCTCCGTGTGTGAATGGACACATGGAGCAACGGCTCAGGAGTATGCCTGCTTGGATGCCCCCATAGTAAGCTGACAGGAAGGGGGAGCCAGGAGCGCTGGCAGGGGATCCGAGAAGAGGCGAATCATTGCAGCTCATGTTTGTTATTTTGCAGAAAAAAAAAAAAACCTTTAGTATCACTTTAAATATTAGCACTCATTGGCAAGAATGATGTGGGAGCCCATCAATTTTACCAGGTCTAAATAAATAAGCAATTTTTAAAAGGCTGTAAATCCCTTTAAGGAAAGGGCAACCTAGTTATTTTAAACCTCCAATGACAGTTTCTCCAGAATCCTCCTGATGTCTCATACAGCCCAAAAAAATGTGTAACATAAATCCTAATTAAATGCAGTCACCTCTCACATGATGCCCCGTACAAACTCCCTTTAATTTAATGCATGATCACTTAAGTTCCAGGACCTGCCATCAAGCTTGCAGACTATTAATCGAGTCACTTCCAAATAATGCTGACCGGTGTTTTCTTCATCAGTTTGTCACTAATCTGTCAACTTTCGAGCAGAGCAGCGGCCCTGACTGAAAAATGATGAGAACGCAGGTGGGGCCTCTAAAAGGCGCTTAGGGAAATTCCTGTCAAGTCAATAAAATGCAGAAAACTGACAAGCATTAAGCTAAATTCTTTTCCAATATGCACTCATGGCGTATTTCAATGCAGTGCGTCAGACAGGCAGGGCGGCATAGTGAGCTAAATAAACAAACCATGTAAAACTGAAGGATTATCCTAACAGTCCAAATCAGAATTGCACCAAAAATTAAAAGGAACCTGTCAACAAGAAAAGAGCGCATGTGAATGCTGCAGTTCAATTGAATGAGGCATTGGGGTTGATTTACTAAAAGAAAAGACTGTGGGCAAAATTCACTAAAGCTTATCGCATGAGTTAAAGCAGAGTTCCATTCACACTGTAAAAAAAAATAAAGTCAGCAGCTACAAAAACTGTAGCTGCTGACTTTTAAAAAACAGGCACTCACCTGTCCCACGATCCCGCAGTGTGTCCCCGAAGCCCGTTTCACCAGCCGTCTGGTGTTCCAGGAGCCGGCATCTACAGTGTGGGCACCCGTCTGTGACAGTTTGTGGCTTCACAGACGAGTGCCCACTGAGCATGTGTGAGTAAGCGCTGCGGTTCCTGAATGGCCCCATAGTCTTCTGGGATCTGTCACATGTCCCAGAAAACTACGGGAAGGGAGCGTAGGAGGACAACTGCCGCTTCCGATCGCCTAGGTGATCGCAGTGGAAGTGGGAGCCGGGAACCTGTCAATTTCGGATACCCGCTCCCCAAAGGTGCCAATCCTTAATGAGGAGCAGGGAACCAGTTGTTAAAGCGGAACTTCCCCTTTTGGGTGGCGCTCCGCTTTAAGTCAGTCACATGACCACATATCGCATGCGATACTGAAAATGTAAATTCAGAATTGATATAAATAATTAAATGCATGCGGTAATTAAGTAGTGGTCCAGATATGCGGTATGTACTGGTATCTCTCAGTACTGGCATGGGTTGTTAAACAATGGGTGGCCACCTAGTCCTTAACCTATGAGTCATCAGCTGTCAGCGGGGTTCCTCACTGACAGATGAATTTAAAAAAATAATTGCCAGCAATTCAAATAATATTTTAAAAACTGGAGCAGGGTCCCCCATCCATACCAAGCCCTTCTGGTCTGGTTTCGGTTTTGAGGGGAACCCCCACGCCAAATTAAAAAGAAAAAAAAAAATATGGCGTGGGATCCCCCCCCAAAATCCATGCACGACCTTTATCCAAGCATGCAGCCCAGCAGGTCAGGAAAGTGGGCAGCAAGTGAGCGTCCCCCCTACCTGAACCATACCAGGCCACATGCCCTCAACATGGGGGGGTGCTTTGGAGGCGGGGGGTCCCCTCCCAAAGCACCTTGTCCCCATGTTGGTGGGGACAAGGGCCTCTTCCCCACAACCCTGCCCTGTGGTTGTGGGGGTCTGCGGGCAGGGGACTTATCGGAATCTGGAAGCCCCCTTTAGCAAGGGGGCCCCCAGATAAGACTGCCTCCTGTATTTTTTCACATTACAGGTTTTTTTTTTGTGAATGGGTACCACATACTCACCACATTCACTAGGCTCAGGGGAAAATGAGAGCAATTGCAAAGTTCAGTCTATTTACATTTAGTAAATTAAAGGATAAGTTCACCCTTTAACAAAAAAATAATGCACTTTTTTTGCAGGGTAAAGAAAAAAAAAAAAGCATTTATTATTTTTTGTTTCTGGAGCCTCTAACGCATTGCACAAGCGATTAGCAGATCGCTGGTACCATGCAAGTCTGCTACAGATCTGTCAGTGTATCTGTGTGCCCGTACATCGTACGGACAAGCAGATACTTACTGGCAGGAAACAGGGTGGATTTGATTTAAATCAAACTGATTTAAATCACGATTTAAATCACTAGTCAGTAAGGCTTGATTTAAATCATAGTTTTCTACATAGACGAATTCTTGCTGGTATAACTTTAATATGCAAGTAGATGAAGATTTTTACAATAACAACTTTTCATATTAGTTTTTTTATCCCCAGTTTAATAGGTTAATCATTCATATTTGGACAACTTTTCTGTTGTACTTAGGAAGGAGAAAAATAATCATTACCTTAATAATAACAATTTAAATAGATTTATTCAACTGAAACAATAACATTCCAGCATATGTTATTTGCTTAAACAAACATCCATGTTTGTTAACTAATTCGGCTAAACAAAATATATATATTTTAAGAAAGTTAGACTGTCAGCCCCTTCCTCCTCACACTTAGTTTCACTTTCTTCTTGTGCAGATCTATTCCACTCCAAACAATCAGAAAAATATTGTTTCTATTCTATTCACTGAACTTCTTGAAACTTAGCACTGAAGGGGTTGATTCTGTATTCATAGGTTTGTAGAAGTTAGGATTAAGGTCTTTTTCTTAACTCTGTTCATGTTATAACATTTTTGCTGTGAAGAAGAGGCATGTGATCTCCGCTGAGTCAAATTCAGTTTTGAGAACTGCAAAAGTAAACCAAACATCTGTGATAATATCTTGTAGGCAGAGAAACTGCCCAATAATCTTACAAAAACCTCTGGAAGAGCATGACATTGTGAATGGATTAATGGAATTTATTTACCAAAAAAATTCAACATATACAGCCTTATTCTACATAATTAAAAAAACTAATTTTTATTTCATGATGGAATAACCTTTGGATGGTAATATATTTTCCTCCAAAAAGCATTTTTATTTTAAAAAATCCGATTTAAATTAAAAAAAAAAATCAGATTTTTTTGATTTTTTTAAAAAAATCATCGATTTTTATCCACCCTGGCAGGAAGATTCAATGAACTACCACGGCGTTGTGGAGCCACAAGGGCTGTCGGAACTTGTAGTGTTCTCATTCATAGAATACTGCAAATGAGTGACACAGCTTGGAATGCGCACAGCTGCATTTATTTTTAAATTGTGACATCTAGCAGGGGAAGATGGTACCCCGCTAGCTGTCACAACAGGGGATCACAGGGGTGCGGCGGCCGCTCCTTTCGTAACATGTTACATCCGGAATATGGGTGTAACATGTAACGAAAGGTAAACTTATCTTTTAAGGCTGATTTCAGATGGGTGATTTCTCTGCAGTGATACATTTTTTTTTCAAAATCGCAATTTTTCAGTAAGAAATGTATAGTTGTTTTCTACGAAATCGCTAATTGGCCAATTTCTTAGCAATTTGTGACTCAGTAATTCAGTGGTTGAGTTTCAGGTTTGAAACAATCACTATTCACTCACCCCTATGGGCTTAGCTACAAAAGCCTGAAAGAGAGCAGATTGTAGCAGAGCACACCAAACCAATGCTGTAGCATTAGTTAGGCTTGAAGCAGCAAGAAATCGCTTCTTAGCAACACGTGGAGAAGGGTGTGTCTCTTCCCTCCAATCCGCTCTCAGAGCTCTCTTCACGGAGCTCTGCAGTGTGTAATTTCAACTCTCTGCCCCCTTTTAAAATGTATTTAAGAAAGATTTATTTAAAATTATTGTATCAAATTATTTTTATGAATAACTACTATTTTTTTAATTTACATTATTTAAAAATGTATTGGATATTAAGATAAAAAAAAGAAAAAAAAAAAAAAAAGGAGTGCTGTTTACTAGCCCATAGACGTGTGGGCTAAATATGTTATATGCTGGCTTTTTTCATTTTTACCTACTGATCCTATACATTTCTGGTCTTAGGGTAAGAACCATCACTTGCTCCAAATTTAAAGGAGCAGTGTTGTCACCCTAGGAGGGGCAGTGTGTGAACTACAGAATACCATCCCTTTTGTCAGCCGTGTTCGTTTAGACTAGATGTTCCTCACAGTTTCCCTTTGAAGTGGATATTTCCCTTTAAGCAGAAAATATCTGTTTTTACATTGCTCTGGGTAGATGTTGTAGCTGGTACAGAGTGTACTTTGCAAAATAATTCAGATAATCAGAAAAATGTAGTAATGAATAAGGTCATACAAAGACCTTCAGGAACGGAGAATCAAGCCTGCTGCCAAAAATCTACATTCCTCCAAAAGCCTTGAGAAAAATCTGTGAGCTTGAAAGTGGACTTATAAAACTGCACACTTCACATGAATCAGCAAGAAATATTCCAGCATTACCCAATCATATTTTGAGCAAAAAGTAGCCATCTTGCCATTTGCTAAGAAAAAGAACCGTATTTCCATGCTTCCTCATGTCTCACGGTCTGTAAAAGTCCAGGTGTATTGTGGTTTTTACACATCATTAGAGGCTGAAGAGCAGTTATTGTTTTGATCAGAGAGGCCTATCCTGGTGGACTTGATGTGAGGAAAAAAAGGAACAGCAAGACAGCTGTTTGGTGGAGGGGGGATTATGGTGTGGGGTTGTTTTTCAGGGGTTGGACTTGGCCCCTTAGTTCTAGTGAAGGGAATTCTTAAGGTGTCAGCATACCAAGATATTTTGGACAATTTCATGTGGAAACAGTTTGGGGATGGTCCCTTCCTATTCCAAAATGACTGCGCACCAGTTCACAAAGCAAGGTCCATAAAAGACATGGATGAGCGAGTTTGGGGTGGAGGAACTTGACTGGCCTGCACCAGAAAGAATACCTTTAATTCACCTTGGATGAATTATAGCGGAGACTGTGAGCCAGGCCTTCTCCTCTGACATCAGTGCCTGACCTCACAAATGCGCTTCTGGAAGAATGGTCAAACATTCCCATAGACACACTCCTAAACCTTGTGGACAGCCTTCCCAGAAGAGTTGAAGCTGTTATAGCTGCAAAGGGTAGGCAAACGCAATTTTGAACCCTACGGAATAAGACTGGGATGCCATTGAAGTTGATGTGCGTGTAAAGGCAGGCGTCCAAATACTTTTGGCAATATAGTATAGCACAGAACAGTCCCTCACCTCCTTTTTGGCAGCCTGGCAACTGGCTCTATATGATAGCTTCTAACGCACATTGTGAGACGGTAACAGTGTGCAGTGAAATCATAAGCAATTTCAATACAGGAGAGGGGACTGTACAACTCTGCAAATCTGAAAGACCGGAGTTTGGCTTTAACCACTTGCCAACCGCACTATAGCTAAATGACGGCTATAGCGCGGTTGTCCAATTCTGGGAGGGCGTCATATGACGTCCTCACAGAATGCACCCTCCCGTTCGCCCCCAGCGATCTCCGTGTTCGCTGTGTCCTCCCCATTGGAGATGCTCAGCAATAACCGGGCGCTGGCAAGTAATCACCGGCCGGGATTCGGTGATTGACAACCATGGCGCCCTCTAGCCATAAATGCAAAATCACGTATACACACACACGTGATTTTGCGCACCCGTGCCGCCTTGTAGCAGTATTTCTGCTATAGGGCGGTCGGAAACCGGTGGTTTTAAAAGATACTTGTTCTAAGTGGTTCTAAAAGATACTTTTTTTTTACCTAATATAAAAAAGATGTTATTCTTACCTGCTCTTCTGGGGTCCCCTGCTGGTGCTCTCTACTCCTCCTCTTTTGAGCATGCCCCCATTGCAAGCTGTGTGCTATGGAAGGGAAACATATAGGTGCGCTCCTAAGCCAGTCTGTGTGCATCTATAGACACATACACCACAGTTTGACTTGGCATACAACTACTGGGACATGTTTTAATTAATGTAGGAAATGCATTAAGGCAAAAAAAATGTTTTTGACTTTAGAATGACTTTTAAGTGGACCTAAATAGCAAGGTCTGCTTATTCAGTGAGGGCCCTTTCTTGGGACAGTGAAAGAATATGCAACAGACTCATGAGCTTGTCTCTTGTCACTCTGCTCTCTCCTCCTATCACCAAGCCTCTTGTTAGCACATGAGCACTGTAAGACAACTGACTGGCTCCTTGTGCTGCTTCTCTCTCTCAGTGTGAGCTCTGCTGTACAGGGACTCCAAAAGGCAGATACCAGGTAAAATGTAGGTACTGTATTTTTCTTCAGTTTTTTTGAAGATGCTTTAAACACACCTTATATGTGCATTCTTGTTCTAATTCAGGGAATCACAAACTAGTAAAGGAATTATGGGAATATCAGGGAAAGTTACAGAAGAAAAAAAGGAGGGGGAAATGGCTGGAATATCTAAAAGGCAACAGAACTGCCAAAGATATTAAAAGTAAAATTAGTGTCTTTAGATCAAGCGATTTCCCAGGAAGAAATTAATAAGGTCTTGATGGGTATACGGTGGGGTATTATAAGAAATTTGGAGACCTCATGGTCCCTAAGTTTTGTACATATATGAATGCCTTAGGAGAGGGAATGGGAATAAGATCAGAATCGCTGCAAGCGTATATAACAATCATCCTAAAATAAGAAAAGGCTAACTCACAAAGTGCTAGCTATAGACCTATATCACTTCTAAATACAGATACAAAACTGTTCACAAAGGTGCTTGCTACGAGGTTAAAAGAGCTGATGCCTGAATGGATACATTTAGATCAAGTGGGCTTTGTCCCAGGAAGGGAGGGATAATGGTCGATCGACGCTGGAAAGGCTTTTGACAGGGTAGACTGGGGGTTCATGATGAATACCCTGGAGGTTTTGGGAATAGAGACTAAGCTGATGAGTTGGATAAAGGAGCTCTACAATGGCCCGACAGCGGTGGTTAAGGTAAATAGGTTTCTCTCTGGGCTTTTTAAGATGTACAAGACAGGGATGCCCCATATCCCCGTTATTTGTTATATCCCTGGAACCTTTGCTGGCTACGCTAAGAAAGTGTAGATAATAGAGGAATCAAGATTGGCGAGACAAAACATAAAGGTAGCGGCATATGCTGATGATATGCTGCTATATATTGTGAACCCTGGGTTAACGCTACCCAACCTAATAAGATTACTAAAAAGAGTATGGAGAGCTTTCAAACTTGAAAATAAATCCCATAAAATCTGAGATCTTGAATATCAATGTTGCAAAGAAAGAGATGCAGACTCTACAAAAGGACTTCTCATTTCATGGAGGGAGAAGGAATTGGGTTACCTATGAGTAAAGTTGACTCCTATAAAAAATATAAACCGGCTTAACTATATTCCATTAATAAATGAAATAAAGGAGGAGCTTAGAAGACTCTCAAGGGAAAGGGTCTCTTGGATAGGGCGTATAAATTTGGTTAAGATGGTGATAGTCCCAAAAATGCTATACGAATTCTATATGCTCCCAGTCCATATCCCAAGACCCTTCTTTGCGATAATAATACAATACTTAAATATATATGGGCGAATACGAAATAGAGACTTAGGTATGAACTTTTGTGTAATAAAGAAAAAGGAGGATTAAATTTGCCCGATATTAAGAATTATTACACTGTGGTAATACTGTCACGAGTTGTAGACTGGACATATAATTCAAAGGGGAAGAGTTAGGTTAAAATAGAAAGCACTTTAACCACTTCCCGACCGGCCGTTGCATATAAACGGCCGGACGGTGGCAGTGCACCCTGCTTGTGCGCGCTCCCTCGGAGCGCGCAGCACCGCGATCTGGTGCCCGCTGTGTCCTCCGGACACAGTGAAACACCGATCGTCGGAAGGGACCTCTGTACGAGGTCCCGATCATGTGATCACTGATTGGCCAATCAGTGATCACATAAAAAGTAGTAAGCAAGATGTCACTTGTGACATCATTGCTTACTACGTGTGAAATCTGTGAATGATCAGAGGTCACATGGTACAAGGCTATTCACAACAGCCTTGTACCATGTGACAAGCTGTGACCAATCACAGCTCTCATAGTATTTCTCAATGAGTGCAAGAATGCACACAGAGAGAAAGAGAAATGATTGCTTTTACACCCATATAGGTGTAAAAGCAATCAGTGTAAAAAAAAAAATCTTCATCACCCCACCACAAGTAGTACAGTGTCACCATGGTGACACTGTACTGCTAGGGTGACAGTATGTAAAAAAAAAAAATTTAAAAAATAATATAAAAAAAATAATAAAAATGTAAAAAAAATGTTTAAAAATTATAATTTTTGGTTATAAACTAATTTGGATTTTTTTTTTACTAAAAAGATAACGGAATAAATTTTGGCAAAGATTTATGATGAAATATTATTTATTTGCAAAATTTTATTAAAAAAACACTTTTTCATTTACATAGCAAAAAAATAAAAATCCCAGCGGCGAATAAATACCACCAAAATAAAGCTTTATCTGTCTCAAAAAAATGGTAAAAAATTCATCTGGGTACAGTGTTGCATGACCGCGCAATTGTCATTCAAAGTGTGATAGCGCTGAAAGCTGAAAATTGACCTGGTCAGGAAGGGGGTGAAAGTGTCCGGTCTGGAAGTGGTTAAGTAACACACGATTAGAGAGGATTATTTGGATGCCACGAAAGTTTCGTATTATGGATGAGATTAGTAGTACACTGACATAGGTGGTGTTAAGAGTGTGGGATGGGCTACACAAACAAATGGACTGGAAGTATAATTCACTGTTGATTCCCCTGGTGGGTACCATTTTTTTCCTGCCGGGGGAAGGATAATATTTCGGGGAAATGGTTTAAAGGTGTAGATGCGCGGTTGGGGGGATATAGTAGTTAAGGGGAAGTTGGGCACTTTTCAAGACTTAAAGGGTAAAAAAAAGAGATATTTGTGGTATTAGATGAACTGAGATTATCAATAAGACATTTTCTTTCGAAGTTGCCTCAGCCACTGAGGATGGTGAAGGACATGCTCCCGTTTGAAAAGATATTCGGTTCTAGTATGGCTCCAAAACACGTTACTTCTGGGATATATAAGATTCTTACTGAATTGAGGGGGCGGGTCCTCCGCTGTTCTTAGAGAAATGGGAAGGGGAACAAAAATGAATGAACAGAAAAATAACATGTTTAAATTAACACTTGGGGTGATAAACATTTATAATTAATTTGCACCGTGTTTATGTTCAGTGAGAGTATGGTATATACATAGTTACATTGGTTCAAGGAGGTAGGGGCGGGTTGTGGTTTGGGCATGGTATCTAGAAGGATAAAAGAAAAAACAAACTTGGAATTCCACTTTAACTTTTTTCTCTTTGAGTCTTTCACTTTTCCATTTTGTACAGTGAATTAAAATAGAGAGGATGCACTCCTAGAATTAATAAACACTGTATAGAGTACAAGGCGCATTTTAACTGCAGCAGAGAAAAATCAGGTCCCCTGTCAGGCAGGGCTGTGCTTTGTGATAAAGCAGTGTAAATCTCAGAACTGGATGGACAGGAATATAATTTCTTTTGCAGGTAAAACTGCCCCCATATAGGATTTCATCTGAGTATTTAGTCATTTGCCTGAAGTTCAGCTTTAAACATTTAATTATATAACAGTTCAGGGCAGCCTGGACTCTTTACTAAAACTTAAAAAGGCAGAATTTGTAGTAGTTGCACACGGCAACCAATCAGATTCCATCCTCAGCTTGTTCAGTTAAGCTTTGAGAATGAAAGGTAGAAACTGACCAGTTGCCATTCGCAGATGCTCCAGATTTTCCTAAATTCCCCTAATCTAGCAAAAAATGTGCATTAAAACTGCTATAATCATCCCCAAAACACATTGTATCCTGCACCAGCAACAAATCACTCTAATATGTTAAAGTGTTATTATTGTGGTTGAAAACCTCAGACAAGAAATATGAAAAAGCACATCCTTCTATACTGTGTACTCGCCTCTGTCCAAAGCAATGGGTGTAATTTCTCTCTGCTATTATCTGTATGAGCCACTTCTGGCACTTCCTCCCAACACCAAGAGTTAAAAAGATGAAAAGTGGGGGTAGAGCTCCAGCACACAGCCTTTGACTCATATCCACAACTGGGCTTGTTTTCTGTACTGTGTGAAGGGGAGGGGTGTCCCTTCCCTCCAATCAGGGCTCATTGCTGTCGGCTGTGAAGACTTCAGATCCCCGCCCCCTGCTGCTAGAGCTAAGAAGAAATGCTCTTTCCTGTGTTTGCAGAACGATCTACAGGAGAAATAGCTGCAGATACACAGCTACAATGTATGTACCTAATGCTAGTCACTTCACTGGGTATATGTAAGGGTTTACAAGCACTTTAAACGCTTCCATGTTAAAAAAACAAACGGTAGTCGCAGATCTTATATTGAAACTTGTTTTCAGGTCCCCCTTTTCTGTACAGCAGGGGTCAGCAACCAGTAGATCGTGGTCTAGCAGTAGGTCTCAGCCACATGACTGGTAGATCGTGGTCAGGGCTGGCTGACCCGCCATCCCAGAGCATCAAACAGAGTGTAATGCAGAGGGACTACTTGTAAAGTTGGAGCTGTAGAAGGGATCAAGAAGCTGCATAAGTTGATGTCTCCTCTGTAGTGTTGGCTCCTACACCCTGTCATAGTTGGTGGGTGTAGCACCTGCCAAGCATGACCCATTCAAGTAAATGAGGCCACTCTGCAAGTGCCCTGCATTTTTGTGCAATACAGCAAACAACGGGTTAAACAGGCAGCGGTGTGTTACTTTCTAACCACCTGCTTTAACCCCCTGGAAGCATGCAGTTGTGGGGCACTTGCAGAGTGGCCCCATTTACTGGAATGGGTCTTGAATGACAGGCAGTAGCACCTACTAAAAGCAACAGGAGGTGTAATTCCTGCTATGGCATGTGTATATCTTTGGCTGCTGCCTCAGCAGCTAAAGGGGGGTAGGGATTGGGGGCAGTAAAACCTTGACTCAACCACAAGTTTTTACCCCCCCTCAACCACACACAACTTTATATGTGAACGAGCCACAAGAGTACCGCTGCAAGATGCAACAAAAGGCTCATTCACAAGTGCTGCTCCTCTGAAAAGTGATCCAAGTGTGTTTCACGATATGTTGCCTCCTCAACGCCTTATTTAACCACTAGCCTACAAGGCACTTATACCACCTTCCTGCCCAGGCCAATTTCCAGCTTTCAGCGCTGGCACACTTTGAATGACAATTGCGCGGTCATGCAACATTGTACCCATATGAAATTTTTATCATTTTTTTGTGAGAGATAGAGCTTTATTTTGGTGGTATTTAATCACCTCTGGGTTTTTTATTTTTTCTTAAACCAAAAACCACTGAAAATTTAAAAAAAAAAAAATTTTTCTTAGTTTTTGTTATAATATTTTGTAAATAAGTGCTTTTTCTCCTTCACTAGTGTGTGCTAATGAGGCTGCAGTGATGGACACTGATAGGTGGCACTGATGGGCATTGACAGGCATCACTGAAGGGCACTGAAAGGCAGCTCAGATGGGCACTGATATGTGGCATTGATGTTCACTGGTAGGCACGGATATGTGGCACTGATGGGCACTGGCAAGTGGCATGGATGAGCACTGACAGGTGGCACTGCTGGGGCTACACAAATCATCAGGGCACCCTGATGATCAGTGCACATGTCCCCTCTGAGGGATGCCGATTACCAGCTCTCCTCTGTCACCGTGACAGCTCGTGAGGAGAGAAATGCCGATAACTGGCATTTCCCTGTTTACATGCGATCAGCTGTGATTGGACACAGCTGATCACACGACTGAGCCAACATCTTCGGCTCTTTCCTTTGATCCACTGTGTCCGAGGCACCACTGATCGCCCCGCTGCGTTCTCTCGGAGCCACGCATGCGTGGTTAGAATGGGATGATGTAGTATGATGTCCTCCCAGAACAAGAAAACCACCTTGTGCCAGTCATTGTACTATATGGTGGGCGGGAGGCGGTTAAACCAATGATTACCATGCAAAGCACATGATTGTGACACGGTAGTACGGAAATGAGAGGTTTAAATCAGATGTGAGGAGGTGACACTGTGCCCGGTGATCTTTGACTTCTCCCACATTGTTCAGGTAGATCTCCACCTCTAAGGTCGCCTACACCGGCTGTACAACATAACAAGTGTCAAGTTATAAAAGGGACTACACTGCCCTGCAGGGTCCTCCAGAAGACCACCTTTACCTGCGTGCTCCCAGACAGGGTCCTTACTATTAAGCACCGTGCAACACATCCGCTCTCAAGCCCTATTCACACCTGTGTGACGTGCTTATGCGCTTTTTTGTGTGTCTGTCACATGATAGCATAGGGCCGCCCATTCACTTGAACACACCTCAACTATACTGGTGTAAAAGGGACCTTTCCCTCTCCTTGCAAAGCAGACACAAGATTTATAAATATGGACAATGCAATGTATACACCCCCCCTTCCACTAACCCAAAAACAAGGTCTGTGTCACGCCTGCCCTGTAACGCTGAGCACTTCCCCAAGGGGTACAGGAAGAACTACAGGATCATCCACACTTCTTACCCGGGTGACCTCTCTACAGCTCCATGCAGCCTATGCAACCAGGAAGCAGTTACAGGATATCCTGGGTCATAGCAAAGCGCATGCGCAATGTGCTCAGGTTGTCAGCCGGTGCCCGCCCACTACAAAGCGTGCCTGCAGAGCGGCAGAGGTTGCCAGGAGATGAAGTCCCCACCCACACTGCGTTACGTGACGTCAGGGTGCGAAAAAAATGGCAGAGGAGATGGATGGCTGTGCAGTTACATGATGTATAATAGCGAGAGGGAGAACATGGAGCTGTGTGTAATATCGCGATGTGGAAGCAGTATATGGAATGTATTGCTCCTTGCTGAAACAATCTTCATGCAGTAATATAATAAAAATGTTTTCTAATTTAGATATATGTCTGACAAATGCCTCTGATTTCCGATAAGATCTCAGACCAGCTAACACAGGAACAATAAGGTACACCAAATGTAAAAGGTAGTTATGGACAGAGTGAGGACGAGGTCTCAAGTTCCCCATACACCATACAATCTGATTGTACAATCTCCTTTATCGCTATTAAAACTGTAATATGAGGACAAGGCTTAAGGGATAAGTTCACCTTTTGGATAAAAATAATAAATGCACATTTTTATGCAGGTAAAAAATTGTGCATTTATTATTTTTGTGTACAGGATCCTGGAAAGCATTGCACCATCGGAAGATCACTGTTACCGGTACTATGCAAGTCCCCTGCAGACCTGTCAGAATATCTGATTGCCATACGGGATGTGCAGCCAAGCAGATATTCTTACAGGAAGCTTCAATAAGCCATCATGGCGCTGCACAGCGTTGTGGTCGTTCATTGAAAACTACAAGCAGACGGCATAAACTTGTAGGCACTCATTCACAGAACACTGGCTCACTCAGCCGCACTGTTTTCAAATCTAACAGTACGGGGAGAATTCTTCTTGTACTGTCAGTGGGAGGGGGGCAGCTGGCGGTGGCTGCGGCTATGGGAACAAAAAACAGGTGGAACATGTAACATGTTCTCAAAGGTGAACTTATCCTTTAACAATCCGTTCAATTTGTATCAAGGCAGGCACCCTCCTGCTACAAACAGTGAAGGAAATAAGTATTTGATCCCCTGCTGATTTTGAATATTTGCCCACTCACAAAGAAATGATCAGTCTAAAAATCGAATGGTAGCTGTATTGTAACACTGAGAGACAGAATAGCAACAACAAATTCAAAAGAAATGCATGTCTAACAAATTATGCACTGATTTGCATGTTCATGAGGGAAATAAGTATTTGATCCCCTTCACAAAACATGACTTAGTACTTAGGTGGCAAATCCCTTGTTGGCAATCACAGAGGTCAGACTTTTCCTGTAGTTGGCCACCAGGTTTGCACACATCTCAGGAGGGTTTTTGCCCTCTCCTCTTGGCAGATCCTCTCCAAGTCATTAAGGTTTGGTGGCTGACGTTTGGCAACTTAAAATTTCAGCTCCCTCCACAGATTTTCATTTTGGGTTAAGGTCTAGAGACGGGCTAGGCCACTCCAGGACCATAATGTGCTTCTTCTTGAGCCACTCCTTTGTTACCTTGGCCGTGTGTTTTGGGTCATTGTCAAGCTGGAACACCCATCCTCGACCCGTTTCAATGCCCTGGCTGAGGGAAGAAGGTTCACACCCAAGATTTGACGGTACATTGCTCCGTCCATCAACCCTTTGATGCAGTACAGTTGTCCTGTCCCCTTAGCAGAAAAACACCCCCAAAGCAGAATGTTTCCACCACCATGTTTAACAGTTGGGATGGTGTTCTTGGGGTCATAGGCAGCATTCCTCCTCCTCCAAACACGGCGAGTTGAGTTGATGCCAAAGAGCTTGATTTTGGTCTCATCTGACCACAACACTTTCAACCAGTCCTCCTCTGCATCATTCAGATGTTCAGTGGCAAACTTCAGACAGGCCTGGACATGGGCTTTCTTGAGCAGAGGGACCTTGTGGGCACTGCAGGATTTTAATCCTTGTCGGCGTAGTGTGTTACCAATTGTTTTCTTGGTGACTGTGCTCCCATCTGCCTGGAGATCATTGACAAGATCCTCATGTGTAGTTCAGGGATGATTC
Organism: Staurois parvus; assembly: GCF_062004578.1. NCBI lineage: Eukaryota > Metazoa > Chordata > Amphibia > Anura > Ranidae > Staurois > Staurois parvus. The sequence goes on along the minus strand of NW_028318045.1, from coordinate 6,809,013 downwards.
GTCACTGTTCTCATGATCATTGACACTCAACGAGGTGAGATCTTGCATGGTGCACCAGACCTAGGGAGACTGACAGTTGTTTTGTGTTTCTTCCATTTGCGAATTATTGCACCAACTGTTGTCACCTTCTCACCAGGCTGCTTGGTGATAGTTTGGTAGCGCAGTCCAGCCTTGTGTAGGTCTACAATCTTGTCCCTGACATCCTTGGACAGCTCTTTGGTCTTTGCCATGGTGGAGAGTTTGGAATCTGATTGTTTGGTTGCTCCTGTGGACAGGTATCTTTTATACAGGTAACAAAATTAGATTAGCAGCACTCCCTTTAAGAGACAGCTTCTAATCTCAGCTTGTTACCTGTATGAAAGACACCTGATAGCCAGAAATCCTGCTGAATGATAGAAGATCAAATACTTATTTCCATCATAAACATGCAAATCAGTGCATCATTTGTAAAGTTACGTTCACACTAGCCTTGTGTGCAGGCGGCAGAGAGGCGTTTGGGAAGCGTTTTTACCGCTTCCCAAACGCCTCTGCCAATTCTGCACATTACAGCACATGGTGCTGTTCTAACGGGAGCGTTTGCGTCGCGTCGCGTTGCGTCGCGGCAAAACGGACGCCTCTGGTCGAGTCAGGAGGCTTTGAAGCCTCCTATTCTCGTCTATGGTGCCGCTCCGCAAACGCCCGGCCGGCATTTGCGGTGCGGTTGCGACGCGGTTGTGGGGCGTTTGCGGAGCGGTAACACCACTCAAACTGTATTATAGGCGTTTGTGGGGCGTTATTAACGCTCGGCAAACGCCTAGCAACCGCCACTAAACCGCGCATGTGGCGTTTGCAGAGCGTTTGCCGAGCGTTAAAAAACGCTCCGCAACGCCGGACCAACGCTTGCCAAACGCTATAGGGGCGTTTGGCAAGCGTTGGTAAAACAGCCAAGTGTGAACGAGCCCTTAGACATGCATTTCTTTTGAATTTTATGTTGCTATTCTGTCCCTCAGTGTTACAATACAGCTACCATTCGATTTTTAGACTGATCATTTCTTTGTGAGTGGGCAAACATTCAAAATCAACAGGGGATCAAATACTTATTTCCTTCACTGTAGCTGATGGTAGATCTATAGGAGATTGTTTAGATCAGGGGTGTCAAACTCAATTTCATTGCGGGCCATATCAGCATTATGGTTGCCCTTATAGAGTCGGTTGTATCTGTAAACTAGATGTGCAGAGCACCTCAACCCCGCTTACATCAGATGTCAACAGCCACCCCACCATCAGAGATCAAAAGTCCCCCACCCTTCCTTACATCAAAGAAGAAAAAGCTGGGCTCAGAGCTGGGAAGCAGAAAGTGCAGGGTCTGGAGGAGGACCAGAAGAGGACTGAAGTCTGCTGAATGCTGAGGCCAAGGGAGGCAAAGATGAGGGGGTGCTGGAGCTGCACAGAGAGGCGCAGGATCTGTAGGTGGAGTTATTTCCTCCTTTCTGCTGCCAACTGCAGAGACTAGGGGAGTGCTGCAGCTGCAGGAGATGTGTGTGGGCCACATGAAATAGTCTGGAGGGCTGGATTGCGCCTGTTTGCCTTGTGTTTGACACATGTGGTTTAGAGCATGGTCAGCCTTAAAAAGTGTTATTAAACCCAGGACCCTGCATTCACTATATCTGGTCTCCCACGTTACATACAACATGGAAATGCAATTATTTTAATAAATATAAACTGCTAAATACCTTTTCCCATCAGCAGTATATAGCAGTCTTGTGACTTCTATCAGTGCCCAGCAGCACACTCATTAAAGCTTGTAGGAGGAGTTTTCATTCTCCTCTGATTGTCTTATGAGGCTGCATAACCCCTGACCCTCTGTCCGGACAGTGCTGATTGGCCTTGTGCTGATCACATGCACTCTTCCAAGGGAAAAAAAAACTCTATAGCAGTACACACCAAACTGAGCATGTGCAGCTTGCCTCGAAGGCTCTGTTCTATCAGCAGATGGATTGGGAGCAGTAGAAGAAGGGGAGGATCAGAGAAGACAGGATCAAACATCCTTTTTACACAATGCAGAGGATTATCCCCTTAGGTTCCACAGTGAGTATAACAAGCATGCTTTACTGCATATACAGACTGATTTTACTGTTGTGGGTTTAGTAACACTTTAATTTTGTTTGTGACTGAATTAGAAAGATTTCCCATCCTGCCCTCTGTGACACAAAATTGAGGGTCTCCAAGACAGGGGGTCACACACAGCAATAAAAAGGTGGCCGGAAGTTTTAGGTCTTCCTCAGTCTACTAAAGGCAATACAGCTCCAATGCTCATTACTTGCGGTGCACCGTAATACACGGTGATGCACTACTGTGCATTGTGGTGTGCTGCGTTGAAATAAATGCTTGTTGTCCATTCCTATGAATTGAAAGCCCATAAGTGGTCTGCCTTAGTGGAATGGACAGCGACGTGACACAGTATACATTAATGCTCAAGTGCTAACATAACGCACAAAAACAACAAAGTGTGAATGGACCTGCACCCTTCCTCATGTAGCCCATCATTTACTTGCCTGGAGAGGAGCAGATCCAGTCTTACTGTGCTTTTGCTGCTTGTGCATGTGTATCCATAAAGGACTTCTATACAGACACAACCATAAAAGAGACTGTGCTGTGGAACTATTCAGCCTCATGCACACAGGAATGTCAAAAACATCTATTTTACAGACGTTGCAGGGGGTTTATTTCTGCCTGTAAACATCCCTCTTTGTTAGCCTGTGCATCCATGCAGACATAGATGTTTACAGGCTTCTAAGGGCCAGTTCACACTACATGCGTTTCGGTGTGCTTTTTTTTCTGCATCCAAAATGCACGGGAAGTTGGTTATATCATTGTTAATGTCATAGTTCACATCAGTGCTTGCTGTTCCAATGTGTTTCGGATGCAGAAAAAAAAAGTAGAACAGGCTGCATTTTTCCTGCACAGAACTATACTGGAACAAGGTAAAATGCATCAAAAACTCACCAGAACGCACCAAAAACGCACTGGAACACACATGTCCCTGTGACGGAAAGCGGCACCTGACCCCTGCCCTTCTCACCAACTCGTGACAAAGGACCAGCCGATCTCAAACTGCACTGTCATTTGCGTAACAATGTCACTCAGCTGTGCCCTGCACAAAGATTTTCCAGCTTGCGGGACTACAATCTATGTGCCAGCAGCCTGAGAGCGATTGTCACTGGGTCAGGTTAATTACACAATTAACCCTTCACACTGCCACCATCACCTTGTTACAGAGGAGGAGGAAACTCACAAATCCAAGCAATAACACTATGATATTAGTATAAGCGTCTGTAACACACACTGTCACCACAGGCTGGTATATTCAGAGGATTATTACATACAGTAGCACTCTTCAAGAGACAGGGATTTTTTAGTTTGCATTAAAAGCTTTAGATACAGTTTCAACACTTTTCAAAAAAGGGTTTATTACTAAAAAGGTCAAAATGGTGCAATTAAATATTTACAGAAAAAGATGTTACAAAGATATAAAGAGAACAATAAAGCAACAGAGAAATAAAAGAAAGGAGTTAAGAATGCAGAATACTTGCAAAGTCCTGGTTTTAGCAGAATCCAATTGTGCGAGCAAAAAGGTTTCCTTGGCTCTCAAGTCCATTAGATGCTTCTTGATTGATGTTAAATGAAAGCTCCTTTCTCCAGGCCTGTCAATCCTTTTCTATGATATTAATTATGATGCCTGAGAACAAATGACCAATCATCCAGTTTGGGGATGGTTTCTAGGAGAGCACCAAGCTTATGACTGAGTCGCACTACAATTTCATACTGATGTCAATAACTTCCGATACGTGCAGGTGGCATTCTAGCAACTGGCAGAATAATATTCAGAATTATATTTCAAACCCAGGGATACCAAACACAGCGTACCCTTGTCACCCAGGAGGGAAGAGACTGCTTTCTTCTCTCTCCTATGTGCCAACATAGTCATGTATGACCTTGCCTGGCTCAACATGAAATTATCTATCCAAATATATTCCCAATATTAATGTGCCCAGTTCCTGTTGAATTTTATAAACTGTAGGTGAAATTGTGACATGTTTTATGGCACGCTCTGCATTCCTAGAGCACTAATGCCTAACAGGTCATGTGTGATGGCTGACTGAGTTATTGTTTTACGATCGGGCAGAGGAAAGTGTCTTTGCAATGTAGACATCCTGCCAATCCTAATTATCGGTTTACAGCCTTGGAGTGTCATCTATTTGTGTTTTATTTAAGATAAAAGGCTCTTTTGAAGTTGTTACAACTTACAGCTACAAATTCCATTCCAAGAGGAGGGAGGAGGGGAGAAGGTGATTGTTCATAAGAAACAAGATGGCTGTCATGTACAGCGTCCATGTCTCTATTGCGCACAATCGTCACAGTCCCTATTTAAATTGAAGAAAAAGAGAAGGGAAAATTAACTGGAACGTATCAAAAATGCACCGGAACATGTCAAAAAGGCATAAAAAATGCACCAGACCACACCATAAACGCATAAAAAATGTGCATGCAGAAACACATCTGGAACACATCTAGACTCTTTCTATAGTGTAAACCGGCCCTTAGAGGCAGGAAAATTACAATTCCCAAGAGAGAGAGGAAGAAATGATAGCAGTTTTCTCAGGTTGAAGGAGGCAGAAGGCTCTCTTCTAGGGGGAAACCAGGTCTGAGACAGACTGTGACTCACCTGAGTACAGCAAGGACAGTTGCAGGCAATCTCTATCTAGGAGCAGAGGAAACAGAGTGGACACTATACTTGAGCCTTGGATCACCACTGGACTGTGTAGAGCCTGCCATGCAGTCAGCTGCGTATTTACCGCGAGGCAAATAAGGTTTTTACCTAGGGTGGCAATTTTCAGGGATGCTACGCCGCCACACAGAAGAAGGGAAACAAGTGGCAGGCATGGGGACCCGGTCGGCTCTGCCATGAGATCCAAGGAGGGTGCGCGCTGCTGGAGCTGTGGGAATGGCTGGCTGCTTCTTTCATTCGGGAGCAGGGGCGGACTGACAACTCATGGGGCCCCCGGGCATTAGGGGATCATGGGGCCCCTGTGTCCTTGCCCAAACTCAAAAAAGCCTATGAAAAAGGTACCAGGGGCATCTCATGGGGCCCCCTACTGATCCCAGGCCCTCGGGCAGTGCCCGAGTTTCCAAATGGTCAGTCCGCCCCTGTTCCAGAGGTTAAAGTTAGTGCATAATTCTGGTGGTTGCGGCGGTGGGGGATGTGTGGCAGGTAGGGGGGCTTTTGTGCTGGTGGGGTGGGGTGCTGATTTTAGTGTTGCCTAGGGCAGCACCTGAACTAAATACACCACTGCATGCAGTAAAGAGCCGCATGCAGAGGAGACCACCAGAGAGGTGGAAGCCCTTTGTGTCTGTTTTTTTGATGGAAACCTCTGAATGTAGAGGATTGGTGAGTGGCTGCTGGCCAACCATACACTGCAATCTAAGGCTAGGTTCACACCAATGTATGTTGTGTTTGAGCCGTTTCTGCATTGCGTTTTGAGCTGCGTTTTTGTACCTGTGTTTTCAATGCATTTATGAGGCGTTTTGTGTGTGTGGGGGGTTAATTTTTTTTTCTTGTTGCTAGGCAGATTTAAAATGCAAAACGCATAAAAAATGCAGCAAAAACGAAATGCATAATTTTCCTTTGAAGTCTATAGAACCAAAAACCCAGCTTTTTGCGTTCAAAAAAATTCCTGACTCTTTCCAAAAAAATTCACTGGGTGAAAACATGCAGATGTGAACATGTCCCATCCAAAATCATGTTAAATGGACTGTACTGTGTTTCTGGAAAACGCTGCAGAAAATGCTTAGGTGTGAACTAGGGTAACAGAGGGACAGACTTGCCAGCTCAGAACACTTTACCTTTGCATGCACCTACTCTTAAAAGGACTCTAACACTCTCAGCCCTCTAATGCAAGGTTTGGAACCTAACAAGCTGGCCAGTAGAAGGTTTCGCACATGTGTACTACTGACTTCTCACTGTTGCTGCAGTTACCCCCCGATAGGTATCCCCTTTAGTTAAAAACAGTGATAATGAGCCACATAAATATTAATAAAAAAAACGATTTAATTATTTCAGTGTATGGGTTCACTTCATCCATTTTGTTTGCAATTGAAGTGAGGATTTGCAGCATGTTTTGTACTTGGTTTCTTTTGTCAATTTGGTAAGATACATCGATTGACAGGAGATCTTGTGTTTGGGTTTTTGTTTTCTTTGTGTTAAGTTATAATGATAATGCATTATGTTTATTTCTTTATTTTGAGGTAATATGGGAACAAGGAAGAACTGTATATGACTATGCATATCTTTGGACAGTTCACTACATATAAAAAATATTTTTTGGACACTGGATGATTTTTAGTGACCTTTTGGATTTATTTAGAAGATTAATTTTCAAATCACAATTTGGGTTTTTGCATGCATAATTTCATTTTTCTTTTTCTTTTTTATTATTATTTATGTAGCTCATTATCACTGTTTGCACTGTTTGTTACACTGAGTCATTGGAATTTAGATAACTGAGTGAGAAGGAGTGTTTTTTTCTCTTTATCCCCTTTAGTTAGGCTACCTTGTGTGGATTAAAGAGAGATGTGGAAATATTAAATATTGATTGTTTGCAGCCTGTTATTATATCAAGTAATTACTTCAATACCACTGTTTGCTAAGGTCACTATCCTGTGCCCTCCAATGCCAGGTTTGGGCCCTAATGAGCTGGCCAGCAAAGGTTTCAAACTACTACTGCCTGCTGATTGTTGCTGCAATAACCCCCAATTTTTATCCCCTATATATAAATATAGGATTATAAATATGACATTGTTATTTAAAAAAAAACAGAGCCTTTAATATCACTTTAAATTCAAATTGTTTTCCTAGGGTACCATAAAAAGCAGTTTTACTTAACTTATCCTTCATTCCTACAGGCTTCCTCCCCTGTGTGCAGCTGGACCCCCGAGGACACTACTCTTTGGCACTCCATTGGTCACACTCTGACATCATCACTTACAATGCAGGACCAGCAGTGCTGCATTGCAAGTGAGGATACTGAGGGAATCTTTGAACATGAGGGAAGAGGAGTGCCAGCTGATGGGGGTGGGGGTGAGAGGGGGTGGGTGTGTCCCCCTGCGTGGGTAGTTTTCAAATTTCCCTGGAGTTAAAGTAGAACTAAATGCAAAAGCAAAAGGTTTTTGTGCAAACTTTCTGCATGTTTTCATGTGTTTTGCACTAAGGAGAGGCTTCCGTCTAGCCACACTGCATTAACCCCTTTACGCCGGCGTCTGGGCCTAGACGCCGAGCGGCCGCACATTTGTGTTCAGGTAAGAAAAAACATATGTGCACACATCCGGTACTCACGGAAAGGTCCCGGTCTGCTCTGTCAATCAGGACCTTTCCCGATCATGTGACCGCTGTGACGACACGTCACGGCGGTCACATGATCCCTAAACCCTGCCCCGTCCGCTCCGCCTCCCGGCTTCTGAAACTCTTAAAGGGCCAGGAGGCGCCGACGGGAAGGGGTTAAAGCCCAGATTGGGGGAGGGCTGCAGTGATGGTTGTCCTTCTGTAACTCTGTTCCATCTCCACATAAGATCTCTGGAGCTCAGTTAGAGTGACCATCGGGTTCTTTTCACATCCTTACTAAGGCACTTCCCCCCCTCAAACTTCTTCCATTTGAGAATTATGGAGGCCACTGTGGTCCTGGGAACCTTCAATACAGCAGAAATGTTTTAGTAGCTTTCCAAAGATTTGTGCCTTACAATAACCCTGTCTCTGAGCTCTGAAGGCAGTTCCTTTCACCTCACAGCTTTTGCTCTGATACAGTGTCAGCTGTGAGGCCTTTTATAGAGAGATGCGTGACTTTCCAAATCATGTCCAATCAGTTAAAATTTACCACAGGTGGACTCCAGTCAAGGTGTAAAAACATCTCAGCAACGATCAAGAGAAATAGGAGGCAACTGAGCTAAATGTCAAATGTTGTTGCAAAGGGTCTGGATACTTATGCCACTGTGATATTTCAGTTTTTATATTTTTCATACATTTGCAAACATAAAATTCTGTTTTCACTTTGTCATTATGGGGTACTGAGTGTAAATGAATGAGAAAAAATGAATGTAAACAACTGTAGTATCAGGCTGCAATATAACAAAATTGAAAAAAAGTGAAGGGGGTTTGAATACTTTATGAATGCACTGTTTTATTATGCAGCCTACCAATTCATGGCTGTGATGGCTGTGTTCATTTTCTTTTTTAGGCTTTCTTTCCTTTATTTTTACCTGGTGATCTAGTCAGTATATCTGCTGTTTTTTTAACAAAACAAGCTGTCTTGCAGATGTAGCAGTTAGGGAGTTGAGACAAACCATTTAACACTGACAGGAGTGCTTACAATGGTCAGCTTATATTTATTTATTTACAACCTTTATCCCAAAAGGAAAACAAAAACAGTTGCTGTTACTGCTTATAAAGTATTATCTGGAGTTCGGCTTCAATTTGTTAGTGTATCTAAATCTGATAGTTAAGATAACACCCCCCCCCCCAAGACTGACAACACTGTGCTCCCTCATCCAGAGTGGGGGGCACTCTAATACTGGAGGTGTGTTACTGGTAAGATACCAGGTGAAAACAGAGTTAGAAAAAGGTAAAAAAAAACAAAAAACTAATGCAGCCACTTCATCTAATGATTGGTAAACTGCAATGTACTCCATTTTTGGTTTTGGGTTTATAATAATTATACTTATAAAACTAGAAGAGCTACAATTTCTAGGGAAATTGTGTGAAGTGTTCTTGCCTCCACCAGTAGTCTACAACTGGAGTGGGCGGAGTAACTGGATGGAGTGGCTTGAGTAACTGTTGTGTGGTTGGAGTGGCTGGAGTAACTGTTGTGTGGTTGGAGTGGCTGGAGTAACTGTTGTGTGGTTGCAGTGGCTGGAGTAACTGTGAAAAGGTTGGACTGGGCAGAGTAACTTTATGGAGTGGGCAGAGTAACTGTCTGGAGTGTTTGGAGTGAGTAAAGATAGTAAACATTACACTAACCAACTGATTGATCAAATTTAAAAAGTGCACATGGCAAGCTTGATAGAGTGAGAAATACATTTCAACTTTTAATTATTTATATAGCACATTTAATTGCAATGTTGTTGCCCAAAGTGCTTCACAGTTACATTAAAACATACATTTATAAAAACATTCGCAGCATTATCATCTCAAATACTCTCTACTGTAGAAAACTTATTTCCAAACCTTTAACCAGAAGCCGGCCAAACTGTCACAAATTCAAAATTAGATTTCCAATAGGGCAGAGAAGAGCGGTTAAAAACAAACTGCTCCAAATTGCTCACTTCAATGGCATCTTCAAATGGTCGTAGTTTTAAAAACTATAAATCCTACAGCGAAGAGCTTTATATTGTGAGAATCACAAGACCCAGACCTACATTTTGATGCATAGTATGTCTCTGAAATATTAAAAATGAAGGCAAAGTCACAGTTTAGAAATTGCCCTTCAAATTTGAGGTGGCTAGAGTGGAGTTTCAATGAATGTCAATGGGCGGCGTGAGTTGCAAACAAATGGTAATATTGTGAAAACTATCAGGACTATGGCTTAGCTGTGGATATTTTTAGTGGCAGCAGGGATAGCTGAACATTTTGATATACGATTTGTGTAGGTGGGCTTGAAAATGAGGGAGTGATGGCAGTTTAGAAATCATGTCCTGATTTTTCAGCTCACACTCTAGCTTTTGTCAGCTCCCACTCTAGTTTTGAACATTCATTCCTGTGGGACCAATTTCACCACAAAAACGACGATATTTCGTGAACCATTCGGCGAAACGTTCCACAAAGTAATAGCACACCAATCGGGAACAATCCACACGTTTTGGTATATTACTGCCTATGTAGTGTAAAAACTGTGGGAGGAGTTAGGGTGGTAAATTTGGCTATAATAATAAGAATATATATGTGAGATAACAGTAAGTGGTCTTGCCATGCAAGAACACTTAATAAGTATTCCCAAGAGCCAGCTCACTGCTTGCATCAGGCTGAGGGCTCTTTAGAGGAGTACTGAGGCAGGGTGCTGGAATGTTTTTTGGGAAGCTACTGTAAGGCTGCATTCACACTGGATGGGATGCTGGATTTAGGCTGCATTCACACTTGAGCGTTTTGTAGCTCGAAGCTCCAAAAATCAATTGTTCAAATAAAACATAAGTGTTTTATTTAAAAATATCATCAACATGTTGGTGAAGCAAGGGAGGGGAACCATCAGGTAAGGAAAAATATTAGCAGATTTAACTTCAGCTGCAACATGCTGATTATAATTAAATCTCACTTATTTAACCATATTGCAATACTTCCTTCTATCTTGTTCAGTTTTCCTTGGACCAAAAGGTGGTAATCATTGGGCTGATAGACAAAAGTTGTTGTTTCTGTACCCTGCACCAGCCCTGGCATGCAGATGTGGAAGCTCTGTCTGTCTCAGCTTGTTGGGGGTATCTCTGCCATGGGAGCCAAAGGTCCTTGTCCTGGCACTGTGTATACATGTCTGTCCCAAGGCAGTGATAGTTAAGAAGACAGCAAGAAGGTGACAAACCTGGAACATGCTGCACCAATCGCTCCATATTTTTGCTTCGACAAGTTCCATTCAAAGGCTCCTTTAAAAGCACACTTGTTCTTCAAATCTTTTCATGTCTTTATGGGAAAGACCCGAATGTTAGTTATCAACCCCTGTGGCAGGAATTTCTTTCATTCACGTTAATTGAACAGCTTTGATCCTAATTTATATTGGTATCTACGTAAATAAGAACATTTTCTTTCTTTAAAAAAAATAGCATCTGAGTTAATTGAAATCACTTGTTTTGTATGCCTTTTGTTATGTTAATGCACAGTCTTGAATCATGACAGTGGAATTAACATCTTTTAATAAAAGAAAAAGAAATCCTTGCTAGACAATAAAAGGATGAAACGCCAGGGGGCCCAGTCTATCAATATGCTTTTTTTTCTGGAGCCTTATATGGATTTTAAATAAAATAAGCCAAACTTTTGTTGCTCAAACCAGTCAAATTCCACCTTTCATTTTATCCTATGACAGGTTAGACTATAAAAGATGCCTGTCGGATCCCAAAACAGTAATATTTCAGTTACAGTTGCATGTTCTGAGGTGCCAAACCACCTATGGGATTCTATAGTGCAGTCAATTATTGCTATCTCTGAAACACAGGGGTATGGGATGCCACTTGTGGCAGGGCCATCTTAACAGCATCATGGACCTCTGGGCAAAGTAATGCACTGGGGCCCCTACCAGCCTGCCCCAATTTACGCACCTCTCAAGAATTAAAGTATAAATAGTTTATAGAGTTAAACATATATTTATTAGTACTTTCAATCAGCCATCCCAGGACAGCTTAGTAAAAAGCGTAACTGTCCCAGCAAATCCGGGACAGTTAGCAAGTAAAATGTAATGCATGATTATCCTAGGGCCCCCATGCACCTGGGGCCCCTCGGTAGTGCCTGTGGGTGCCCATGCATTAAGACAGCCCTGACTTGTGGTCCATGTTGCTCCATCACTGCAGTTTTCAGAGTGTGTGCTATGGTCCGAGCAGAGTAACAGAGCCTTCTTCACTCTCTGACACTTGGCCAGATTGGTACAATCAAGCAGCAACTGGTTATCACTATCTTAGCATCACAGGCATGGCATGTCATTTGTGGTCCATGTTGCTCCATCACTGTAGTGTTCAGAGGGTGTGTTATAGTCATAGAGTAACAGAGCCTTGCTCACTCTCTGACACTTGGCCAGATTAGGACAATAATTCGGTAATTGGTTATCACTATCTTAGCATCACAGGGACATGGGATGTCAATTGCAATCCATGCTGCTCCTTTATTGCAGTGTTTACAAGGCATTTTAGTCTCACTACAAAGTAACAGAGCTTCCCTCACTCTTTCAGCCAGGTTAATACATTCATGTGGCAGCTGATTATCATCATCTTAGCAACATGGAATGTCTTTTGTGGTCCATACTGCTCCATCAATGCAGTGTTCAGATGGTGTATTAGGGCCTTTACAGAGCCTTCCTCACTCTCTGACACTTGGCCAGGTTGGTACAATCAAGCAGCAGATGGTTTTCACCATCACAGGGACATGGGATGTGACTTGTGATCCCTGCTGCTCCATCATTGCAGTGTTCAGAGGGTGTTTAAGGGTCACTGAAATAACATAGCCTTCCTCACTCTCTGATACTCAGCCAGGGTAACACATTCATGTAGCAGCTGGTTATCACTATCTTAGCAACTTGGAATGCCTTTTGTGGTCTATACTGTTCCATCATCGCAGTGTTCAGATGGTGTGTTGAGATCATAACAGAGCCTTTCTCACTCTCAAATGCTCTGTTGGATTTGTACTCTCAAGCAACAACTGGCTATTGCTGTCTTGGTAGCACAGGGGTACAGAATGTCACTTGTGGTCCCTGCTGCTCTATCACTGCAGTGTTCACAGGGTGCATTAGGGTCACAGCAGAGTAACAAAGCCTTCCTCACTCTCTGACACTTAGCCAAATTACTGCAATCAAGCAGAGGTCAGTACTGTTTTAGCACAGGTGCATTGGATTTGACTTGTCATTCATGGTACTCCATCACTATACTGATCAAAAGACGTGTTCAGGGGCAGACTGACAGCTCATGGGGCCCCCGGGCAATAGGGGATCATGGGGCCCCTGTGTCCTTGCCCAAACTCAAAAAAGCATCTGAAAAAGGTACCAGGGGCATCTCATGGGGCCCTATACTGACCCTGGGCCCTCGGGCAGTGCCTGAGTTTCCAAATGGTCAGTCCGCCCCTGGACGTGTTACAGTCACTGAAATTTAACAGACCCATCCTCTCTCCCTCTCTCTGACCGTCAGCTGCAGTAGTGCAACTAAGCAGAAGTGCCTACATAGAGGTGACATCACACCTTGCAGAGTTGCTGGGATTTGTAGCCAGTGACATGACAAGTACCTTCCTGTTGGTCATGTATTCTCTACTGACACAAGGGATCGCCACTCAGGTAGATTCACTGACTGTCCAGCTCTGCCTGAATTTAACATGTAGAGGTGGTTTAAAGCCATTAGATCTACATGACAATCAGCGAGCAAGGCAAGCTGCGATACATACTAGTATGTTTTTTTTTTAGCTGTATCACTTATTAAAGAAATGATGTAATGATATAAAAATTCAGTTTGCTCTTGACAGATCACCAAGGAGTTTATTTCTGATTGGATAATTGGGCTTTTGCAATTTTGAAGCTGACACCACCATTGACTTACTGAATGATCCCAGATACATAAATGTTTTTGTAAAGACAAAGCTCACATTATCAAAGTAACTTCAGCTTTGATAAATTGACCCCAAACTATCTTTTGGGACTAATGACTTACTGAAAAAGCAACTAAGCATCAAGCATTATTATCAAATTACAGCGTTCATTGTAAATTGTCTCTCCACACAATAATAAACCTGTGCATTCATCATTATTTTGTATTACTTGAATTATTCTCTAGCATATCTCATTATAAAATAATTTTCTTAATCATTTCTCTCATCACAAAAAAAAAAATCAAAGCTTTCCTTTAAGGTTCATGTACACGGGACATTTGGAAAACTCTTCTGAATGATGGAAACTGACTGCTGGAAAATGTAGGTTAAAGAACATCAGTTTTGCTGCGTTTGCATAACGCGTTTAGCCTCGTTTATGCACGTTTGCGTTTAGAAGATTTTTAAAGGATAACCTCAGGAGACCTTCCCAAATGCCTAGAATGCATTGAAAAATAGTAAATTCACTAAAAAAGAGTTATTTTATCAAGTCATGCGATATTTTAGTAGTGAAAAGCATGCATTAATGTTTCAGCTGTCAGCGGGATTCCCACTGATAGCTGAATGTAAAAGAAAGAATTTCCGGCAATTAAAAAATATTTTTAAAAAATGGCGTGGGGTCCCCCCTTCCCCTCCATACCAAGCTCTTAAGGTTTGGTATGGATCTTGAGGGGAAGCACCTTGTCCCCATGCTGATGGGGACAAGGGCCTCTTCCCCACAACCCTGGCCGGTGGTTGTGGGGGTCTGCAGGCGGGGGGCTTATCAGAATCTGGAATCCCCCTTTAGCAAGGGGGCCCCAGATCCCGGCCCCCGCCACGTGAATCAGTATGGGGTACACGTTGCCACGTGAATCAGTATGGGGAAACGCTGATAAAATCTACTGCTGAACACAAGTTTTCTGCTTTCAAAAAAATGACTGTAAACTCAACTGCCTGTAAACGACTGTAAACGAAGATGTGTATTTGGACACATAGGAAAACATTAGGGTGAGTTCAGGGGCTGCTGAAAAAAAACGCTGAACAGCTCCTAAACGTGAGTTTATCAGCTGCAGTGTACATGAGCCCTAAGTGTGCTAAAGCACCCATGTCCATGATTATGGTATCCTCTGTACTTGATGTTTCAAAAGTGTCATCTTGAGGCGCCTTGTTTTTGGCTGCCTGGATGTTGTAAAACCTGGTGACTGTAAGGTCTCTAATGAACTTGTCTTTGAATAAGGTGAAGGGATTAGGCAGAGTAGTTGGTGCAAAATTGAGCCCTTTATAGAGTAAGGATATTTCATGACTGTTCAGTGTGTGTTAAGATAAGTTGAAAATTCTTACAGTTTTCAAATCTTTTCTTTTCTCGTGTTTATTTCTTCTCCCCCCCTCCTTCCTCTTCCGTGTATTTTCTTTTTATCATGGGGTTTGGTGGAGGGCTTACCTCTAAAATAGGGTTGAGGTGACTGGTCTTGGGTATCAATAGAGTGGATATCTAACTGCGTGGTATCGTCTGCCTTATTGATGTTATTACTGTCATATTTATGGGTAGTCATCTTTTTGTAGAATGTACCAGATAATGTGGAATCTCAGATATGGCCAGGTGAGGTATTATTATGAATGATGATAGTGGGGGACAAGGGAATATGTCCCTGGGGATGAGTTTCCTCAAGAGGCTCAATATTGTCAGGATGGGCAGCATTGGCAACAACAGGGAATGGAATGGGAGGTTTATTATTACGATAATGTTTTCTACGGATATGTCTGGGTTTTGGAGGGGGCATGGGTCTCATGCTAGAGCTAGATTGACTTCCAACTGCACCATTAGGGATGGAAGTGGGGTGACTGGACCATTGTGGAATGGGGGACAACTGGGAGGGGCTACTATGATTCTTGTTTTTTTCCAGTTGAAAATTATATTATGGTTGTAGTCATCTATGTCCCTTTTGAATTTGCCTAGTTTCCCTTTTATGAGTACATTCTCTTTTTTCTTGGTGTTTTTCTTTAATGTGGTCAACCACAATGTGGGAAGACGGAGAATCCTCTGGCATATGATTTGAAATAAATTAGAATTTTTTTCTTTAAGATCATGAAACCTGCTATCCCTTTGTTGGATAATAACTTTTATCCATTCCTCCATACAAAACTCAGAAATATGTACCCATTCTTTATTTAGATCAGGATCCAAAAAGAAACAAGTTTTGAGTCCTCTCTGTGAAATTTTATGTAGAAGATATTGTTTGAGAAATATGCTACCCACCATTGATGGTTGTCAGCTGTAAATAAATCCTCCAATTTTCTAAATGTAGTGTTCTATATAAGGGGCCTGAAATAGGGCATGTGCTAACGAAAAAAATCTAGAGGAAAAATCAAATATAGATCATCTAATATAGCATATTTAGCATTTTCTATAATTGAAATAGTTCCATGGCATATACGTGTGTATGTATACACATACAATCGGGCTACTGTAGTTAGGCAACAATTGGCAATGAACAATAAGATAACAAGTCTATAGGCAGCCGAACAAAGGCAAAGATATGAATAGCATATACAAGTTGGTCAGCGCACAAAAGAACATGCAATCAACCAACTGACCATGGCATCTAAGGAGTCTAACACAAGTCCATAATAAACTTATAACAGTCCATGTATCTTGTTGTCTATGGCACAAAGTGGCAGCCTTCCCAGAGTGAGCCAACTCTAAGGATGAAGAAAGAAGGAAAAGGAGGGAAAAAAGCACCTTCTAAGTGCAATATACAAGACGATTTTATTAGACTCCAATTAAAAACACTTACAAGATAGCAAGTGTAAAATGGCCTGTAAACACAAATGAAGGTGCACTGCCAGATTTCACAGCCTAATGTATATACTATACGTTTCAGTACCAGATGGATAAAAACACAAATATTTTGGCAATTAAAAAAGCTCCCTTATATGTATTTTATCTGTGTGTTTAGCTCTTTACCTGAAGTTCTAATTTAACTTTTAAGGGTGGTACCTGTAGGCATGGCTGGCAATGGGCATGTTCCCATATCTATTGCTTGGTGCCCCAGGTCCCAAGGCTGTGCCCGCCATTTTTGTTTTCAAATCCACCAGTTGCCACACGCCAACTTACCCACCAACCATAATACTTCTGGTTATTACTGCCCTTCCTGCAATTTTCTAACTTTGACCTACAGACTGTGGGCAGCTGTGGATAATAGCCACATAATTTGACTCAGTTACCCAGCATCACCCACAGTCCTTTGTACCTCTGGCAGCATTTAACTAATACCCTCAGAGGGTTGAAGGGGTGAACAGCTTCAGAAGAGCATTGCAGGGATGAGCAGTTTTTTAAGAGGTTTGCAGTGGGGGGTACAGAGGTGAGCAGTGCAGCAGTGCTGGAAGAGGGTTGAAGGGGGTGCCCGGTCAGCAGGGTTAAAAGAGAGTTACAGAGGGTACACAGGTGAGCAGTGTTGGAAGAGGGTTACAGGGAGTACAGAGGTGAGCAATTTTGGAAAAGGGTTGTGGGGGTACAGAGGTGAGCAATGTTGGAAAAGGGATGTGGGGAGTACAGAGGTGAGCAGTGTTGGAAGAGAGGTTGCAGGGGGTACAGAGATGAGCACTGTTGGAAGAGGGCTCCGGGGGGTTACAGAGGTAAGCAGTGTTGAAAGAGTGTTGTGGGGAGTACAGAGGTGAGTAGTGTTGGAAGAGAGGTTGCAGGGGGTACAGAGGTGAGCACTGTTGGAAGAGGGTTCCGGGGGGTTACAGAGGTGAGCAGTGTTGAAAGAGGGTTGCAGGGAGTACAGAGGTGAGCAATGTTGGAAGAGGGTTGCGGGGAGTACAGAGGTGAGCAGTGTTGGAAGAGGGGTTGCAGGGGGTACAGAGGTGAGCACTGTTGGAAGAGGGTTCCGGGGGGAGGGGGGTTACAGAGGTGAGCAGTGTTGAAAGAGGGTTGCAGGGGGAGCAATGTTAGACAACCTCTATGACGTTTCTATGGAACAGCTATATTCATGGTGGCCTCCTCACCCGTTTTCAGGGAGTGCAGCAGTCAGAATTGTGCAACATACAGTACAGCATACAGAATGTAGTGGTTAAGTTTAAGCTGTCAGTTGCAGATCCTTTTTTTGCGAGGTGGGGTCTCTAAGGATCAGACGTTTTTCAGAACATCCCACTGATGTTCAGTTGGATTGAGATTTGGAGAATGGGGATACCCAGCACACTCAGGGAATACCGTTTCTATGATGTACTTGGTAAGCAACATGTTTAGGTAGGTGGTACATGTCAAGTAACATCCATATGAATGGCAGGACCCAAGATTTCCCAGCAGAAAATTGCCTAAAGCATTACACTGCCTGCACCTGTTGTCTATATAGATTGATCAGCCATTACATTAAGACCACCCACCTATTGTTGAGTAGGTCCCCTTCTGCCACCAAAACAGCCCTGACCCGTGGAGGCATGTGTTCCACTAGACCTCTGTAGGTATGCTATTATATATGGCACCGATCCATCAGTGCCAGATCCTTTAAGCCTCCACTGGCTTACCTTCTTCCTATAGTGCAGCCTGGTGCCATCTCCCCACTGGTAAAAGATGCACCCAGCCATCCACATGATGTAAAAGAAAACATGATTCATCAGACCAGGCCTCCTTCTTTCATTGCTCCGTGGTCCATTTCTGATGCTCACATGCCCATTGTAGGCACTTTTGGCTGTGGACAGGGGTCAGTATGAGCAAAGAACCAGCAAACACAAATGCTCCTGCGCTTGGGGATGGACTCGATGCAGGCTACAACCACATTAAGAATGTCCTGGAACATGCACACCTTGCTGCCCTCAAATGGACCGGGGGAATCCAAATATACTGAATGAGGAAAGAACAAAGAGAGGGCGCACAAGCCTAGTGCATTGCCATGAAAATTGTTTATTAAGAAATAAAATAGGTGTTGTACTCACAAACGACAATAAAGTCAAGGCACATCATAAAACAACAGCTGGGTCAACACCGTGCTGAGTAACAGTCCGCAATGGGGAGTGTAGACATCCAATAGGCTGACGCGTTTCGAGGACTTGCCTCTTCCTCAGAGTCAGTATGAGCACCCTGACCAGTCTGTGGGTATACAACCCCCATACACAACAAACTAGGATGCCCATTTTTTCTGCTTTCAACACAACAACTTTAGGGACAACATGTTCACTTGCTGCCTAATATATAAAGCGCTGAGCAAACTGTTGGCGCTATATAAATCCTGTATAATAATAATATATCCCATTGACTTTCAGATGCCATTGTGACAAGATAATCAATGTTATTCGTTTATCCTCTCAGTGGCCATAAAGTTATGGCTGATTGGTGTACTGTATGTGCCATGTATACAGTAGGTATAGGGCGTTTGAGCTGTCCCTTTAAGCCCCTCCTCCTGTCAGTGGAGTGTGGCCACACCCACAGTTCACTTTAGTACACTAAGTGTGCCGCATTATTTCTCTATTTTAGGTGCCCAGGGGTGCCCCAGGTCTTTCACAATCCAAACAACACCCTCGTGGTGACAGGGACTCTTTAAATTGTTGAAAAAGAAAGATTCCCGAAGTAACACAGATCAAAATTCAGGGTGAGAAGACTCGACCATGACAACACTGGTTGCTCTGCATATTATAATTGTGAATAATGAAGCAGAGAGAACCACATTTAATGCAATCACGATGACACTTAAAACACAATCACAGGCTGATTCTGCCTCTCTGCAAGATGCATAAGTCTTTTATTTAAGGGGCTGGTAACATTTCACAGAGAGGTTCAGCTGCTCTTTTGAATACTAAATATATTACACGGTTTTGCTCAAAGGATGGACATAGTACAGCTAAATCAATGCACATGTTGTATTGTGTTATGAGATCAGCATTGGAAACTTATTTAAAGCTGAACTCCAGTCTTCCTGTCAGTGCTGCAGAGTTGTACAGGTTATTTTCCTGTGCTGAAATTCTTTACGGTGGTTTTACTGTACACTGTGAGCTTCTCACAATGTGCATTAGAAGCTGCAGCAAGTCAGATAGAGCCTGCCTCATTTCCTGGCCTGAGGACATCATACCACGTTGTCCTATCCTCCACTGGCTGACTGTCCCTGGCCCACCCCTTTTATTCATTGGATTTCAATTCTTTCAATCATGGAGGCTCAGAATCACATACCTAGGGGGGGCTGCATGCAAATACAGTCTGCCTTGAAACTGCCATCACCCATCAAGGCTCTTTGGTATTTCCATATCTCAAATATGCAAAGAGCCAGTCCACTTGCATGAAGAGGAATACTGTGGCAGGCTGCTGTGATCTTTTCAGGAAGCTATATACAGCATCCCGCCGACCCTCCTACCAACCATGATCTGCTTGAAGAGAGAATCACAGAAATCCAGTGATGACATCATTGGGACTAAACTGTATTGAAATGGAAAAATGTTTATTTGAAAATGTCATCAGCATGTTGCTGGAAGTAGAGGCAGGGCATCAGGGAATGCAAAATATAGGCAAGTTAAAATTCAGCTTAAAAAAACCCCCAAAGAAAACAAAAACAGCAATAATAAGCAGAAATGAGTAGAGCTGCTCACACACTTTACAATCTCCTTAGCCAACCTCTGTACAACTTCCATTAGATTTACCATCAACTATGTAGAAAAATGGCATACCTAAACAAACCAATTTATATACAGATCTGAGGCTGGCCCACACTTGCAATAATGATTGGTAAAAGAGATGGTTTAACATGTTAACCCATGGGGTATATGTGGGTTGTGCTACCATTCATTTAAAATGGAATCCTGATGCCACTACATTTCTTTTAGTTTTTGATAAAGTAGGGAAGGGTTAACCCCCCCCCCCTTTTGTTTTTGCTGCCTGTGTACTACTGAGGAAATTTCCCTTCACTTCCCTTCAACAGAAAATTAGTGAAACTCTCAAAGCTCCCGTTTAGCTTTGGGACACTGAGTCCCCGAGTCCTTGATTTTGTCTTTTTCCTTGCTCCTGTTATCCTTGGGAATGAGGACAATCATAACGTATAAAACCTACACATTCTGCTACTCAGAACATCTTACCTTGCTTAAGAGCCCAGACTGAAAGTACTGTGTTCTGTTTATTATTTGGAAGAGATGTCCATAACATCTCAAATTATTTCAGGTACTTACATAGCGCCATCAATTTATGCAGTGCTTTACATATATATTGTACATTCACATCAGTCCCTAACCCTCAAGGGGTGTACAATCTAATGTCCCTAACTCACATTCATACATACACATACTAGGGCCAATTTAGACAGGATCCAATTAACCTACCAGAAGTCTTTGGAGTGTGGGAGGAAACTGGAGTACCCGGAGGAAACCCACTCAGGCACAGGGAGAACCTGCAAACTCCAGGCAGGTGGTGCCGTGGTTGGGATTTGAACCAATGACCCTAGTGCTGCTAGGTGGAAGAGCTAACCATTTAGTCACTTTGTTGCCCATCTCTATGAAAACTTACAGGGCACCGCACCTTTGTGTATTCCTGATCCTATGTTACTCAGTACCTTTTTATGGTTTTCATTGCTTAATTGCTATGGCAGAACACTATGTGAACCTATAAGTCTATGACAGCAATATGTATTTGTGATGATTTTACATGATTTGTAATACTGATTTGACATATCTATTGTAATAGCATAATGCTTAAATACAGAATTTTAAAAAATCCCTCAAAGTGATGAGAATTCCTCTCTTAGACTATTGTTCCCAGAACAGATGTCCCCACTGGAAGATGTCCTCTTCTTGTTCTGGTCATGACTCTAAAATTTTGAACTTCATGTAATTTCTTTCTCAGTGAGAATGGTCACCAGAACAAACGGAGAGTGCGTCTTTCCAGTAGGGACATAGCATTAAAACTTGGCAGAAGTTCTAACCAGGGGCAGACTGACAACTCATGGGGCCCCGGGCAATAGGGGGATCATGGGGCCCCTGTGTCCTTGCCCA
Organism: Staurois parvus; assembly: GCF_062004578.1. Classification (NCBI taxonomy): domain Eukaryota; kingdom Metazoa; phylum Chordata; class Amphibia; order Anura; family Ranidae; genus Staurois; species Staurois parvus. The sequence continues at coordinate 6,787,721 of NW_028318045.1, read as the reverse complement.
AACTCAAAAAAGCCTAAGAAAAAGGTACCAGGGGCATCTCATGGGGCCCCCTACTGACCCTGGGCCCTCGGGCAGTCCCCGAGTTTCCAAATGGTCAGTCCGCCCCTGGTTCTAACCCTTCCCTATTCAATACTAAACTATATTTTGCCTGCAGATATGCTTTAATAATGTCTGTACTTAAGAACTAAGCTGTATATACACTCACCGACCACTTTACTAGGTACACTTTGCTAGTGCCATGAAAATATCCCCCACACCATTACACCACCAGCCTGAACAGTTGAGACAAGGCAAGGATGGATCCATCCTTTCATGTTGTTTACGCCAAATTGTGACCCTACCATCTGAATGTTGCAGCTGGACCAGTCTGCCCATTCTCCTCCGACCTCTGACATCAACAAGGCATTATCGTCCACTCAACTGCTGCTCACTGGATATTCTCTCTTTTTCTGACCTTTCTCTGTAGTCCCTAGAGATGGTTGTGCATGAAAATCACAGTAGATCAGCGTTTTTTGAAATACTCAGTCCAGCCCCACTGGCACCAACAACCATGCCACGTTCAAAGTCACTTAAATTCCCTTTCTTCCTCATTCTGATGCTCATGTTGAACTTCAGCAAGTTGTCTTCACCACATCTACATGCCTAAATGCATTGAGTTTCTGCCATGCGATTGGCTGATTAGCAATTTGTGTTACCAAGCAATTGAACAGGTGTACCTAATAAAATGGCCAGCGAGTGTATATGATGGTCTATTTAGGGGAGGTATATGGCAGGAGTATGTATTCTTTCTGGTTGGGCTATTTTGGGGTGTAGTGACAAGCTGCTGTGCATTATGTTTTGGCAAAATCACCTGATTTGATGTTTAACCCCTTGGAGCCAACGCTTCCCGGCCCTTTAAGAGGTTTCAGATCCCAGGGGGCAGGGTTTCTGGTCATGTGACCCCCATTATTGCCTGTCGGAAAGCTCCTGATCGCAAGTAGAGTAGGAGGTTCCTGTTAGCCGCCGGTAACTGTGCTGGGCACAGTTTGTTTACATTCTGGTACCAAATATATGCGGCCTCTCTGCTTTAAGGCTCACATGCCGAGAGGTCACATAGACTATATTGCCAAATGTATTGGGACACCCCTCCAAATCATTGGAATCTATTATTCCAATCACCTCCATGGCCACAGGTGTATAAAATCAAGCACCTAGGCATGCAGACTGCTTCTACAAATATTTGTGAAAGAATGGGTCACTCTCAGGGGTTCAGTGAATTCAAGCGTGGTACCGTGATAGATTGCCACCTGTGCAATAAGTCCATCCATGATACTTCTTTGCTACTAAATATTCCACGTCAACTCTTAGTGGTATTATAACAAAGTGGTAGCAACTGGGAACAACAGAGACTCAGCCACAAAGTGGTAGGCCACATAAAATGAGAGAGCGGGGTCAGCATTTGCTGAAGCGCACAGTGTGCAGAAGTCGCCAACTGTCTGCAGAGTCAATAGCTAAAGACCTTCATGTGGCCTTCAAGTTAGCACAACAATGCGTAGAGTGCTTCATAGAAAGGGTTGCAGCTGCATCCAAGCTTTACATCACCAAGTGCAATGCAAAGCATTGGATGCAGTGGTATAAAGCATGGGGCCACTGGACTCTAGAGCAGTGGAGACGTGTTCTCTGGAGTGACGAATCACGCTTCTCTGTCTGGCAATCCAATAGATGTGTCTGGGTTTGGCGGTTGCCAGGAAAACGGTACTTGCCTGACTGTATTGTGCCAAGTGGGAAGTTTGGTGGAGGGGAGATTACACTGTAGGGTTGCTTTCCAGGGGTTGGGCTTGGCCCCTTAGTTCCAGTAAAGGGAACTCTTAAGGCGTCAGCGTACCAGGATATTTTGGACAATTTCATGCTCCCAAATTTTTGCGAACAGTTTGGGGATGGCCCCTTCCTGTTCCAACATGACTGCGCACCTGTGCACAAAGCAAGGTCCATAAAGACATGGTGAGTGAGTTTGGGGTGGAAGAACTTGACTGGCCTGACCTGACCTCAACCCGAGAGAACACCTTTGGGATGAATTATAGCGGAGACTGTGAGCCAGGCCTTCTCATCTGACATCAGTGCTGACCTCACAAATGCACACTCCTAAACCCTGTGGACAGCATTCCCAGAAGGGTTGAAGCTGTTAAAGCTGGGCCAACTCAATATTGAACCCTACGGACTAAGACTGGGATGCCATTAGAGTTCATGTGTGTGTAAAGGCAGGCATCCCATTACTTTTGGCTATATAGTGTATATGTGTACGGCCAGCGTGAAGGAGTTAAACAAGAAAGGGGCATTTGAGATTTTGCCACTATTAGAAAGTCTATCCCCAAATACCCATTTATCACCCTATTGAGAACCCCTTTTTTGCCTCTTAGAGAATGTGAAGTTAGGCTGTCAATCACAGAAAGCACATCAATGACATCTCTGCCCTTCCTGGACAGTCATGATATGTCGCTGTTCTCTGCATACATCTGCGTTAGTGATGTAGGAGTGGTTAGAGATGGATATGAGGGCTTGAATCTTGACTTCTGACAAAACATCTAGTTTTGTATATTATTAATATATTAATAACAATGTTTAGTCTGCTAAGGCTGCTCCTTTTGCAAAAAGGTGGAGAGTATTTGAAATAGCTAAAGCGTGCAATAATCAAAATTTAAAATTGGATATTCATTTCCACGTATTTCTTTATTTTTAGCCTACTCCTATAATTCTGAATGAACTCGAAGTTTGTAAATGTACTTTGTGAAGATCACCACACAGATACTTCTTTGAATTCTATGACACGTAGTCACTATGTCCTGTGGGTGGGCACTGCTGTGTCACACATTTCACAGAGCCTGCCATCTGAATTACAGAAGTGCTCAGAGGAGAAATTTTAGGAGGCAAAGTTATGACAGGAATCATTGCTTGCAGGGAGCAAGGTACCATGGCACATGTAGTTTTTAGAAATAGTAGTCACCAGCAGTGGAGAAGCTGCAAGGCATACAGGGAATCCAGGAAGTTGTGGAAAGAGATGGCCAGCAGACAGACAGAACTCACAACATGAAAGGAAATTTTTCAAGTAAGTTTATATTGGATCTTCAAAAATAACTATTGCTTTATTGGTATTACAATGGTAATTCATAAAGTGAAAGCATACCCTGTGACTATAGATGTCCTTTAAAGTATAACTAAAACCAAGACATTTATTTTCATTTTCAGTGAAAATGATCTCCAGAACAAGTTGAGAAAGTAAATTCACTGACAGGTAGTCAAACCACCCACTAATTTATTCAAAACGAAAGTAAAAGTTTAGTCATTATATACACTTTAACCAGCCTTGTACCATAGGGTTCCTTTACATGTACAGCATTGTGGTAATGCACATGTTATCATGTGGTTTAATGCAACACTTGGCAACGCATGTTAAAATTTGTTAATTAAAAATTATTTTTTAAGCATTTAATATTTTCACTTTTTAGAATTTTTTATTTGTTTTGCTTATTAAATTTTGTTTAGTGTCAAATTAAAAAATGTGCAAAATTGAAAAAAACCCTTTATTTCATTTGCCAATATTTTTGCAATGCTTTGAACCAGAAACTATAATGTCATTTTAAATGGAACAAATAATAGAATAAGAAAATATACTTTTTAGTTGCAGTAACATAACAGTTGTCAAGGTTTTTTTCATTTAACATCTATTTATCTATAGATTATGTAGAACACTAAATATCTTTTGCAAGACAATGGGCTCCATTCACAAAAGCATTTTGCATGCGATATTTAGGTATCCAGACACATTTTGCTTAAATATCGCAAGTGATCCTGAAATTGTCAATTCACTATACCATTTTGCTGTATTTACCACAAAACATGGAAAACGCTCAGTAAATACCACATGAACAGACATTAAACTCAATTCACAGAAGGAAATAAATAATTAAATGCATGCAGTAATTAACCAGTTTCCTACTGGGCACTTATACCCCCTTCCTGCCCAGGCCAATTTTCAGCTTTCAGCGCTGTCGCACACACTTTGAATGACAATTGCACAGTCATGCAAGATTGTACCCATATGAAATTGTTATCATTTTTTGGAGAGGCAAGTGTCTGTTTATTTAAAGTAAGCAGCTACAGTATTTGTAGCCATTTACTTTAAATTTTTTGGGGTGAAACTGAAGCTCCTCTTTAACTATGTCAGCTCTTGCACTTGTATACTGTTTATGGACCAGGACAATTTTTACTCTTGCACTGTCTTCACTTGGACCGTATTTTTACTGGTCTTTGGGTCCCCAGTGCCGGCATCTAAAGGAAACTGGATGTGAAGGCTTGACAGTCAACCTCCCACTGCGCATTTGCAAGCCATGCTGTGCTTTATGAATAGTCCAGCAGCCTTCTGGGATCTGTGATGTGTTTCAGAAGACTGTGGGGAAAGGGGGGGTGAACTTCTACTCAGATCACCTAGATCAGGGGTCTTCAAACTACGGCCCGCGGGCCACATGCGGCCCGCCGAGGACATTTATCCCGCTCGCCGGCAGGGGCGTATTTGCCGTGAGGAAGGGACACTAAGTACAGGGGTGGGCAGGAGGCTGCTATATCTTACCTGGCTCCGTGTCCCAGTCCCATGACGATCCAGTCCAGGAAGCGCTGCTCCTTCATTCACTGCGGCCACTCCCTCACTCGATGTTCGCGCTGCTGCTCGGCGCTGCCTCCTCACCGGTGATTGGGCGCCAGAACTGTAGCTCAGGAAAGGCACACAGGCGGCCAATCACCTGCGAGGAGGCGGAGCCGAACGGCCCCGCGAACATCGAGTGAAGGAGAGGCCGGAGTGAAGAAGGACAGCTGACAGGTAAGTGTGTTGTGCAGATGGTGCTTCTGCACCCAGGTATGCTGGCTGCAGCAGCACCATGCTGGAACAGGGTTCAGCAAGTTAAGTGTCATTGGTGTCAGTGGGCGGAATAGTGCCCCATCATTGGTGTCACTGATACTAATGATGGGGCATTATTCTTCTCACTGACACCAACGATGGGGCCCTATTCCTCCCCCCACTGACACCAACGATGGGGCACTATTCCTCCCCCCCACTGACACCAACGATGGGGCACTATTCCACCCCCCCACTGACACCAACGATGGAACACTATTCCTCCCACTGACACCAATGTTAGGACACTATCCCCCCCCCACTGACACCAATGACGGGGCACTATTCCCCCCCACTGACACCAAAGATGGGGCACTATTCTTCCCACTGACAACAATCATGGGACACTATTCCTCCCACTGACACCAATGATGGGACACTATTCCTCCCACTGACACCAATGATGGGACACTATTCCTCCCACTGACACCAATGTTGGGACACTATCCTCTTCCCCTACTGAGACCAATGATGGGGCACTATTCCCCCCCCCACACTGACACCAACAATGGGGCACTATTCCTGCCCCCACTGACACCAACGATGGGGCACTATTCCTCCCACCACTGACACTAATGATGGGGCACTATTCCTCCCTCTGACACCAATGATGGGGCACTATTCCTCCCACTGACACCAATGATGGGGCACAATTCTTCCCACTGACACCAATGATGGGGCACTATTCCTCCCACTGACACCAATGATGGGGCACTATTCCTCCCACTGGCACCAATGATGGGGCACTATTCCTCCCACTGACACCAATGATGGGGCATGTTTCTTCCCACTGACACCAATGATGGGGCACTATTCCTCCCACTGACACCAATGATGGGGCACAATTCTTCCCACTGACACCAATGATGGGGCACTATTCCTCCCACTGACACCAATGATGGGGCAAGTTTCTTCCCACTGACACCAGTGATGGGGCACTATTCCTCCCACTGACACTAATGATGGGGCACGATTCTTCCCACTGACACCAATGATGGGGCACTATTCCTCCCACTGACACCAATGGTGGGGCACTATTTTGCTCCATAAGACACACTTGGGGGGAAATGTCTGTGCGTCTTATGGAGTGGCCGGCCCAGTATTCCCGCCGCCGTTGTATGTCCGCAGTCTCTGGTCATCCCCTGTACTGTGTCCGCATTTGTTCATAGGTTTTTTTTTTTAACTATAGTCCAGCCCTCCAACGGTGTGAGGGACAGTGAACTGGCCCCCTGTTAAAAAGTTTGAGGACCCCTGATCTAGATGATCCAAGCAGAAGTGGGAGTGGTTACCTGTCAGAACCAAATACCCGCCCCCCAAAAGAAATGTAAGTGTCCAAATATGGTGGTGGTGGAGGGGAGGAGGCGGAAAAGTGGAACTCCCTCTTTTGGAAGAAGTTCTGCTTTAAGGAATGGTAAAATTCACTTTAACCATTGACTCCGGTGTAACACATGTATGTGGCATCAAGGAAGTGGAACATATATACGCACAGCAGGATTTGTGCTGGAAACACACCCTATAGGTCAGGGTCAGAGGTAAATATCAGATTTAAAGGCCAGGATTAGTATGTTTTAGGCGAGGTTGAGAAAACAATTTTATTTAGTGTCTATAGGAAGGATTTACTAAAACGGGAGCACACAGAACTTGGTACAGCTGTGCATAGTAACCAATACACTTCTGAGTTTTACTGTCAAAGCTTCATTGAACAAGCTGAATTTATAAGCCAATTGGTTACTATGCACAGCTGCACCAATTCTGTGTGCTCCAGTTTTAGGGAATCCCCTCCAGTGTGTTTAAAAAACAAAACGAGTGCTATTGGCCCTTTTAAGGGTAAAAACAACAAATAATTTAGGGTTCATGTACACAAGGCGTTTTGAAAACTCTTCCGAACGATGGAAACTGACTGCTGGAAAACGTAGTTAAAAAACGTTAGTTTAGCTGCGTTTGCATACCGCATTTATGCACGTTTGTGTTTAGAAGCATTTTTAAAAGATAACCTCAGGAGACCTTCCCAAATGCCCAGAATGCACTGAAAAATAGTAAAAAGATTAACAATTTCAGACATTTTGTGAGAAATAGAGAGAGCAGAAGCAGGGAGAGCAGTATGTGTTGAGATTACCTGTATTTTCTAGTTGTATTCACTATGGATCCCATCATGAGCATAATGCGGCACGTTCTACCATTTTTTTCCTTCACGTGAAACCTGGAACTGTGTACCGGGTCCATTTGAATACATGGAAAATGCTTTGCATGCATTTCTGATGATGAAAAAAGGCTCTGGACAGCATCTGGACATCGAGCAGTTAAAAAATGCTTCTAAACGCAAATGCTTATAAACGTGACCGTGTTTACAAGCGTTTTGCATTTGAAACGCCAGTAAAATCTACTCCTGAATGCAAGTTTGGTGCGTTAAAAAAAAGACTGTTAACTCAACTGCCTGTAAATGATGATGTGTACATGGACACATAGGAAAACATTAGGAAGAGTTCAGGGGCTGCTGAAAAAAACGCTGAACAACTCCTGAACGTCAGTTTATCAGCTGCAGTGTACATGAGCCCTTACATGTTTATGATATTGATGTAAATGTCAGGAGTAAGAGAAACACACAGCTAAAATTTAAAAAAAGATTTTTTTTTTACTATTTTAGGCCAATTTTCCTTTGATAATCAGAAAAAAATATATAGAGATAAATATTACCATTACCAAGCTAACAAAGACACAATTTATTGTGAAAAAAACAATATAGTATAATTCACCTGGATACGCTTAGTGGCTGTGTACAGGTTTACTAATGCATACCAAAGTTGCAAAACAGCATTTAGGTATTAAAATGATTCTAAAGGTTCTTTTTTTTTCTTCTGTAAAATAACAAACATGTCTATACTTACTTACTGTATGCAGAGGTTTTGCACAGAGCAGCCTGGATCCTCCTCTGCTTGGGTCTCCCGCAGGCTCTCCTGGCTCCTTCTGTTTGTCGGGTGTCCCCACAGCAAGCAGCTTGCTATGGGGGCACCCTCTGCTTCGTGTGTCCATTCACACACGGAGCCTCGGCTTGGTACTGCCCCTGCTCTCTAATCATTGGCTGATTGGCTGTGATTTCTAGATTGTAAGCTCGAAAGAGTAGGGCACTCTAACCCCTCGTGTGCTGTTTGTTGTTGCTGTACTGTTTCATGTATTGTCCCCCCCTCTATTGGACAGCGCTGAGCAAACCCTTTGGCGCTATATAAACTCGATGTAATAATAATAATAATAATAATTGCCAATGGCTACCGCTTGCTGTCTCAGCCAATGAGGAGGCAGAGACCTGGGACAGCCGAGGCTATCGTACACATCGTTGGATCGCGATGAGACTCAGGTAAGTATTGAGGGGGTTGGGGGCACTGCTGCACACAGAAGGTTTTTTACCCTCATGCATAGAATGCATGAAAGGTAAAAAACTGTCAGCCTTTACAACCACTTTTTTTTTTTGCTTTCAGGCATTAAGGTGTGAAGAACTGCATTGATCCAACCTGGTCTAGAGTTGAAGGACGCTTTAGAAGTTTCAATAAATATGTTTGAAGATAATCAAATGCTTAGTAAATGCTTGCTGAAGCTCAAGCTGCTTAGCCTGGCATTTACAGACAAAGATCAAACAATGTGGTTGTGTTTAGGACTTGACAGCCAGGTGAAAGGACCCTATGGTTTAGACACTGTATGGTCCCAACAGAAAGTCCTGATATAATAATTGGTCCTGTATCTGCTATTGCATGCTGCATATCATTGCTCTTTGTATGTTATTGCCCTTTTCACCATGTCATTAGATAAGTCCACACATGCTTTTCCCCTTTTTATAAGAATTTATAATTGTCTTTAAATGACAAGCTTCAATGTCATTAGGTCAGAGATGGGTCACGTTTCGCTGAGACACATATTATGTTTGAGGCGCATTAAGCTGCAGGCACAGCACTTAATAAATAGGTCAGAAATGAAATGTCAATATAAAAGCTGTTTTATTACAGCATTTACATCTCATTACCACTGACATCCATTAAGATTAGCTGCGTGATCCGTCAGAATGTGGATTTCAAGGCACATGCCTTCAGTAATAATTTGTAGAATTTAGATCAGTCAACAAACTGCTGGATCTGTGCAGGAAACCTTGCAGCCATGCTAAAGTCAGATTTCAGCTGAAATCCAAATTAAGGCTTCCTCTAGGAAACAAGCTATTATATTCCCCTTTCTTGCTGGCCATGTCTCCTACCTCCCATCTGTTTCAGAGATGCTGCCTATATCATTGTCTTCAGCATTCAACACTTTTGGCAATGTCGGATTGACTCAACAGTGAAGAGATCGGAACAAGGAGACACACAGTGCATCTTGTGTAAAGTGACACGAAATGATATCCTTATTCTTAAAAAATAATCCATACACATCCACTAGTTAATGACCCGTAATCTATTTTTCATTCAGTTGTTCCTTACTGTGTTTTTCTGCTTCTTTGTAATGTCCTCTGGAAGCTTTAACCTCCCTAACGGTCTGATTATGTCCATATTTCTGTGCTCAAAGCGGTACATTTTTTTTGCATGGAAACATAGTTTTTTTATTGTAGGCCTGTAATTTTTAGGAATAACTCACTGAAATCTGTCCGAACAAGAGTCTAGTAAACATCACAGGTATGTTAAAATTTGAAAAATGAAATCATAAATTATAATTTAATAAATAATCATAAAAAAGAATAATATAATAATAATAATAAATTTAATTCAATAATATAATCAAACCAAAAACACTGAAATTTTAAATATAGCGCCAAGTTCGCACATCACTGAGCTCAGTCGCAGAATCGTTTTCAGTGTCTGATGACGAATTTCCCTACGAATCATTATCACTCAATTCTGCAAGTGGTTCTGATTTACTATTGCTGTTCTCTAGCTGGTCTAAAACAGCTTTTGACCTAAAGGGACGCTTTTTGGACACCATGGATATTTCTCTGTTTCCAGGCAGAAAGAACAAATGCAGGCAGGGCACAGGACAAAGCACTAGGGACAAAATGTATGTGAAATGCTTTGATACAGTAATGTTTTACTATGTGATTTTAGTGTATTTAGTGAATGTCACTTTTTGTCATTTTCAAATTTCCCGCCGTTCCGTCCCCCGTACGTTCCGACGTCGCAGGGGACGGAACCCAGAAGACAGATGCTGGCATCCGCTGGAGGACATTACAGGGGACACTGCAGGAGGGACATCACGGGAGCGCAGGAAAAGTTAAGTGAAGAACAAATCCTGGAGCAGCGCCGCATGGTAAGCCCGAGTGTAGCTCGGGGTTACCGCTTTTGGTACTGAAACTTTACCCCAAGCTACACTCGGGAATACTGCCAGGGAAGCTACAACTTCTCCTTTTCCCCCTCACTTCTGTTTCTTCAGAATGAGCAGTGAATGTTAGTTGCAGTCATGTGCACTGGTCTATGCACACTAGAAATTCCATAGTTCATAGTCCATTTCACACTCTAAAAAATAACTCAAGCGACCTGTTACCACCACTTAATTAAATGTGTATTTCCAAGATAAAAATCCTAATTTATTGGTTTAAATAAACTTTTTCATTTAAAAACCTACTTTCATGAGTTGTGTTGAAATGATAATGTTGGAAATTCCATCAACTTAATATTGTGTGTCATGTACAGTTACATTTCTGCATTCATTGTTGTACAATGAAATTTAAGTTAAGGTACCTTAATAAATTTGACTTGGTAACTTAATTTTGCTCTACATTGAGAGCTGCATTGCAAGTCTCCACCCCATTCACTTAACACAAATCAAGTCTCAGTTGTTTCAAAAACTGTTCCTCGAACTTGATGGACTGAAAGCCAGTGCTAAAGTAATGGGTCTCAAGTACAGTATTCTCTGAAGAACGTATGTGTTCCATAGCACAGTCATACTCAGATGACATTTTTCACTTTTATTTCAGTTCACAAAATGGTTGTCGCAGGGTAATGCGGAAAGAATATAGCAAATTGTAAGAAAGCTCACAAAATGTCAACTTTCAATATCCTCCAATAGCTTCACTATATTGCCACAATTTGTTGCACAATATAGCAAAGGTCTTGTAGAGAAACAGTTTCTGCACCAGACAGACAATATTAAAAAAATCTTAATGCAAAGTGCTTACTCATTCATCAGTACAACTTTAAGGATTTGATTTTGGTGTGCACAAAATGTCAATTGTTTAACAATTGGATTGTTGGCCTTGGTTCACACAATGAAGTGCATGTGAATCACAAAGGAACTGCAACACATTCCTGTGCAATTCACATGTGGTTCAGTGTAATGCAATTTGAGCCCATTCATTTTGAATGAGCTCAAATCACACCACATCGCACCAAAGACATGCATGCACCAATTTTTGAACCACAGTGCAACCAGATTGCATGTTTTGTTTTGTACCATGCAATCTGGTGCCGGCAAATGCACTGTGTTTGCAACACTGACATCCACTGCAGACTGCAAGGGTAGTGCGATTTGAATGCGGTGCGCGAAATGCACACAGATTGAGGGGTTTCTGCAACACATTCTAGTGTAAGCCTAAACTGATTCATTCATTTTTGAAAGCTAGTATAAAAAAAACAAAGCTAAAAACTAATACAGAAAATCAATTTGGATCAACTTGATTTTTAACTGCTTTTTAACTTTAAAAAACCTGCTCATAATTGTAGCAATTAAGTACACGTGACTTGAAGGTTTCTTATAAAAACTGGAAAAACTATTTGAATTAACTTAATATGTTTAAGTACTCAACTTAAAAACGTGTTTATAATGCTAGTAATTAAGTTGGCGGTAAATAAAAATGCATTCATTTCTATCAGAAAAGCTAATTACCTCAATGCAATGTAGTTTGTTGCTTCAACTTAATTTCACCAGACATTGTTATAACTTAAAAAGCTTGATGCAAACTGTTGCGTTAATTTTTTTTGTTGAGCCAAAACATTATTTTTTAGAGTGCAGGAGCGAGCAAGAGAGGGGTGGCTATGTTCCTACATACAATATCAATGAAGTGATTAGGTGATATGATGCATATGTCCATCCAATAATTTGGCAAAGTGATGAAAAAATCAATAAAAAATTTAAGACGTGTCCATGGACACGGACACTTTTTTTTATTTTTAATTTGTTTTTTTTTTATATTTTATGTTTTATTTTTGATTGATTTTTTTCATCACCTAATCACTTCATTGATATTATATATACCCAGATTGTTTATTTATTGCACTAATGATGCTATTTAATATTTAGCGCTGCACTTTATTCATTTATACATATTGTGAGATTTGTTGTCACTGTCCTTTTTGCTAGTGGCTCTTTATGTCAGCGTTCACCACATATCTGCTTTTATGTTCCTACATAATGTGGGACCATGGAGAAAAAAGTAGCCACCCTCTAACTACAAGTCAGACCACATCTGCAAATAGAAAAAAAAAAGAATTTGGAGATTTAGTGTGATGTTTAGTGTCATTTTAAAGTGGTTCTAAAGCCAAGACTTTTTTTTTTACCTTAATGCATTCCCTGCATTAAGGTAGAAAATGTCCCACTACCTGTATCAGCCCCTCATCCCTAAATACCTGAGTCCTATCTTGATCCAGCATTGTGCCCATGTGCAGTGGTGCTGCTCTCTTCTCCTCTCCTCACAGAACACAGAAGCAGCAACAGAAGCCATTGGCACCTTCTGCTGTCAATTAAATCCTGTGTCGAAGGAGTGAGGCAGAGTAGAGCCACGCTCTGTGTGTCTATGGTCACACACAGCCCAGCTCTGGAGAGTGCCCACAAACTCATTGCATAGAGCATGTAAGTATGGCATATTTATTATTTTAATTAAAAATAAATAAATTAATAACCTTTACAACTGCTTTAAGCTTTGTATGTCAAACTCCAGCCAACTTTTTTTGGAAAAGGTAGGGAAGAATTAAAGTGGTTGTAAAGGCTGCAGGATTTTTACCTTCTGTGTGCTGCTCCCCCCACAGCCCCCCCCTTTTACTCACCCGAGCCCCTTTTTGATCCAGCGATGTGCAGAGGGTCTCTCTCTCCTCATTGGTTGTCAATCACAGCCAATGAGCCAATGAGGAGAGAGTGGAGGCCACTGCTCTCTGTGTTTAATGGATGCATAGAGCAGGGCTCAGAAGCAAGCACGCACCAGTGCCCCCATAGGAAGCTGTTTGCTATTGGGGGCACTGGTCAAGGGGGAGGAGCCACAAGCGACAACAGGTGACCCGAGAAGAAGAGGATTGGGTTTGTTCCGTGCAAAACCATTGCACAGTGCAGGTAAGGCTCCATTCACACTTGTGCGATTTGTCATGCAACTTTGGGGTCTTAATCACACCCCACGTTTCCCAATGAGTACCACTCATATCTGTGAAACGTCAAGTCACAGCTACTTGAAAGTAGTTCGTGCACTACTATGGGCCAACTTTCATGCAACTTGAGGGTCATAGACTTCAATGTAAAACCTCCAAAGTTGCATGAAAGTCACACCTGAATGATATACATGCAACTTGTGGGCGACTTTGTACAGCACAAACAATCATCCTTTTTCAAAGCCAAAGTTGCACTCATCCAAAGCCACATCAAAGTGGCACTGTAAAGTCGCAATGAAAATCTCATGATTTTGAAGTCGCACAAATGTGAATGGAGCCTTAGGGTGACATTTTTTTTTTCAAACAAACCTTTAGAATCACTTAAAATACCTAGTCAGCATTTAATTTCTGTATGTGATGGAACAGGGAGGTTTCCTGTGCAGTTATCACCAGGACAGGAAACACAGATAGCAGCAGAAACATTGTAAAACTTCTTCACTCTTCTAAAAAGGTGTTTTTATCTGCATTTCCATTGGAGAGATTTCCTATCACTTCCTGGCGGGTAATGAGACGAAATCTCCCCTAAAAAAAAACACAGAGGGCAAATAAAATCTGACAGAGGCCTTAACCCGTCCTACCCTACAAAATAAATAGTTTTGTCTGGAGTCCATGCTTTACCGCACTCCTGTGAATGACTAAGGCTCCATGTACACTGCAGCTGATAAATTCACATTTAGGAGCTTTTCTGCAGCCCCTGATGTTTTCCTATGTGTCCATGTACACTATGTCATTTACAGGCAGTTGAGTTTACAGTCGTTTTGTTGAACACAACAAACTTGTGTTCTGTAGTAGATTTTATCAGCGTTTCAAACGCCAAATGCTTGTAAACGTGTGTAAACGCTGGTAACTGTGTTTATAAGCCTTTGTGTTTGGAACATTTTTTTAACTCTTCCATTTCCAGATGCTGTCCAGAGCCTTTTTTCATCATGAAAAAATTCATGTAAAGCATTTTCCCGGTACGCAAATGGACCTGGTACACCATACGTTGAGGTTTGCATGAAAGAAAATATGTTAGACACTGCTGCAATAATTTCTGCACAGAAATGAGCTGGAACACATCCAAACACTACAAAATAAAAACAAAAAAAAAGACAGCTAATCTCAACACATACTGCTCTCTCTGCTTCTGCTCTCTCTATTTCTCTCAAAATGTCTGAAATAGTTAATTTTTTACTGTTTTTCAGTGCATTGTGGGCATTTTGGAAGGTCTCCTGAGGTTATCTTTAAAAAACGCTTCTAAACGCAAACGGTCATAAACGCGCATAAACGAGGTATGCAAACGCAGCTAAACAGATATTTTTTAACTTACGTTTTCCAGCAGTCAGTTTCCATCATTCAGAAGTGTTTTCCAAACATCCCATGTACATGGAGCCTAATAATCCACGTTTCAGCACCTTGGTCAGCACCAAATGAAAGGTCATAGTAACTGCTGAGGAAATAGTAACCAAGCATTCATTATCAGATTTTCAAATGGAATTCCACTTTCGCTGAGAAGAAAGCATCCTATGCTGATTTCATATATTGCAAGGATTTTTAGTACACTTTATTCAGATTCCTGCATATTTTTGTCCTGTAGATAAAGACAAACTATTTTAGTGACTTCTTTCCTATGAGAAAACTAGCAAAGCAGACCAAACCGTACTTCATGTGGGTCATTTTACTAACTGAACAGGTAAATTGGTCCCTGGGCCTGCAATATAACAGGATAAAGTGGAGATGTTCCGAACTTACCAGGTTCCTGGTAGTCAGAAGGTTTTACATAGCAGGGTGACCTGGTGGACTCAGATGTGTTGGGAGTGAGTAAGGCTACTTTCACACTGATCCGCAACAAAAACACAGCCAAAACGCATATGCGTTTTTACTGCGCTTTTGCCACACTTTCTGAGCATTTTTTAAAAGGTCACGTGACTTAAAAACTGCACCGAAAACACTTCTCTGAGGCATTTTTCAGGTGTTTTTCATTGATTTGAACGGGAAGAGGCATTTTTGGGGTTTGTTTTTTTTAACTGAATCAACATGCTCCAAAGATGCTGCAAGCAGGAGTATTTACAGTGCAACAGAAGTGCAACGCCCCAGTGTGAAAACATACATAGACATACATAGGAAGGCATTTTTCTTGAGCTTCTCATGCGCTTTTTTTAATGCAAAAGCGCTTCAAAAACTCCTCATTGTGAAGGTAGCCTTAATGAGTCCACTGCATGTATTTCTAAAGTTTTGCTTTGGTGTTAAAGTTAGATTTGAACCTGATCACTAAATCCTCATATAACATTTACCATATTGAGGTAATTTAAAATGTTTTATAAATCTTTTTAAATCTGCAGCTTCCAGTAAAATAATACTTGGTGGTCCAGCAATGAAGGTCTCGTTCAGGCACTTCCTGTTATGGGGTGACCCCTGTCTACGAATTGTGCTCCTGAGGTGTCACCCTGTCACAAGCCCTTGATGGAAACTACAGGTGGTTGTGCAGACACACACTTGGCAGGTGTGGTCCACCGTTGTCCCCATCAGGAAGTCAGTCAGTCCTGAACAACGATGTGCAGTTGCTGCTGGAGTGCATGTAGATAGAAAATGGCTGGTGGAGATCAGCAGCACTGAAAAGTCAAAAATGATGAACAAAAGGTAAGAACAGTAATTTAAGGGGAAAAAAGCAACTGCCTATGATACACGGTGCTTTATTATACTTTTTGTTTGTTTCCTTTATTTTGTTTTTTGGTAATTGCTAGTTTTCACCTTTGTAATAAGTGTTGTACTGAGCCTGGGGATGCCCTATAGGCTCTGTTTTGTATACCTTCTTATTTTTAAATCGAATAAAAAGAATTTGCAAAAAACAAAAAAACAAAAAAAAAACAATTTAATTATCATCCCATTTAGGTTTAGATCTATATAAGCTTTTACCCTGTTCCACCCAAATTGTACATTGCATAACAAGCTACAAGCTCTTTATAAAATCTGTTTTTGGGGTTCAAATATCACAACTCTTTACCAAAGCAAGGTGGCCATGTTGTCTCTCACTTTAACACAGACTCAATCACAGCTCCTCCAGAGGTTGCTAGGGGGTCCTTGAGCTTTGACTCACCTCCCATCTGATAGTGCCTTCACAGATTCAGGTCCATCACCACTTGGCAGAGCTAGTAGCACCAATGGTCTCTAAAGCTGTCTGTAAGGGTGGCATTCTAACCACCACTGTAAAGTGGGCATTCTTCCCACTGACCATCACAAATGTAAGGGGGATTTTCCCAATGACTCTCACAATGTAGGAGTTTCCTGAGACATGAAAAATATTTTAAGGGTTCCTCCGGGGTAAAAAGCTTGAGAAAGGCTGTTCTAATACATATGTGGCATTTACTGTATGAAAAGCTGCAGCAGTACAGCATGTATATACCCAAGAGGGGAATCTTCTAAGAAAGGAAGAAATAAAAAAAAGTATAAATCCATCACTCGCTTCTATGGGGGGGATTACTACACTATTTGGTGTACAGTAAGAGGGAGATCTGCTAAAGTCAATGATCCCGGTGTGACCACAAGAGGTCAGTAAGTAAATGCACAGAATACAATTCAGACCAAATTGAGTTTTCAGTACAAGAAAAAAATTAAATCATGCTGATACATGCAATATTGTTTTTTTTTTACTGTCTGTATAGAATTGTATTTCATGAATTTCGATTGCTAAAATTCTCATAAATTAACGAGAAAACCACCT
The DNA here is from genome assembly GCF_062004578.1 of Staurois parvus. Lineage (NCBI taxonomy): Eukaryota > Metazoa > Chordata > Amphibia > Anura > Ranidae > Staurois > Staurois parvus. The sequence goes on along the minus strand of NW_028318045.1, from coordinate 6,770,716 downwards.
TTTTGATACTTACCTTCACTGTGCTCTACTTTTACTACGTTTGTCTGTTCAAACCCTGGGAGTATGGTATAGGAGTGCATGTGTCCTTTATCCCTTCTTCCCTTGATGCAAGGCTTGGGCCTGAGCAGCCAATCACCAGGCCCAAAAACTGTCAAATGTGGGAGAGTAGCAGGTAATTAACCTTGTTTAACCTCCCTAGCGGTCTGATTATGTCCATATTTCTGTGCTCAAAGCGGTACATTTTTTTGCATGGAAATATGTATTTTTTTTATTGTAGGCCTGTAATTTTTAGGAATAACGCACTGAAATCTGTCCAAACAAGAGTCTAGTAAACATCCCGGGTATGTTAACATTATGCACAAAATCATAAATTATAATTTAATAAATAATCATAAAAAAAAATGAAAAATTTAATTCAATAATATAATCAAACCTAAAAACACTGAAATTTGAAATAGAGCACCAAGTTCGCACATCACTGAGCAAAGTCGCAGAATCGGTTTCAGTGTCTGATGATGAATTTCCCCACGAATCGTTATCACTCAATTCTGCAAGTGGTTCTAATTTACTATCGCTGTTCTCTAGCTGATCTAAAACCGATTTTGACCTAAAGGGACGCTTTTTGGACGCCATGGACGTTTCTCAGTTTCCAGGCAGAAAGAACAGTAAAAGTGCAGGCAGGGCACAGGACAAAGCACTCAGGACAAAATGTATGTGAAATGCTTTGATACAGTAATGTTATACTATGTGATTTTAGTGTATTTAGTGAATGTCACTTTTTGTCATTTTCAAATTTCCCGCCAGTTCCATCCCCCGTACGTCCCGACGTCGCAGGGGACAGAACCCAGAAGACAGATGCCGGCATGCGCCGGATTACATTGCCGGGAACACTGCAGGAGGGACATCGTGGGAGCGCAGGACAAGGTAAGTGATCGAGGGATCATGGAGCAGCACCGCATGGTAAGCCCGAGTGTAGCTCAGGGTTACCGCTTGTGGTACTGAAACTTTACCCCGAGCTACACTCGGGAATACCGCCAGGGAGGCTGCGCTTTAACAATGCATATCAAAGCAGAGCTTACATAGGCTTCATGTGCAAGGAAGGTGAGTATCAGTGGGGGAGGGAGAAGGAGTACCCTGAATGGGCAAAGTGACCAGTTCTCTCTAAGGTACCTGTGACTCGCACTTGTTCAGTTCCTAGTTAGGCTCGAATGTATGCTCTAATTAAGGTCAGGCCTTCAAACTGGCTGGTGAGGCTGTTGTCCCATTAAAGAACCAATCATAAAACCACAGAGTTCAGGAGGAAGTGGGACCAAGCGCCAGCTTTCTAGTGGAAATAGGTACCTAGTGTACAGATACTCCCCCCCCCCCCTCATTTGATGGCACTGGAGCTGGGGCTGAGGATTGATTGCTGAGGAGTCACGCTCTGCATGCCAAGGAGGCTGTTTGCATGTCACCTAGTGATGGTAAAGATAAAAGTAGGATTGAAAATTCTGAACTGACCCTTTACACAGTACAATAGACCCTTATTTACTTTTAGCAAACTTTTGCATAAAAACAGGGATTCTTAGCTCACATACAGTATATTGCAATACAAGTTCAAGCCGGCGAACTGCGCCAATGTGATACCCATTTGACCAGTCCCTACCATACTATACAAAATGCCACGCTTATAGAATACTTTAATGGACATACAGTATGGGGAAGGTTTATTAAATCTCTGGCACACAGATTCTGGTGCAGCGGTGCATAGTAACCAATCAGCTTCTAGGTGCTATTGTCAAAGCTTAATTAAACAAGCTGAAGTTAAAAGTTGATTGGTTTCTATGCACAGCTGCACAAGATACTGTGTGCACCAGTGTTAGTAAATCCCCCCCAAAATACAAATATGGGGCAGATAGATACAGTTGGAGGAGAACTACAGACTCAGGTCTAGTCACTGATCTGCACTGTGTGATAGAAATGGAGAGATCTCTGCATAAGTATAGGAACCTGTGAACGCTAGGGCAGTGGTCTCCAAACTGTGGCCCAGGGGCCAGATGTGGCCCTTTGTTTGATTTTATATGGCCCCTGGGGAACTTTTGTTCCACTGACATTAACCACTTCAACTCCAGAAGGTTGTACCCGCTTCATGACCAGGCCATTTTTTGCTATTTAGCACAGCGCAATTATAACTAGTAATGGTGTAGTTATCCAACACCGTCCAAAGCAGAATTTATAACATTTTCTTTCACACAAATAGAGCTTTCTTTTGGTGGTATTTGATTACCACTGGGTTTTTTTAATTTTGTGATATCAATTAAAAAAAAAAAATTCTACTTCCTGCTAGAAAACATACAAAAAAAAAATTTGCCCAAAATGTATTCTGTCTACAATCTCCTAGATTGTAAGCTTGAAAGAGCAGGACCCTCGAACCTCTCGTGTACTGTTTTGTTACTGTATTGTCTCATGTACTGTCCCCCACTATGATGTGCAGCGCTGAGCAAACCTTTTGGCGCTATATAAATACTGTATAATAATAATAATAATAATATTCTGCTACATGTTTGGTAAAAAAACTCCCAATAAGTGTATATTCATTGGTTTGCGTGAAAATTATAGCTTCCACAAACTATGGTTATATATATATATATATATATATATATATATATATATATATATATAGTTAGGTCCATATATATTTGGACACAGGCAAAATTTTAGATTTTTTCAGGTATTTGCAAAAACATATTCAAGCTATAGTTATATAATGGATATGGGCTGCAAGTGCACTCTCGGGTTTAATTTGAGGGTATGTACATCCAAATTGGTGGAAGGGTTTAGAAATTACAGCTCTTAAGAGTAGCCATCCCCTCTTTTTCAAGGGACCAAAAGTAATTGGACAATTGAATCAAAAGCTGTTTCATGGCCAGGTGTGGGCTACTCCTTCGTTATTTGTTTCAATTAAGCAGGTAAACGGTCTGGAGATGATTCTAAGTATGGTATTTGCATTTGGAATCTATTGCTGTGAACCTACATCATGCGTTCAAAGGAACTGTCTATGCAAGTGAAACAGGCCATTGTAAGGCTTCAAAAACTAAACCAATCCATCAGAGAGATAGCAGCAACATTAGGAGTGGCCAAATCAACATTTTGGTACATTCTGAGGAAAGAAGAATGTACTGGTGAGCTCAGCAACATAGAAAGGCATGGATGTCCATGGAAGAAAACAGTGGTAGATGATAACAGGATCCTCTCTATGGTAAAGAAAAACCCATTCACAACATCCAGACAAGTGAAGGACACTCTCCAGGAGGTGGGCATATCATTGTCAAAGTCTACAATCAAGAGAAGAGTTCACGAGAGCAAATACAGAGGGTTCACCACAAGGTGCAACCATTCATAAGCCTGAAGAATAGAAAAGCCAGATCAGACTTTGCCAAAAAAAATCTATAAAAGCCAGACCAGTTCTGGAAAAGCATTCTTTGGATGGATGAAACTAAGATGAATCTGTACCAGAATGATGGGAATGAAAAAGTGTGGAGAAGGCTTGGAACAGCTCATGATCCAAAGCACATAACGTCATCTATAAAACATGGTGGAGACAGTGTGATGGTATGAGCATGCATGGCTTCCAATGGCACTGGTTCATTGGTGTTTATTGATGATGTGACAGAAGACAGAAGCAGCTGGATGAATTCTGCAGTGTTTACAGATATATGGTCAGCCCAGATTCAGCCAAATGCAGCAAAGTTGATTGGACGGCGCTTCACAGTACAGATGAACAATGATCCAAAACACACTGCAAAAGCAACCCTGGAGCTTTGGAAGGAAAAGAAGTGGAATATTCTGCAATGGCCGAGTCAATCACCTGATCTCAACCCAATTGAGCATGCATTTCACTTGCTGAAGGCAAAACTAAAGGCAAAAAGACCCACAAACAAAGAACAACAGAAGACAGTTGCAGTTAGAGCCTGGCAAAGCATCAGAAAGGAGAAAACCCAGTCTTTGGTAATGTGGGTTCCAGACTTCAGGCAGTCATTGTCAGTAAAGGATTCTCAACAAAATATTAAAAATGAACATTTTATTTGATTATATTCATTTGTCCAATTACATTTCAGCCCCTGAAAATGGAGGGACTGTGTATAAAAATGGTTGCAGTTCCTAAAATTTGTACTTGATATTTATGTACAACCCCTTGAATTAAAGCTGAAACTCTGCACTTCAAATTCATTTGGATTGTTTCATTTTAATTTATTCTGATGGCATACAGAGCCAAAAGTATGAAAATTGTGCCTGTGTCCAAATATATATGGACCTAACTGTATATAAATATATATATATACGGTGTATATATATATATATATATATATATATATATATATTACTACTAATGGCGGTGATCAGCAAGATTGTTACCTCTGTACAGAGCCCTGTGTTGATTGTCAACATTCAGCAGGTCCAGGCCATGAGTCCAGGACTAGCTGACAAACTCCTGCTGTGTACAATCACAGCAGGTGTCAGCAGGGATGTGCGTGCCCAAAACACGGAAGAAGGCACCGACGTACCAATACATTGCTTTTCCTAAGTGGGCTGCCTGTCCACAATACATTGTGGGCAGGCAGTCCTTAAGTGGTTAACAATGGGGGATAATTCCTTCTAGTGACACCAACAATGGGGCATAATTTCTGCCATTGGTGCCAACAATGGGACACTAGTTCTCCCACTGACACCAACAATGGGGCACTATTCCTCTCAGGGACAGCAATGATGGGGCATTGTTACCAATGCCAGTATATTTCCTACTCTGACTGGCCACAGTCTGGCCTCTCTAAAGTCTGAAGGATAGTAAACTGGCCCTTTGTTTAGAAAGTTTGGAGACTCTTGATCTAGGGGGTAGGTTGAGCCTTTGCTTTATTTTGACAGGTTTGCTTTAACCCCTTGGCGCCGGCACCTCCTGGCCCTTTAAGGAGTTTCAAATGCCAGAATACAGGGCAGATTTTGTGATCAGGTGACCACTGCGATTGGCTGTTACAACAGTCACATGATCGGAAAGCTCCCTATCACAATTAGAGATCAGGGGCTTTCTGTTAGCCGCTGGTAACTGTGCTGGGAGTGCGCACGGTGCACACTCTTGGCACAGTTCTCTTTTTCTTTGGGTTTCTTTGGGTTCTCGGCATTAAGGTTGGCAGAAAGGAGTTAAGGAAGAGTGAACATCAGCATTTTCTGGATTTAGCTGTCATTGAATATTGGTTTTAGGTGAAGACACAAATAACTGCTATGATCCTTTAGATTGCCTCCATGGCTGGCTTTACCTGTGTGTTTGCCTTGAGAGCGCACAGCGGTGTATGGCAGACGCTGTCCTAGGCAGTCACCCAGACACAACAGCATTCTAAAAATAGCTGCATCTGAGACTCAGTTGTGTAACTCCTTCCTGCATTCTGCAGACCTGCCCGTCGTAGTCATCATACACGCAGGAATGGGAGGTCTGTGGGCTATCAGGAAAAGACACGATACATTACAAGAATGGACATCTACACATGATGTATACATTAGTCAAGAACATACTGTGTATATATATATATATATATATATATATATATACATACAGTATATATGTGTATAATGTACATTGCTTTGCTTCTCATCCGGAACTGGGGATTCTTCCATTAGACTCAAGGGTTCTTCAGCAGGTGAAAGCAAAGTGAAGCTGTTTATAGCCAATGTAGGTTCCCCACATACATACCATCTCCTTGATTCCTCCCCACTCTCTTTGGCTTCTGGAAACAAAGAGGATTACCCGGTACTTCCAGGTACGAGGAGCATGTATCTCACCATCTCTCCCTCCCATATAACAGCGCTGGTGCTTGGTGATTGGCTCCTCTGGTGATCAGACCAGTCACATGGGGCAAAGAGGGAGTCAATAGAGATACTGTATGTCTGCACTCAAACCCAAATAGCTTAGCTGTATGTAGCACATCGACTGACCACGTTAACACTGAAAATCCTGAATGAACCCTTTGCACACTGCTTTGCTATTACTAGCAAACTTTTGCATAAAAACAGGGATTCTTGACTAGCACAGGGGCGGACCATTTGGAAACTCGGGCACTGTCCGAGGCCTAGGGTCAGTAAGGGGCCCCATGAGATGCCCCTGGTACCTTTTTCATAGGCTTTTTTGTTTGGGCAAGGACACAGGGACCCCATGATCACCTATTGCCCGGGGGCCCCATGAGTTGTCAGTCCACCCCTGGACTAGCACATATACATATTTTGATAGACATATAGTGCCAATATGGGGCAAACGGACATAGTTGGAGGACAGCTACAGACTTGGGTCTGGTCACTGACCTGCATTAATCAATAGAAATGGAGGAGATACTGTATGTCTGTGCTCAAATCCAAATATTGGATAGTACAGATCAGTGACCCAACCTGAGTTTGTAACTCTCCCCAAACGGTGTCTGTCTGACCCATATTGGAACTATACAGTATGTCCACTAAAGTATGTTGTGAACAAGTAAGTATTTGACATTTTGCACAGTAGAGTAAGGACTGGCCAGAGAGAGATTACTTTGAAACACTTGGCCAGCTTGAACATAAATTGGAATATATGTGAACAAGGAATCCCTGTTTTTATGGAAAAATCTATAAATATGTGAAGGAGCACAGCAGTGTGCCAAGCGTTAATGCAGAATTTTCAACAAGGAGAGAGTCTCTAGCTCTTTTGAAGCTCTAAAGCTTAACTCCAGGCAAAAATGTAAGTACACAAATTAATATATACTGTGTATATGTATATATATATATATATATATATATATATATATATATATTATTTACACATTATTTCCACCCTGTTCCAAATTATTATGCAAATGAAATTTTTCTCATTTAACTAAATAATTGATGTAAATAACAGTCAGCATAATTCTCATGTTATCAACTATTAAGAGTACAATCCAAATTGTATTGAACAAACCTCCTAATGATAACAGTATTTTTTTTAAACATAAACTTCCAATGCACTGTTCCAAATTATTACGCACAGTAAGTTTCAAAACACTTTATAGGTTGTAAAGAACTGAAAATTGTCATTTATTGTGTTTGCAGCATATTTACTGAAATCAAAAGCTATTTCAATCAAACGTTTAACAACATTTTAACTTTTTAAACATTTCAACAGGTTACGTTACATTGTAACATAGGACCCCTTATTTGATAGCAGCTTCACAAGTCTTGCATTCATTGAACTTGTGAGTTTTTGGACAGTTTCTGCTTGAATTTGTTTGCAAGATGTCAGAATAGCCTCCCAGAGCTGCTGTTTGGATGTAAACTGCCTCCCACCCTCATAGATCTTTTGCTTGAGGATGCTCCAAAGGTTCTCAATAGGATTGAGGTCAGGGAAGGATGGAGGCCACACCATGACTTTCTCTCCTTTTATCCCCATAGCAGCCATTGATGCAGAGGTATTCTATGCAGCATGAGATGGTGCATTGTCATGCATGAAGATGATTTTATTATGGAAAGCATAGTTCTTCCTTCTGTACCAGGGAAGAAAGTGGTCAGTCATAAACTCCACATGCTTTGCAGAGGTCATCTTTACACCTTTGGGGCCGACCAGCTCTGTTCCCATGATTCCGGCCCAAAACATGACTCCACCACCGCCTTGCTGATGTCACAGCCTTGTTGGAACAGGGTAGCCGTCCACCAACCATCCACTACTCTATCCATCTGGACCATCCAGGGTTGCACAGCACTCATCAGTGAACAGGACTGTTTGAAAATTAATCTTCATGTATTTTTCTGCTCAATGCAGCCGTTTCTGCTTGTGAGCATTGGTTAGTGGTGGCCGAATAGAAGGGTTATGCACAGTTGCAAGACTCTGGAGGACTCTACACCTTGATGTCCGTGGGACTCCAGAGGCACCAGCAGCTTCAAATATCTGTTTGCTGGTATGTAATGGTATTTTAACAGCTGCGATGATCCGATGCATGGATCTGGCAGAAATCTTCCTCAATGTGCCTTTATCTGCACGAACCCGTCTGTGCTCTGAATCAGCCACAAATCTCTTAATAGTGCGATGATCACGCTTACATTTTCGTGAAATATCTAATGTTTTCATACCTCGTCCAAGGCATTGAACTATTTCACTCTTTTCGGTAGCAGAGAGATCCTTTTTCTTCCCCATATTGCTTGAAAATGGTGCTCTGCTTAATAATGTGGAACACCGTCCTTTAGTAGTTTTTCATTAAATTGGGCTCACCGGCCAATCTAATTATCACAGGTGTCCGAGATTGTTTTCAGTGATCAAAAGAGCCCTGAGACACAATGCCATCCATGAGTTACACTAAAAAACAAAATATTTAATCTTTGTGACACTTAAATAGAATTTGCATAATAACTTGGAACAGGGTGTATATACAGTCATGGCCGAAATTGTTGGCACCCTTGATATTTTTCCTGAAAATCAAGTATTTCACACAAAAAAGGTATTGCATTAACACATGTTTTGCTATACACATGTTTATTCCCTTTGTATGTATTGGAACAAATATAAAACAGAGGCAGAAAAGCAAATATGACATAATGTCACACAAAACCCCAAAAATGGGCTGGACAAAAGTATTGGCACCCTTAACTTAATATTTGGTTGCACACCCTTTGGAAAACATAACTGAAATCAGTCGCTTCCTATAACCATCAATAAGCTTCTGACACCTCTCACCCGGAATTTTGGACCACTCTTCCTTTGCAAACAGCTCCAGGTCTCTCTTATTGGAAGGACACCTTTTCCCAACAGCAATTTTAAGATCTCTCCACAGGTGTTCAATGGGATTTAGATCTGGGCTCATTGCTGGCCACTTCAGAACTCTCCAGCGCTTCTTTGCCATCCATTTCTGAGTGCTTTTTGACGTATGTTTGGGGTCATTGTCCTGCTGGAAGACCCAGGATCTTGGACGCAAACCCAGCTTTCTGACACTGGGCCCTACAGTGCGACCCAAAATCCTTTGGTAATCCTCAGATTTCATGATGCCTTGCACACAGTCAAGGCACCCAGTGCCAGAGGCAGCAAAACAACCCCAAAACATCATTGAACCTCCACCATATTTTACCGTAGGTACTGTGTTTTGTTCTTTGTAGGCCTCATTCCGTTTTCGGTAAACAGTAGAATGATGTGCTTTACCGAAAAGCTCTATCTTGGTCTCATCTGTCCACAAGACGTTTTCCCAGAAGGCTTTTGGCTTACTCAAGTACATTTTGGCAAACTGTAGTCTTGCTTTTTTATGTCTCTGTGTCAGCAGTGGGGTCCTCCTGGGTCTCCTGCCATAGCGTTTCATTTCATTTAAATGTCGACGGATAGTTCGCGCTGACACTGATGCTCCCTGAGCCTGCAGGACAGCTTGAATGTCTTTGGAACATGTTTGGGGCTGCTTATCCACCATCCGGACTATTCTGCGTTGCAATCTTTCATCAATTTTCCTCATCCGTCCACGACCAGGGAGATTAGCTACAGTGCCATGGGTTGCAAACTTCTTGATAATGTTGCGCACTGTGGACAAAGGCAAATCTAGTTCTCTGGAGATGGACTTGTAACCTTGAGATTGTTGATATTTTGCCACAATTTTGGTTCTCAGGTCCTCAGACAGTTCTCGTCTCCTCTTTCTGTTGTCCATGCTTAGTGTGGCACAGACAGACACACAATGCAAAGGTTAAGTGAACGTCTCTCCTTTTTATCTGCTTTCAGGTGTGATTTCTATATTGCCCACACCTGTTACTTGCCCCAGGTGAGTTTACAGGAGCATCACATGCTTGTAACATTCTTATTTATCCGCAGTTGTGAAAGGGTGCCAATACTTTTGTCCAGCCCATTTTTGGAGGTTTGTGTGACATTATGTCGAATTTGCTTTCTTTCCTCCCTTTTTTTGTTTTGTCCCAATACACACAAAGGGAATAAACATGTGTATAGCAAAACATGTGTTAATGCAATACGTTTCGTGAGAAATACATGATTTCCTGGAGAAATATCAAGGGTGCCAACAATTTCGGCCATGACTGTATATATATATATATATATATATATATATATATATACAGTCAGGTCCATAAATATTGGGACATCGACACAATTCTAACATTTTTGGCACTATACACCACCACAATGGATTTGAAATGAAACGCATAACATGTGCTTTAACTGCAGACTGTCAGCTTTAATTTGAGGGTATTTACATCCAAATCAGGTAAACGGTGTAGGAAATACAACAGTTTGCATATGTGCCTCCCACTTGTTAAGGGACCAAAAGTAATGGGACAGAATAATAATCATAAATCAAACTTTCACTTTTTAATACTTGGTTGCAAATCCTTTGCAGTCAATTACAGCCTGAAGTCTGGAACGCATAGACATCACCAGACGCTGGGTTTCATCCCTGGTGATGCTCTGCCAGGCCTCTACTGCAACTGTCTTCAGTTCCTGCTTGTTCTTGGGGCATTTTCCCTTCAGTTTTGTCCTCAGCAAGTGAAATGCATGCTCAATCGGATTCAGGTCAGGTGATTGACTTGGCCATTGCATAACATTCCACTTCTTTCCCTTAAAAAACTCTTTGGTTGCTTTTGCAGTATGCTTTGGGTCATTGTCCATCTGCACTGTGAAGCGGCGTCCAATGAGTTCTGAAGCATTTGGCTGAATATGAGCAGATAATATTGCCCGAAACACTTCAGAATTCATCCTGCTGCTTTTGTCAGCAGTCACATCATCAATAAATACAAGAGAACCAGTTCCATTGGCAGCCATACATGCCCACGCCATGACACTACCACCACCATGCTTCACTGATGAGGTGGTATGCTTAGGATCATGAGCAGTTCCTTTCCTTCTCCATACTCTTCTCTTCCCATCACTCTGGTACAAGTTGATCTTGGTCTCATCTGTCCATAGGATGTTGTTCCAGAACTGTGAAGGCTTTTTTAGATGTCGTTTGGCAAACTCTAATCTGGCCTTCCTGTTTTTGAGGCTCACCAGTGGTTTACATCTTGTGGTGAACCCTCTGTATTCACTCTGGTGAAGTCTTCTCTTGATTGTTGACTTTGACACACATACACCTACCTCCTGGAGAGTGTTCTTGATCTGGCCAACTGTTGTGAAGGGTGTTTTCTTCAGCAGGGAAAGAATTCTTCGGTCATCCACCACAGTTGTTTTCCGTGGTCTTCCGGGTCTTTTGGTGTTGCTGAGCTCACCGGTGCATTCCTTCTTTTTAAGAATGTTCCAAACAGTTGTTTTGGCCCGCCTAATGTTTTTGCTATCTCTCTGATGGGTTTGTTTTGTTTTTTCAGCCTAATGATGGCTTGCTTCACTGATAGTGACAGCTCTTTGGATCTCATCTTGAGAGTTGACAGCAACAGATTCCAAATGCAAATAGCACACTTGAAATGAACTCTGGACCTTTTATCTGCTCATTGTAATTGGGATAATGAGGGAATAACATACACCTGGCCATGGAACAGCTGAGAAGCCAATTGTCCCATTACTTTTGGTCCCTTAACAAGTGGGAGGCACATATGCAAACTGTTGTAATTCCTACACCGTTCACCTGATTTGGATGTAAATACCAAATGAAAGCTGACAGTCTGCAGTTAAAGCACATCTTGTACGTTTCATTTCAAATCCATTGTGGTGGTGTATAGAGCCAAAAATGTTAGAATTGTATCCATGTCCCAATATTTATGGACCTGACTGTATATATATATATATATATATATATATACATGTGTGTGTTGATTTACCTGGTGCAGGATTTTTATTTCTGGCCATTCAGTTCTAAGCACAGTTTTGTCAGGCCAGAGACCTAATTTGTTTTCTTTGCTGCACTTCAGTGACACTTACAGGTCTTTCTCCTCCCCTAGTCTATGATTGGACAGTGATAAAGAGAAGCAACATACTGATGAGCTCATCACTCTGTCACGCTGCTCCCTCCTTTTATCAGAAATCTTCTTGCACTGCAGCACAACAGACTGGACTGTAGTGCTGCTTCTCCCTCCCCTTCTTTGAGGTCTGCTGCATAGGGACTGCAAGATGCTGATACCAGTTCAAATTCAGATGCCTATACTGCTTCGATGTTAAAAAATAAATGTATTAATATAGTAATGAATAAAGATCTGCACTAATTTGTATCATGTTGCTAAGTTGCTACTTCCTCCATTGACTGAGCTTCAGCAGCATCTCATCTAGTAATAATGGAAGTTAACTTTCAGTGATCCTCTACATCCTATGCATGTGCACTATGGGCTCAATTCTACAGAGAGCATTATTTGTTACTTGTTACAGTACCCCCCTGACAATGCTTTCATCTGCTTTTCTCGCCAGAATGACAGAGCCATCTTTGTTCAGGTATCATCCTTGATCATCACCTGTTTCTTGGAGTCAGATGCTAGCTCACAGATGACACAGTCATGTAAATCCAGGTACCTGAGCAGTTCTTGGCTGTGTTCACAAACGTCTAAAACAGATAACCTCCGGCTGCAGCCTCTCACCTTGTTACAATGTTGCATCCTGGGGGAGAGGAGATTGAGAAAACACTTCCTCCTGTCTGCGATTGACTGATTACATCATCTCAGTTTAGGCAAAGTAAATGGACTTGAGATCAAAGAAGGCATTTTAACCACTTCCCGTCCGGCCCATGTATTTAAATGGCCGGACGGGAGCAGTGCAGGAGCGGGTGGCCGTTTATAAACGTCCTCCCGCATTCCCTGCTTATGCACGAGGACACAGCGGAACACCGATCGCTGTGATCACCTCTGTGTGAGGTCCCGATCATGTGATCACTGATTGGCCAATCAGTGATCACATGAATAGTAGTAAGAAAAAGATGTCACTTCCTGACATCATTGCTTACTACTAGTGAAATCTGTGAATGATCACAGAGGTCACATGGTACAAGACTATTCACAACAGCCTTGTACCATGTGACAAGCTGTGACCAATCACAGCTCACACAGTATTTCTCAATGGCTGCAAGAATGCAGCCAGATAGAAGGAGAAATGATTGCTTTTACAACCTTTATTGGTGTAAAAGCAATCAGTGTAAAAAGAGAAAAAAAATCTTCATCACCCCCCACAAGTAGTACAGTGTCACTATGGTGACACTGTACTGCTAGGGTGACAGTTAGAGATGAGCGAATCGAAGTAGGCGAAGTGGAATTCGCTTCGAATATCAGAAAAATTTCGATTCGCGCCAAATCCGAAAATAAGCAGACTTCGGATGCGCGAATCGAAATTTTTCCTAAAATGGCGGCGTCATGTGCGGCGACGGAGCGGGGATGTCTGGGAAGGCGCGCAGACAAGGCGCGCTGACCCATAATGCATTCATTCATGACATGTGATCGCATTAGCCAATCAGCAGCCAGCCAGCCAGCACTGTGTAATGGTCGAGCTATAAATGGCGGCCATTTTAGAATTCTCCATTTGCCTCCAGTCATTCAACAGAGGCAGACCTGGCTGTATTCAGGGAGAGAGTTAGGGACACAGAAACGTTACTTAGGGACATAGAAACGTTAGTTAGGGACACAGAATCGTTACTTAGGGCCACAGAAACGTTACTTAGGGCCACAGAAACGTTACTTAGGGACATAGAAAAATTACTTAGGGCCACAGAAACTTTACTTAGGGACACAGAAACGTTAGTTAGGGACACAGAAACGTTACTTAGGGCCACAGAATCGTTACTTAGGGCCACAGAAATGTTACTTAGGGCCACAGAAACGTTACTTAGGGCCACAGAATCGTTACTTAGGGCCACAGAAACGTTACTTAGGGCCACAGAAACGTTACTTAGGGCCACAGAATTGTTACTTAGGGACAGACACAGAATTGTTACTGAGGGCCACAGAATTGTTACTGAGGGCCACAGAACTGTTACTTAGGGCCACAGAAACGTTACTTAGGGCCACAGAATTGTTACTTAGGGACAGACACAGAATTGTTACTGAGGGACACAGAATTGTTACTGAGGGCCACAGAACTGTTACTTAGGGCCACAGAAACGTTACTTAGGGACATGTCTGGGAAGGCGCGCAGACAAGGCGCGCTGACCCATAATGCATTCATTCATGACATGTGATCGCATTAGCCAATCAGCAGCCAGCCAGCCAGCACTGTGTAATGGTCGAGCTATAAATGGCGGCCATTTTAGAATTCTCCATTTGCCTCCAGTCATTCAACAGAGGCAGACCTGGCTGTATTCAGGGAGAGAGTTAGGGACACAGAAACGTTACTTAGGGACATAGAAACGTTAGTTAGGGACACAGAATCGTTACTTAGGGCCACAGAAACGTTACTTAGGGCCACAGAAACGTTACTTAGGGACATAGAAAAATTACTTAGGGCCACAGAAACTTTACTTAGGGACACAGAAACGTTAGTTAGGGACACAGAAACGTTACTTAGGGCCACAGAATCGTTACTTAGGGCCACAGAAATGTTACTTAGGGCCACAGAAACGTTACTTAGGGCCACAGAATCGTTACTTAGGGCCACAGAAACGTTACTTAGGGCCACAGAAACGTTACTTAGGGCCACAGAATTGTTACTTAGGGACAGACACAGAATTGTTACTGAGGGCCACAGAATTGTTACTGAGGGCCACAGAACTGTTACTTAGGGCCACAGAAACGTTACTTAGGGCCACAGAATTGTTACTTAGGGACAGACACAGAATTGTTACTGAGGGACACAGAATTGTTACTGAGGGCCACAGAACTGTTACTTAGGGCCACAGAAACGTTACTTAGGGACATGTCTGGGAAGGCGCGCAGACAAGGCGCGCTGACCCATAATGCATTCATTCATGACATGTGATCGCATTAGCCAATCAGCAGCCAGCCAGCCAGCACTGTGTAATGGTCGAGCTATAAATGGCGGCCATTTTAGAATTCTCCATTTGCCTCCAGTCATTCAACAGAGGCAGACCTGGCTGTATTCAGGGAGAGAGTTAGGGACACAGAAACGTTACTTAGGGACATAGAAACGTTAGTTAGGGACACAGAATCGTTACTTAGGGCCACAGAAACGTTACTTAGGGCCACAGAAACGTTACTTAGGGACATAGAAAAATTACTTAGGGCCACAGAAACTTTACTTAGGGCCACAGAAACGTTACTTAGGGCCACAGAAACGTTACTTAGGGCCACAGAATTGTTACTTAGGGACAGACACAGAATTGTTACTGAGGGCCACAGAATTGTTACTGAGGGCCACAGAACTGTTACTTAGGGCCACAGAAACGTTACTTAGGGCCACAGAATTGTTACTTAGGGACAGACACAGAATTGTTACTGAGGGACACAGAATTGTTACTGAGGGCCACAGAACTGTTACTTAGGGCCACAGAAACGTTACTTAGGGACACAGAATTGTTACTCAGGGACAGACACAGAATTGTTACTTAGGGACAGACACAGAATTGTTACTGAGGGACACAGAATCGTTACTTAGGGCCACAGAAACGTTACTTAGGGCCACAGAAACGTTACTTAGGGCCACAGAAACGTTACTTAGGGCCACAGAATTGTTACTTAGGGACAGACACAGAATTGTTACTGAGGGACACAGATTTGTTACTGAAGGCCACAGAACTGTTACTTAGGGCCACAGAAACGTTACTTAGGGCCACAGAATTGTTACTTAGGGACAGACACAGAATTGTTACTGAGGGACACAGAATTGTTACTGAGGGCCACAGAACTGTTACTTAGGGCCACAGAAACGTTACTTAGGGCCACAGAATTGTTACTTAGGGACAGACACAGAATTGTTACTGAGGGACACAGAATTGTTACTGAGGGCCACAGAACTGTTACTTAGGGCCACAGAAACGTTACTTAGGGACACAGAATTGTTACTCAGGGACAGACACAGAATTGTTACTTAGGGACAGACACAGAATTGTTACTGAGGGACACAGAATCGTTACTTAGGGCCACAGAATCGTTACTTAGGGCCACAGAAACGTTACTTAGGGCCACAGAATTGTTACTTAGGGACAGACACAGAATTGTTACTGAGGGACACAGAATTGTTACTGAGGGCCACACAACTGTTACTTAGGGCCACAGAAACGTTACTTAGGGACACAGAATTGTTACTTAGGGACAGACACAGAATTGTTACTGAGGGACACAGAATTGTTACTGAGGGCCACAGAACTGTTACTTAGGGCCACAGAAACATTACTTAGGGACACAGAATTGTTACTCAGGGACAGACACAGAATTGTTACTTAGGGACAGACACAGAATTGTTACTGAGGGACACAGAATTGTTACTGAGGGCCACAGAACTGGTACTTAGGGCCACAGAAACGTTACTTAGGGCCACAGAATTGTTACTTAGGGACAGACACAGAATTGTTACCGAGGGACACAGAATTGTTACTGAGGGCCACAGAACTGTTACTTAGGGCCACAGAAACGTTACTTAGGGACACAGAATTGTTACTTAGGGACAGACACAGAATTGTTACTGAGGGACACAGAATTGTTACTGAGGGCCACAGAACTGTTACTTAGGGCCACAGAAACGTTACTTAGGGACACAGAATTGTTACTCAGGGACAGACACAGAATTGTTACTTAGGGACAGACACAGAATTGTTACTGAGGGACACAGAATCGTTACTTAGGGCCACAGAAACATTACTTAGGGCCAGAGAAACGTTACTTAGGGCCACAGAATTGTTACTTAGGGACAGACACAGAATTGTTACTGAGGGACACAGATTTGTTACTGAGGGCCACAGAACCGTTACTTAGGGCCACAGAAACGTTACTTAGGGACACAGAATTGTTACTCAGGGACAGACACAGAATTGTTACTGAGGGACACAGAATTGTTACTGAGGGACAGACACAGAATTGTTACTGAGGGATACATAATTGTTACTGAGGGACACAGAACCGTTACTTAGGGCCACAGAAACGTTACTTAGGGCCACAGAAACGTTACTTAGGGCTACAGAAACGTTACTTAGGGCCACAGAATCGTTACTTAGGGCCACAGAAACTTTACTTAGGGCCACAGAAACATTACTTAGTGCCACAGAATTGTTACTTAGGGACAGACACAGAATTGTTACTGAGGGACACAAATTTGTTACTGAGGGACACAGAATTGTTACTGAGGGACACAGAATTGTTACTCAGGGACACAGAATTGTTACTGAGGGACACAGAATTGTTACTGAGGGACACAGAATTGTTACTCAGGGACAGACACAGAATTGTTACTCAGGGACAGACACAGAATTGTTACTGAGGGACACAGAATTGTTACTGAGGGATACAGAATTATTACTCAGCGACAGACACATAATTGTTACTCAGGGACAGACACAGAATTGTTACTGAGGGACACAGAATTGTTACTGAGGGACACAGAATTGTTACTGAGGGACACAGAATTGTTACTCAGGGACACAGAATTGTTACTGAGGGACACAGAATTGTTACTGAGGGACACAGAATTGTTGCTCAGGGACAGACACAGAATTGTTACTCAGGGACAGACACAGAATTGTTACTCAGGGACAGACACCGAATTGTTACTCAGGGACAGACACAGAATTGTTACTGAGGGACACAGAATTGTTACTGAGGGACACAGAATTGTTACTCAGCGACAGACACAGAATTGTTACTCAGGGACAGACACAGAATTGTTACTGAGGGACACAGAATTGTTACTGAGGAACACAGAATTCTTACTCAGGGACACAGAATTGTTACTGAGGGACACAGAATTGTTACTGAGGGACACAGAATTGTTACTCAGGGACACAGAATTGTTACTCAGGGACAGACACAGAATTGTTACTCAGGGACAGACACAGAATTGTTACTGAGGGACACAGAATTGTTACTGAGGGACACAGAATTGTTACTCAGCGACAGACACAGAATTGTTACTTAGGGACAGACACAGAATTGTTACTGAGGGACACAGAATCGTTACTTAGGGCCACAGAAACGTTACTTAGGGCCACAGAATCGTTACTTAGGGCCACAGAAACGTTACTTAGGGCCACAGAAACGTTACTTAGGGCCACAGAATTGTTACTTAGGGACAGACACAGAATTGTTACTGAGGGCCACAGAATTGTTACTGAAGGCCACAGAACTGTTACTTAGGGCCACAGAAACGTTACTTAGGGCCACAGAATTGTTACTTAGGGACAGACACAGAATTGTTACTGAGGGACACAGAATTGTTACTGAGGGCCACAGAACTGTTACTTAGGGCCACAGAAACGTTACTTAGGGCCACAGAATTGTTACTTAGGGACAGACACAGAATTGTTACTGAGGGACACAGAATTGTTACTGAGGGCCACAGAACTGTTACTTAGGGCCACAGAAACGTTACTTAGGGACACAGAATTGTTACTCAGGGACAGACACAGAATTGTTACTTAGGGACAGACACAGAATTGTTACTGAGGGACACAGAATCGTTACTTAGGGCCACAGAATCGTTACTTAGGGCCACAGAAACGTTACTTAGGGCCACAGAATTGTTACTTAGGGACAGACACAGAATTGTTACTGAGGGACACAGAATTGTTACTGAGGGCCACACAACTGTTACTTAGGGCCACAGAAACGTTACTTAGGGACACAGAATTGTTACTTAGGGACAGACACAGAATTGTTACTGAGGGACACAGAATTGTTACTGAGGGCCACAGAACTGTTACTTAGGGCCACAGAAACGTTACTTAGGGACACAGAATTGTTACTCAGGGACAGACACAGAATTGTTACTTAGGGACAGACACAGAATTGTTACTGAGGGACACAGAATTGTTACTGAGGGCCACAGAACTGGTACTTAGGGCCACAGAAACGTTACTTAGGGCCACAGAATTGTTACTTAGGGACAGACACAGAATTGTTACCGAGGGACACAGAATTGTTACTGAGGGCCACAGAACTGTTACTTAGGGCCACAGAAACGTTACTTAGGGAAACAGAATTGTTACTTAGGGACAGACACAGAATTGTTACTGAGGGACACAGAATTGTTACTGAGGGCCACAGAACTGTTACTTAGGGCCACAGAAACGTTACTTAGGGACACAGAATTGTTACTCAGGGACAGACACAGAATTGTTACTTAGGGACAGACACAGAATTGTTACTGAGGGACACAGAATCGTTACTTAGGGCCACAGAAACATTACTTAGGGCCACAGAAACGTTACTTAGGGCCACAGAATTGTTACTTAGGGACAGACACAGAATTGTTACTGAGGGACACAGATTTGTTACTGAGGGCCACAGAACCGTTACTTAGGGCCACAGAAACGTTACTTAGGGACACAGAATTGTTACTCAGGGACAGACACAGAATTGTTACTGAGGGACACAGAATTGTTACTGAGGGACAGACACAGAATTGTTACTGAGGGATACATAATTGTTACTGAGGGACACAGAACCGTTACTTAGGGCCACAGAAACATTACTTAGGGCCACAGAAACGTTACTTAGGGCTACAGAAACGTTACTTAGGGCCACAGAATCGTTACTTAGGGCCACAGAAACTTTACTTAGGGCCACAGAAACATTACTTAGTGCCACAGAATTGTTACTTAGGGACAGACACAGAATTGTTACTGAGGGACACAAATTTGTTACTGAGGGCCACAGAACCGTTACTTAGGGCCACAAAAACGTTACTTAGGGACACAGAATTGTTACTCAGGGACAGACAGAATTGTTACTGAGGGATACAGAATTGTTACTGAGGGACACAGAATTGTTACTGAGGGACACAGAATTGTTACTCAGGGACACAGAATTGTTACTGAGGGACACAGAATTGTTACTGAGGGACACAGAATTGTTACTCAGGGACAGACACAGAATTGTTACTCAGGGACAGACACAGAATTGTTACTGAGGGACACAGAATTGTTACTGAGGGATACAGAATTATTACTCAGCGACAGACACAGAATTGTTACTCAGGGACAGACACAGAATTGTTACTGAGGGACACAGAATTGTTACTGAGGGACACAGAATTGTTACTCAGGGACACAGAATTGTTACTGAGGGACACAGAATTGTTACTGAGGGACACAGAATTGTTACTCAGGGACACAGAATTGTTACTGAGGGACACAGAATTGTTACTGAGGGACACAGAATTGTTGCTCAGGGACAGACACAGAATTGTTACTCAGGGACAGACACAGAATTGTTACTCAGGGACAGACACCGAATTGTTACTCAGGGACAGACACAGAATTGTTACTGAGGGACACAGAATTGTTACTGAGGGACACAGAATTGTTACTCAGCGACAGACACAGAATTCTTACTCAGGGACAGACACAGAATTGTTACTGAGGGACACAGAATTGTTACTGAGGAACACAGAATTCTTACTCAGGGACACAGAATTGTTACTGAGGGACACAGAATTGTTACTGAGGGACACAGAATTGTTACTCAGGGACACAGAATTGTTACTCAGGGACAGACACAGAATTGTTACTCAGGGACAGACACAGAATTGTTACTGAGGGACACAGAATTGTTACTGAGGGACACAGAATTGTTACTCAGCGACAGACACAGAATTGTTACTCAGGGACAGACACAGAATTGTTACTGAGGGACACAGAATTGTTACTGAGGGACACAGAATTGTTACTCAGGGACACAGAATTGTTACTGAGGGACACAGAATTGTTACTGAGGGACACAGAATTGTTACTCAGGGACACAGAATTGTTACTGAGGGACACAGAATTGTTACTGAGGGACACAGAATTGTTACTCAGGGACAGACACAGAATTGTTACTCAGGGACAGACACAGAATTGTTACTCAGGGACAGACACCGAATTGTTACTCAGGGACAGACACAGAATTGTTACTGAGGGACACAGAATTGTTACTGAGGGACACAGAATTGTTACTCAGCGACAGACACAGAATTGTTACTCAGGGACACAGAATTGTTACTGAGGGACACAGAATTGTTACTGAGGGACACAGAATTGTTACTCAGGGACAGACACAGAATTGTTACTCAGGGACAGACACAGAATTGTTACTCAGGGACAGACACAGAATTGTTACTCAGGGAAAGACACAGAATTGTTACTGAGGGACACAGAATTGTTACTGAGGGACACAGAATTGTTACTCAGCGACAGACACAGAATTGTTACTCAGGGACAGACACAGAATTGTTACTGAGGGACACAGAATTGTTACTGAGGGACACAGAATTCTTACTCAGGGACACAGAATTGTTACTGAGGGACACAGAATTGTTACTGAGGGACACAGAATTGTTACTCAGGGACACAGAATTGTTACTCAGGGACAGACACAGAATTGTTACTCAGGGACAGACACAGAATTGTTACTCAGGGACAGACACAGAATTGTTACTGAGGGACACAGAATTGTTACTGAGGGACACAGAATTGTTACTCAGCGACAGACACAGAATTGTTACTCAGGGACAGACACAGAATTGTTACTGAGGGACACAGAATTGTTACTGAGGGACACAGAATTGTTACTGAGGGACACAGAATTGTTACTCAGGGACACAGAATTGTTACTGAGGGACACAGAATTGTTACTCAGGGACAGACACAGAATTGTTACTCAGGGACAGACACAGAATTGTTACTCAGGGACACAGAATCGTTTAATTAAAGAGTATGTCAGACAACATGCATAGGAGTGGCAGAGGAGGCAATGTTTTAGGAGCGAGCAGACGTGGCAGCAGAGGAAGGGGTCGAGGCAGCACTATTCGCAGCCAGAGGCCAGTGTTCCCGGTGTCATCCAGCGGTCGTGTCTCCACCGACAACCCTGCCGTCATCGATTGGTTGGCTCGGTCATCTTCCTCTTCCCAGGTCACCTCTGACACCTACAGCCAACGGTCGGTGGGTACGTCAGACACAACCGTTAGTTGGCATGGCCCGGGAGCAAGCCCACTGAAATCACGTGTCCTCTACCTGCCCCTGTCCTTTGGTGTTCCCTCACCAAGCGAAGTATCGCATGCTGTGGGCTCAGCCCCACTGTACAGTGAGGAAGAACTAACAGAGGGCGGTCAGGAACGGGGGGAGACATCCGCCTCTTCAGCAGCCAGGCGAAGAAGTAGTGGCGAGGAGAGTGGTTCGGTAGCCGGTCTAGAGACAGGTCTGTCTCCTGACCCACACGCAGCCGAGGGGGCTAGTAGTGAGGCGGAGACCCTAATTGATGATGATGAGGCTGATCGCACTTGGCAGCCTCGTCGTCATCAGGCTATTGCTTCTGCATCATCAGGAGAAGAGGGTGGCAGCTTGGCAGCGAGCAAAACAGTCGGTGGGTTGCCCAGGAGGCAGCAGGGTCGCAGCAGTGTCAGTGGAGGCAAACGGCCACGGAGTAGAGCACCAGCTCCACTGCAGCCTACCACCACGGCCAGTAATGGTGCCGGTGTGCACGGAGGAAGCAGCAGTCAGCCAGTGAGGAGTATCGGGGTCAAAGTTTCCTACTCGGCGGTGTGGCAATTTTTTGTCAAGCCGCCTGAGGAAGTAAACGTAGCCGTATGTCGACTATGTGGCCAGAAAGTCAAGCGTGGCCAGGGGGCCCATGTTGGGACTACAGCGTTGCGGTAGCATATGCAGCGTCGCCATTTGGTGGCCTGGGAAAACCGTGATAAAGATACGGCGGTTCTGCCCGCCCCAGCCCCCGCTCCATCACCCGCTCCGTTACTTGCTCCATCACCCGACGTCAATCGCCCTCTATCAGCCAGTCAAGGCTCCAACACCTCTGCTGAGGGGAGTTGTCGCTCGTTGGCATCTTCCGCTCGTTCAGATGCTCCTTCTCCTGCTACTCCTCTTCACGGATTCCGTCAGCAGTCTTTCTTGGAATCCGTTTCCAAGAGACAACAGTTTGCGAGCACGCACCCGACGGTGCAAAAGCTGAACGTCCTCCTGTCCAAGTTGCTGGTGCTGCAGTCCCTCCCTTTCCAAGTGGTGGACTCAGCACCTTTCCGAGAAATGATGGCTTGTGCCGCGCCGCGGTGGAGAGTGCCAAGCCGTCATTTCTTCGCCAAAAAGGCAGTGCCAGCCCTGCATTCACATGTAGAAGAGATGGTGGGCCAGTCTTTGAGCATGTCGGTCTCTGCCAAAGTGCACGGCAGCGCCGACGTGTGGAGCTGTAACTACGGTCAGGGACAGTACATGTCATTTACGGCCCACTGGGTGAACGTGGTGCCGTCACAGCCGCACCAGCAACTTGGACAGGTCACGCCGCTTTTGCCTCCACGTTTGCACGTCCTTGGTCCGGCAAAGATGTCCGCCTCTACCACCTCTTCTTCCGCCGTGTCCTCAGCCGCCACCCCCGTGCCAAGTCCCATTACCCGACCGGCATATCACATGTGCAGGGCGCAACGGTGTCACGCTGTGCTGCACCTGGTATGCCTTGGCGAACGTAGTCACACAGGGGAGGAACTTCTGAGTGTAATGAACAGAGAAATCGACAGATGGCTGTCTCCGCGCAAACTGAAAATCGGAACCATGTTGACCGACAACGGAAAGAACATGGTGTCTGCTCTGCGTCAAGGAAGGTTGTGCCATGCGCCATGCATGGCTCACGTGTGCAATCTGGTTGTCAAGCGGTTCCTAAAATCCACCATCCCACTGCAAGACATCCTTAAAATGTCACGTAAACTTTGCATGCATTTCAGCCATTCCTACACCGCAAAGCACACCCTCCTTGAGCTGCAGCGGCAGAACGGAATTCCACAGCATCGCCTGATCTGCGACGTTGCAACAAGGTGGAATTCAACCCTACACATGTTAGACCGCCTTTACGAACAGTGAAAGGCCATCACCGATTTCCTGATGTTACAAGCGGATAAAGGTACTCCCCTGTGTAACTTCGATGTCAGCCATTGGCAGCTCATGCGTGACACCTGCCGCTTGCTCAGGCCCTTTGAGGAGGCCACGCTATTCGTGAGTCGGCAGGACTATGGGATGAACGACGTCATTCCTCTGTTGCACGTCCTGGAACAAATGCTGTTAACAATGGCTGGTCAGGGTGCGGTAGACGTGGCGCACAGATCTCAACGCCACATGACCCCTGTGGGGGCAGGACAGGAAGAAGAGGAGGAGGTAGAGGAGGACATTTGTGCTCAGGAATTATTGAGTGAAATGGGTGGTTTTTCCACTCAGCGGACAGGAGTGGAGGAGCAGGAGCATCTGGTAGAGGAGGAGGAGGAGGAGACAGAGGACGCAGACGCACCGTGGCAGTATGCTGTGGAGATGGAGGCAGGGAGTCCCTCGCATTCCTTGGCACAAATGGCCCATAGCATGCTCGGTTGCTTGCGTAGCGACAGCCGAATAATAACCATCAGACAGAGGGATGACTTTTGGCTGTCCACCTTGTTGGACCCTCGCTACCGTTCAAAAATGGTGGCCTTTTTCACACCTGCTGAGAGGGAGGCCAAAATAACGTACTATAAAAACCACCTATGTAGTCAGTTGGTCTCTGCCTTTCTGCGCCAACGTCCATCCTCAGACACTGTGGGCCCTGTGCGCTCGCGTTCCGCTGCCATGGCAGCAGGGGAGGGGTGGGGTGGTAGGAGCAGTGGCAGCTCCACCAGCAGCGGCTGCCTCAGTCTGCAGTCGATGATGAGTAGCTTTCTTCACCAGTGCAGTGAGGAAACTACTAACCAGCCGCAGCAGCAGCATCAGGTGGACCTGGAGCAGGACCTCAAACAACAGGCTTAGGCCTACTTGGACAGCACCCTGCCAACCGAGGTAGACAATCCCCTTGACTACTGGGCAACGAAACTTGACCTTTGGCCCCAACTAGCTGAATTTGCCCTTGAAAGGCTGTCATGCCCGGCCAGTAGCGTGGCATCGGAGCGCGTGTTTAGTGCGGGAGGAGGTATTGTAACTCCGCGGAGGACACGACTGTCCACCCAAAGTGTGGAGAGACTCACGTTTGTGAAAATGAATCAGGCGTGGATTAGTCTGGATTTCAAACCACCAGTTCCTGACGCAACTGACTAAATCCGCCATGAATCATGCCCCAAACATGTGCCACTTTCAGGTCTCCTCACACTGCTGGTGTGTTCCATTTTTTGTCATAGGGTGCTGGCAGATTACGGGCCTCCCATAGCTGCTGCCAGGCCCCTAATCTGCCATGGGCCCCTGTACCGCCTCCTCATGCTGCTGTCAGGTTCACAGTGTCTCATGCCATGTGCCACTTTCAGGTCTCCTCACACTGCTGGTGTGTTCCATTTTTTGTCATAGGGTGCTGGCAGATTACGGGCCTCCCATAGCTGCTGCCAGGCCCCTAATCTGCCATGGGCCCCTGTACCGCCTCCTCATGCTGCTGTCAGGTTCACAGTGTCTCATGCCATGTGCCACTTTCAGGTCTCCTCACACTGCTGGTGTGTTCCATTTTTTGTCATAGGGTGCTGGCAGATTACGGGCCTCCCATAGCTGCTGCCAGGCCCCTAATCTGCCATGGGCCCCTGTACCGCCTCCTCATGCTGCTGCCAGGTCCACAGTGTCTCATGCCATGTGCCACTTTCAGGTCTCCTCACACTGCTGGTGTGTTCCATTTTTTGTCATAGGGTGCTGGCAGATTACGGGCCTCCTATAGCTGCTGCCAGGCCCCTAATCTGCCATGGGCCCCTATACCGCCTCCTCATGCTGCTGCCAAGTCCAGAGTCTCTCATGGGTCCCTGTATGGCCTCCCATTGCTGCTGTCTCCATCGCCACACTCTGCCATGTGCCACTTTCAGGTCTCCTCACACTGCTGGTGTGTTCCATTTTGTGTCATAGGGTGCTGGCAGATTACGGGCCTCCTATAGCTGCTGCCAGGCCCCTAATCTGCCATGGGCCCCTATACCGCCTCCTCATGCTGCTGCCAGGTCCAGAGTCTCTCATGGGTCCCTGTACGGCCTCCCATTGCTGCTGTCTCCATCGCCACACTCTGCCATGTGCCACTTTCAGGTCTCCTCACACTGCTGGTGTGTTCCATTTTTTGTCATAGGGTGCTGGCAGATTACGGGCCTCCCATAGCTGCTGCCAGACCCCTAATCTGCCATGGGCCCCTGTACCGCCTCCTCATGCTGCTGCCAGGTCCACAGTGTCTCATGCCATGTGCCACTTTCAGGTCTCCTCACACTGCTGGTGTGTTTCATTTTTTGTCATAGGGTGCTGGCAGATTACGGGCCTCCTATAGCTGCTGCCAGGCCCCTAATCTGCCATGGGCCCCTATACCGCCTCCTCATGCTGCTGCCAAGTCCAGAGTCTCTCATGGGTCCCTGTACGGCCTCCCATTGCTGCTGTCTCCATCGCCACACTCTGCCATGTGCCACTTTCAGGTCTCCTCACACTGCTGGTGTGTTCCATTTTTTGTCATAGGGTGCTGGCAGATTACGGGCCTCCCATAGCTGCTGCCAGGCCCCTAATCTGCCATGGGCCCCTGTACCACCTCCTCATGCTGCTGCCAGGTCCACAGTGTCTCATGCCATGTGCCACTTTCCGGTCTCCTCACACTGTTGGTGTGTTCCCTTTTTTTGTCATAGGGTGCTGGCAGATTACGGGCCTCCTATAGCTGCTGCCAGGCCCCTAATCTGCCATGGGCCCCTATACCGCCTCCTCATGCTGCTGCCAAGTCCAGAGTCTCTCATGGGTCCCTGTACGGCCTCCCATTGCTGCTGTCTCCATCGCCACACTCTGCCATGTGCCACTTTCAGGTCTCCTCACACTGCTGGTGTGTTCCATTTTTTGTCATAGGGTGCTGGCAGATTACGGGCCTCCCATAGCTGCTGCCAGGCCCCTAATCTGCCATGGGCCCCTGTACCGCCTCCTCATGCTGCTGCCAGGTCCACAGTGTCTCATGCCATGTGCCACTTTCAGGTCTCCTCACAGTGCTGGTGTGTTCCATTTTTTGTCATAGGGTGCTGGCAGATTACGGGCCTCCCATAGCTGCTGCCAGGCCCCTAATCTGCCATGGGCCCCTATACCGCCTCCTCATGCTGCTGCCAGGTGCAGAGTCTCTCATGGGTCCCTGTACGGCCTCCCATTGCTGCTGTCTCCATCGCCACACTCTGCCATGTGCCACTTTCAGGTCTCCTCACACTGCTGGTGTGTTCCATTTTTTGTCATAGGGTGCTGGCAGATTACGGGCCTCCCATAGCTGCTGCCAGGCCCCTAATCTGCCATGGGCCCCTATACCGCCTCCTCATGCTGCTGCCAGGTCCAGAGTCTCTCATGGGTCCCTTTACGGCCTCCCATTGCTGCTGTCTCCATCGCCACACTCTGCCATGTGCCACTTTCAGATCTCCTCACACTGCTGGTGTGTTACATTTTTTGTCATAGGGTGCTGGCAGATTACGGGCCTCCCATTGCTGCTGCCAGGCCCGTAATCTGCCATGGGCCCCCGTACCGACTCCTCATGCTGTGACGTTGCAACAAGGTGGAATTCAACCCTACATATGTTAGACCGCCTTTACGAACAGCGAAAGGCCATCACAGATTTCCTGATGTTACAAGCGGATAAAGGTACTCCCTGTGTAACTTAGATGTCAGCCATTGGCAGCTCATGCGTGACACCTGCGCTTGCTCAGGCCCTTTGAGGAGGCCACGCTATTCGTGAGTCGGCAGGACTATGGGATGAACGACGTCATTCCTCTGTTGCACGTCCTGGAACAAATGCTGTTAACAATGGCTGGTCAGGGTGCAGTAGACGTGGCGCACAGATCTCAACGCCACATGACCCCTGTGGGGGCAGGACAGGAAGAAGAGGAGGAGGTAGAGGAGGACATTGGTGCTCAGGAATTATTGAGTGAAATGGGTGGTTTTTCCACTCAGTGGACAGGAGTGGAGGAGCAGGAGCATCTGGTAGAGGAGGAGGAGGAGGAGACAGAGGACCCAAACGCACCGTGGCAGTATGCTGTGGAGATGGAGGCAGGGAGTCCCTCGCATTCCTTGGCACAAATGGCCCATAGCATGCTCGCTTGCTTGCGTAGCGACAGCCGAATAATAACCATCAGACAGAGGGATGACTTTTGGCTGTCCACCTTGTTGGACCCTCGCTACCGTTCAAAAATGGTGGCCTTTTTCACACCTGCTGAGAGGGAGGCCAAAATAACGTACTATAAAAACCACCTATGTAGTCAGTTGGTCTCTGCCTTTCTGCGCCAACGTCCATCCTCAGACACCGGGGGCCCTGTGCGCTCGCGTTCCGCTGCCGTGGCAGCAGGGGAGGGTTGGGGTGGTAGGAGCAGTGGCAGCTCCACCAGCAGCGGCTGCCTCAGTCTGCAGTCGATGATGAGTAGCTTTCTTCACCAGCGCAGTGAGGAAACTACTAACCAGCCGCAGCAGCAGCAGCATCAGGTGGACCTGGAGCAGGACCTCAAACAACAGGCTTAGGCCTACTTGGACAGCACCCTGCCAACCGAGGTAGACAATCCCCTTGACTACTGGGTAATGAAACTTGACCTTTGGCCCCAACTAGCTGAATTTGCCCTTGAAAGGCTGTCATGCCCGGCCAGTAGCGTGGCATCGGAGCGCGTGTTTAGTGCGGCAGGAGGTATTGTAACTCCGCGGAGGACACGACTGTCCACCCAAAGTGTGGAGAGACTCACGTTTGTGAAAATGAATCAGGCGTGGATTAGTCTGGATTTCAAACCAACAGTTCCTGACACAACTGACTAAATCCGCCATGAATCATGCCCCAAACATGTGCCACTTTCAGGTCTCCTCACACTGCTGGTGTGTTCCATTTTTTGTCATAGGGTGCTGGCAGATTACGGGCCTCCCATTGCTGCTGCCAGGCACGTAATCTGCCATGGGCCCCTGTACTGCCTCCTCATGCTGCTGCCAGGTCCAGAGTGTGTCATGGGTCCCTGTACGGCCTCCCATTGCTGCTGTCTCCATCGCCACACTCTGCCATGTGCCACTTTCAGGTCTCCTCACACACTGCTGGTGTGTTCCATTTTTTGTCATAGGGTGCTGGCAGATTACGGGCCTCCCATAGCTGCTGCCAGGCCCCTAATCTGCAATGGGCCCCTGTACCGCCTCCTCATGCTGCTGCCAGGTCCACAGTGTCTCATGCCATGTGCCACTTTCAGGTCTCCTCACACTGCTGTTGTGTTCCATTTTTTGTCATAGGGTGCTGGCAGATTACGGGCCTCCCATTGCTGCTGCCAGGCCCGTAATCTGCCATGGGCCCCTGTACCGCCTCCTCATGCTGCTGCCAGGTCCACAGTGTCTCATGCCATGTGCCACTTTCAGGTCTCCTCACACACTGCTGGTGTGTTCCATTTTTTGTCATAGGGTGCTGGCAGATTACGGGCCTCCCATTGCTGCTGCCAGGCCTTAATCTGCCATGGGCCCCTGTACCGCCTCCTCATGCTGCTGCCAGGTCCACAGTGTCTCATGGGTCCCTGAACCGCCTCCCATTGCTGCTGTCTCCATCGCCACACTCTGCCATGTGCCACTTTCAGGTCTCCTCACACTGCTGGTGTGTTACATTTTTTGTCATAGGGTGCTGGCAGATTACGGGCCTCCCATTGCTGCTGCCAGGCCCCTAATCTGCCATGGGCCCCAGTACCGCCTCCTCATGCTGCTGCCAGGTCCACAGTCTCTCATGGGTCCCTGTACGGCCTCCCATTGCTGCTGTCTCTATCGCCACACTCTGCCATGTGCCACTTTCAGGTCTCCTCACACTGCTGGTGTGTTCCATTTTGTGTCATAGGGTGCTGGCAGATTACGGGCCTCCCATAGCTGCTGCCAGGCCCCTAATCTGCCATGGGCCCCTGTACCGCCTCCTCATGCTGCTGCCAGGTCCAGAGTCTCTCATGGGTCCCTGTACGGCCTCCCATTGCTGCTGTCTCCATCGCCACACTCTGCCATGTGCCACTTTCAGGTCTCCTCACACACTGCTGGTGTGTTCCATTTTTTGTCATAGGGTGCTGGCAGATTACGGGCCTCCCATTGCTGCTGCCAGGCCCGTAATCTGCCATGGGCCCCCGTACCGACTCCTCATGCTGCTGCCAGGCCCGTAATCTGTCATGGGCCCCTGTTGTCGCTTGTTGGCATATTCCGCTCGTTCAGATGCTCCTTCTCCTGCTACTCCTCTTCACGGATTCCGTCAGCAGTCTTTCTTGGAATCCGTTTCCAAGAGACAACAGTTTGCGAGCACGCACCCGACGGTGCAGAAGCTGAACGTCCTCCTGTCCAAGTTGCTGCTGCCAGGCTCGTAATCTGTCATGCGCCCCTGTACCGCCTCCTCATGCTGCTGCCAGGTCCAGAGTGTGTCATGGGCCCCCGTACCGACTCCTCATGCTGCTGCCAGGCCCGTAATCTGTCATGGGCCCCTGTACCGCCTCCTCATGCTGCTGCCAGGTCCAGAGTGTGTCATGGGTCCCTGTACGGCCTCCCATTGCTGCTGCCAGGCCCGTAATCTGCCATGGGCCCCCGTACCAACTCCTCATGCTGCTGCCAGGCCCGTAATCTGTCATGGGCCCCTGTACCGCCTCCTCATGCTGCTGCCAGGTCCAGAGTGTGTCATGGGTCCCTGTACGGCCTCCCATTGCTGCTGTCTCCATCTCCACACTCTGCCATGTGCCACTTTCAGGTCTCCTCACACTGCTGGTGGTTTCCATTTTTGTCATAGGGTGCTGTATGGCCTCCCATTGCTGCTGCCTCCACCGCCACACTGTGGCTCCACACTCTGGTTTTGGCCCCGTGACTGCCCAAATGAGTGAAGTGTGCGGTGATTCTAAGATCGACGGCACTCATCTGCATGTCATACTGACTGTCAGTATTATTTCTCTTCCCCAGCAGACTCCAAGGGCATTTAAATTAAAGGTACAGTGTTCTACACTAATATAAAGGCTCTCTGAAGCCTAGAAACACCCTTTTATAAGTTAAATTCGCAGCGAATATATTCGACTCGAATCAAAATTTTTTCACGAATTCGCCGAATCAGTCGAATCGAATTTTTGAATAATTCGCTCATCTCTAGTGACAGTATGTAAAAAAAAAACTATAAATAGTAGTAAACAAATATAATAAAAATGTAAAAACTATTTTTTAAAAATTATATTTTTTGGTTATAAACTCATTTGTGTTTTTTTTTTATTAAAAAGATAGCTGAATACATTTTGGCCAAAATTTATGAAGAAAGATTATTTATTTGCAAAATTTTTTTAAGAAAAACACTTTTTTTCAAAATGTTTGGACTTTTTTATTTATGTAGCAAAAAAGTAAAAATCCCAGTGGTGAATAAATACCACCAAAATAAAGTTTTATCTGTCTCAAAAAAATGCTAAAAAAGTCATATGGGTACAGTGTTGCATGACCGCGCAATTGTCATTCAAAGTGTGATAGCGCTGAAAGTTGAAAATTGGCCTGGACAGGAAGGGGGTGAAAGTATTTCAACCTTTGCAGCACATTCACATAGCATAATTTAAAAATATTACCTTACCTTTTTTAGATGCTCTACTCTGGACTTTCTGGCAAGGGAAAAGTTTTACGTATTTTCTTCTTCTTTTCTTCTTCTTTTTTTTAACTCTGAATGTACTATGCAGGCAGATCTTCATTATCAATTGTAAGTAGATTTGAACACTATGAGGATATTTACTAAAACTGCATGGTGGGAATACATGACAATCATATAATGGGATTTTCTCAAGTTTGAATGCTAAAGTGGAAATATGCATTAGGGTAGCTTTAGACATGCCTCTAATCTCCTTTGCCTCTGAAAACCAATCCATGTTCGGTTTGTGCTCTAGAGGCTACTGACAGGCAGTAAGGAAGTGATGCAATGCCCCCCCACTGTTTTAACCTAATTTTTGCTAACAAACGAGTATTGCACGCGGTTGCGGGACATTTGCGGTGCTTCCCCATTTACTTGAATATGTAGCATTTCGTGGGCTTGCTGTGCACCGATTGATACATGTTGGGTGAACTTTGTTACAGGTGCAAAGCGTAGCATCGTGCCCGTGGCACGTAAACATCTGCTTCTGCTGCCTATTGCAACTTAACCCCTTTGCGCCGGCACCTTCAGGCCCTTTCAGAGGTTTCAGAAGCTGGGAGGCGGGGTGGGGTTTTAGGGTCATGTGACTGCTGTGATTCGCTGTCACAGCGGTCACATGATAGGAAAAGGTCCTGATCGCAAGGGGAGATCGGGACCTTTCCATGAGTCACAGACATATGTGCTGGGAGCGTGCGATCTCAGCACATATGTATTTTCAAATGGTATGCAAATATGCGGCTGCTCGGTGTCAAGTCCCAGATGCCGAGAGACCGCATATTTGTGTGCGCTCGGCATCTAGGGGTTAAAGTATTACTAAACCCACAACAGTATAATCAGTCTGTATATGCAGTAAAGCATGCTTGTTATACTCACTGTGGGACTTAAGGGCTTAATCCTCTACATTGTGTAAAAAGGATGTTTAATCCTGTCTTCTCTGATCCTCCCCTTCTTCCACAGTCCCTGACTCATCTCCTGAACAGAGCCTTGGGGGCAAGTTGCATATGCTCAGTTTGGTGTGTATTGCTAGAGAGTTTTTTTTTTCTTGGGAGAGTGCATGTGATCAGCACAGGGCCAATCAGCGCTGTCCAGACAGAGGGTTAAGGGAGCTGCAGTATCAGAGGACAGTGAGAGGAGAATTAAAACTCCTCCTACAAGCTTTAATCAGTACTCTGCTGGACACTGATAGAAGTCACAAGACTGATGAGAAAAGGTATTTAGCAGTTTATATGTACTAAAATAATTGCATTTCCATGTTCTGTATCCTGTGGGAGACCAGATATAGCGAATGCAGGGTCCTGGGTTTATATAACACTTTAAGGGGGGCCGTTGGTGGGCACTATGCATTTTTGCCACCCCCCACTGCAAATCTAAATGAAGCCTTAAGCTTTTTGAAAGTTTTTATTGTGATATGTCAGCAATTTATTCACACAGACTTTGCAGACATGCCAAATTTTAGAAAGGTCTACTTTAAATGTGATGCTATTTATCATTTTTCTGTTTAAGCAAAGGGTTATTAATTCCAGTTTTTAGTAATACCATAATGTTACATTCAGGGGAATTTATCAAACTGGAGTAGATAGAATCTGAAGCAGCTGTGCATGGCAACCAATCAACTTCTATCTTTCGTTTACAAAGCTTAACCTAGGTTCACATATGTGCGGGTGGTGCCGTTGCGGATCCGCACGAAAATCCGTGCAGCCGCACCACCTGCACAGAGAAATGCGGACCCGCGGGCAGGTGCCATTAGTTCTAATGGTATGCCGCCCGCACTGGAAAACGCAACCGTACTGGGAACCGAGGTTCCCGTGTGGGCTGCGGTT
The DNA here is from genome assembly GCF_062004578.1 of Staurois parvus. NCBI lineage: Eukaryota > Metazoa > Chordata > Amphibia > Anura > Ranidae > Staurois > Staurois parvus. Next base: position 6,737,348 of record NW_028318045.1, on the reverse strand, counting down.
TCCAAAGAAGTGCAGGGACTTCTTTCCTGCATGTCATGGGCATGGGAGACCATTCAAATGAATGGGCTCTAGTGCCCGTGCAAACACGCAGCCCGCACGGCTGTATAAATGTGAACCAGGGGGTACCTGAACAAACTGAAGATAGAAGCTGATTGATTGTCATGCACAGCTGCTCCAGTTTCTGTCTACTCCAGTTTTGATCATTTCCCCCCATTATGTCCTAGCTGTGATCTCCTTCCTCCAATCTTTGCATCATGAGAAGGAGGTAAGCCATTGTAATGTCATCACTTTGAAGTTTCAAGGCATGTAAGTTCACTCGGAAGACTGTGTCCTGATTCACCCTTCTTTATTTAATTTTTTTTCCCCCTAAAGAATAAATTGAACCATGAACAGGAACACTTTCTCGGAAGAATAAACGGATAATTTCAACCAAAAAAGCTCCCAGTCCTCCATACAGGAGTAAACATTGCTGAGAATATTTTATTGTTATTATTTTTTGCCCATTATGGAGCACTAGGTAATTATTTGGGGCTGGTTTGTCAGGCTTCACAAAGTCAGGCAATGACAGAGGGAGCAATGGCGTGTTTTATGGGCCTCTTGCATGAATTAGCTCTGATTTATAGCGCGTTGGTTCCCGCTTCATATTCTCGCAAATAATAACATTAAATGTTGCCATAGGAACACAGCCAGGTGTATATCGCATTACCATTTACCTACTACAAAAGCGAAATTGCCATCAAAGCAGCGTGAAACAGAATGCGGAATTCGAAGGCGGTTTTGTTAGCAGCTGCAATATAATAACTTAGTTGTATGTCAAGCAAAAAAAAAATGTTTTTCTAAGTTTTGGATAGAGTGGAGAAGGAGTAATACTCCTGGTGTGTTTTTTACTGCTCTCCAGGGCGTAGAGAGATTTCCCCTCACTTCCTGTCCTGCTAGCAACAGTTTTACGAGACAGAAAATGTGTTAGGGCCCCTTCACACGGGCAGACACGGCCAGCGGATCCGCCTGCTCAGCTGGGGATCTGTCCACTGATCCCTGCTGAGCAGGCGGATGACAGGTCTCTGTCCGCTCTGACACAGACATAGCCCGCGTTCCTTTATTGGTAGTCGGATGTAAACCGACCACCTGTCTGACTGTCATCCGATCCGATCTGCTCCACAGGTGTCTCAAACTAGTGGCCCTCCAGCTGCTGCAAAACTACAAGTCCCATCATGCCTCTGCCTTTGGGAGTCATGCTTGTAACTGTCAATCTTGCAATGCCTCATGGGATTTGTAGTTTGGCAACAGCTGGAGGCCCACCAGTTTGACACCTGTGTGCTAGACGATTCCCATCTGTCATTTTTTTTTATAGCGGATTGTTTGCAGAAGGGTGTAAATGGACACATCGAGGGCAATGGATGGTCTGATTGATCTGTCTAAAAAACTGACAGGGGCCTTAAAGGGAAACAGACAGAAATAAAAGCTGACAGGAGTACTATCCACCCCTACTCTGCTAAGGAAATGTATTTTTATTTCTGTTTATTGCTGTTGGAGAGTTCCCATCTCATCTCTCCCAGCTCATCTCTCTATCACCCTGCTCTCTCCTGCTATCAGCATACTTTTTGTCAGCACACTGATTGGCTGTTTGTGCTGCTTCTTGTTCTCACACTTCAGCCCTGCTGTACAGGGAAGAGGTTTATTCCAGGCCAAATTTAGGGGGGAATTCACAATGACTTGTGCTAAAATGCATGGAAAATGCATGTATATATCTATGCATTTTAGTTGTGTTTTAACGTGCATTGACTTGCGATGATGCGCGTTATGACGTGCATTGACGAGCGTTTTAGCGCGCATTAAAATGCACTGCATTTTGCAGGATTTCCTGTGACATCACATTCTGTGGGTCACAAAATTGAACACAAAGTAACCCTTTTTTCTATACTTGCATTGCCTTGACCTGCATTTTACATGTGTTGACCTGTGTTGTGTTAACATGCATACATGTTACATTTTAACGTCGGTCAGTAAGGCGCTGTGGTGTGAACAGGACACATACTGTAAGAAGCATACAGTAGCTGCATAAATGGACACACTTGCCTAAAAACACAAAAACAATTTAAACTTTATTAATATCAAACAGTAATTACAAAAAGGTCAAAAACCCTCCCCCTGTAACGTTGTCTGTACAATTTTCTGTCCGTATATTTTTTTTAAATTATACTGGGGGGGTGGGGGTTATTGTTCTTTTTGTAATTGCTGTTTGATACTAATAAAGTTTATACTGGTTTTGTATTTTGAGGCCACGTGTGTCCATATAGGCAGCTACTGTTTGCTTTGGGGCCATAGCCTTTTGCGTGGTTCTCCATATATTTCTTGTGTTGATATTGTGCTGCTGGGGCCACACCTACTAGGTGAGTTGGCATAGACTTTTTTGAATGTCCTACTTTTGTTGCCTTTGTGAATTAATACAGTGACTGCAGAGCTTGGCTGGTGATGCTGCCCATAGGATTCCTATGGGGCCTTCGTTGTTGGTTGTCCCTCCTCTACACTAAATCCGGCACTGGGAGCTGATCTTGTGACTGGACTGAAGAAACTTCAGAATAGATAAGTATAGACATCTTCTCTTTTACAGGGATGTAGTAAAGAATAAAAAGCTGCATTAGTTTGTGTCTTCATAACTGCCTAGAGTTCAGATTTATATAAGCTCAACCACATGGCACTCCAAGGTACTCCTGGGCTTTCCCCTTTTTATAAGCCCAAATAAAGTAATTCCTCTTTTGCTCCCAGTGCTGGCAGCAGTGCTACTTTTTTTATTAATAGTTGCCTAGACTTCTTATTTAATGTCTAATCCCAACCATTTTTCCAGTTTTGAATAGAGTGTAAAAGAGTTAAAATTTCTGCAGTGTGGAAAATTTCCCTCACTTCCTGTCCCTGTGACACCAGAAAATGGGAGGAAGGGTTGTCAATAAGAAAGGAAGACACGGAAAGCAATAACTACATTATCAGATGTTTTAACCATTCCCTATATCCTTGCTGGATAGATATTCTTTGCCTTTCAATCCTGACTTCCTGTCAGTTTGTTCCCTGTAAGTTCATGTGCTCATGGAAAGACTCTGTACTCTATGTAAAAATGTTTTTTTTTTTGGCTTTGAAAGCTGAACTCCACAGAAAGCAAATATTCTCTAAATACAAGAGTCATATGTATTCTTACTTGAATCTTGATGTACTTTGTGTATTTCTTCCACATCTGTACAATAATCCAGTGTGAAACTATCCCTCTGTGCAAAACCTTCCTGTTACAAAGACTAGTCAGTGCAGCTATCTCTTAATGTGCAGGGTGACTGGTCCTGTCTCCGCCCCTCCTGTAGTTTTCTGAAAGCAGCTTGTAGTGGGTGGAGCCTGATGGGCCCCTCCCACAGCTCTGCTCTCTACCAGATTTTGTCCAGCACAGTGATGATGTCACTTCTACTTTTAGAAGAGAATAGTTGGGTCTGCAAAGGCTTTTTGGGCATACTAAGCGTATTTATATCCTTGGTGGTTATTAAGAAATATATTCCTCTATTTAGGAGTCCAGCTCCAAAGAAAATGGCAATAAAAAAATATAATTGAAAGCGATAAAATAAGCCCCACCTTTTTTTCACCAAAAAAGAGAACAAGAGACACACAACATTGTTTATTGAGATTTTTTTTTGTTTAATCAGTTTACATTCCACAACTGACATTTTAATAATTTGTATTTGTCATGAACAAATTGTTTTATTATCTATCAGACAGATTTCCAGCTGGGATGGATGCAGTCCAGCCTCCACTTTCAATAAAGATGCAGCCATGTCATCCCTTCCCCACATCATTTCGTCCCAGTGATAGTACCTAAAAGGGATGTAAAAATGTAGGGTCTACATAGTCTCATCACCCTTTTTTCAAGTGTTAGAGCTAGTTATGCCTCATCTGCTCCAATCTTTTAATATATAGTTCCAAATTTCACTCCAACTGAATTCTGCAGTCTCTCTGCTCTTCTCTGGCTATACAGTATTTGTGGAAATGTAACTACCTTAGCAGAGAATCAGCAGGAAGCTATATGGGACCACAGAGGGTCCAAGGAAAGGAATGGGAAGTATAGTTTTTCGAGATTTTGTTGCTAATTTCACTTCAACCAAAAAGTACATTTAAACTCAATTAAAGTTTCATATAAGATTTAACAAGTGTAATTGCGCAGGCATGGTCCACCATTGTCACTATCAATAGGGTATTGACTCAAAGATGCAGGACGCAGCTCTTTCATGAAATGCATGGTCTAATAGAAGTCAATGGGAGCTAACCTAAAATCACATATGGATAAATTGCACTACAGCCAGACCACAATTCTATGATCTTTTGATTTAGCTTACAGAATGCATGCTCTCATTCTCCAAAGGTGACAGGTACATGTAAATGTATCTAATATATATATATATATATATATATATATATATATACATATATATATACATATATATAGATATATATATATATATATCTATATATATATGTTACCAGAAATCACTGTGATTGCAAATTTGATTTGATTTAAGGGCATATTCACACATCTCTGTTCTCCTGTAGTAAAACCCATTTTAACTTTTATAAAATGCTTTCAAAGTGGAAATCTTATTCATTACCATGTGGCTAATTCATATCTATATGCTGCAGCCCAGGGTGTTTTTAAACAAAAGAACATATATAATTTTTGTGCAGCAAACACAATTTCTTTGCATAATACATAAACATAAATATGTTTGTATATAGGGAAAAGTAACAAATTCTCTTGATAGGGCACCACACTCCTTTCTTACCTTCCCAGGAGCCCTTGGAAATATGCTGTACTTCGAAATATGGGGCCACATGCTACCTTCTCCCCTTCCTCCTTCGGTGTGGTCTTCAGGCATAACCAATCACCAGGCCAGACATTGCCAGGTATGGGATGGGAGAAGATCACTCACCTTGTCTAAGCTCTTATACACACTGGAGCTTACATAGGAATATCTGCAGGTGTGGTGGGATGGTACCCTACAAAAAGAACCTGTCATTTTACCATCAATAAGAAAAATGATAGATTATCTTTAAAGCAACTCCTTCATGAAAAATAACTATTAAAATTGCTTTAACTTGTAAAAGAAGACTGTGAATACTCACCTCTCCTGGTGCCCACAAAAAAAGGCTTACCCCCAGTTGGACCTTGACTACACTAATAGCCACATGTGCAAGCTCCCAGCAGGGTTCATCCACTCCCCATAAACTATCTGCCAATACATTCAGACCACACCACTTCTGATTTTTTTTTCTTTCTAAGTCAATGAAGCTTTATTGACCGTTGAGCATCACACATCCTGCCAGACTATCTGAGGCTTAATTTGATAAAGAAAAAGAAAAATAATATTTATATTTTTTACTAATAGTTAAATGACAAAATTAAGTGCATATATGCTAGTGTTGGGTCTTTTATATAACAGGTTCACCTGCTAGGATGATTTTACAAAAGTATTATTGGAAAAGTCCTTGAGATGTGTCTCCTAACACAGTCAAGCTGGTAAGGTGTTCCAAACAGAAATTCATCTCTCTTGTAATTGTTATATGTGTTCTTATGCAAACTCTTAGGTGAATATGTTAAAGTGAAAAATTATGTATTTTGGGAGGTCCTTCATGGCAGCTGTTCAAAAATGGAGCTTAAAAGTCTACATTTTTATGAAGATGCTGGGTCTTTGCTGAGTGTTTTTGTTTTAGATTATTGAGTCATATAGGCCAGGTTTTCCAAGGCCTACACCCCACATTGCTGCATTGCTAATAAATGGCCCCTTGAAGTCTGCTGCAAAACCAACATTTCGGGAAGTGTCAATCTGATGGATCTCCCACAGCTTTCACTGGTTCCTCCCTCTAACTTCCACATATTAGAGCATTCACTAACAGTGTGGAGGTCAGCTGGGGGAACCAGTGAGAACTGTGGTGTACCCAGGAGTGTTGGTTTACCAGTGAATTTCAGAGAAAGGGTGCAGTGTTCGGCAGTGAGGACAGTGGGCAAGGTGATAATATTCTCTCTTCTATTACAAATATTATTAGTTTGAATATATATATTTTGTAACAGGATCACTTTAAAGGGATGTAAACAACACAAATATGTGAAAATGCATGCAGTAAATTGCATTATACACTTTACAGCATGTAAGAGAAAAAAAAAGTTCTGTTATATTAAACACCTGCTTTAATTCTGATAACAGATGGGAAATGGGGTCAGCTTTCCACTTTGAAGTTCTCTAATAAAATGTTTTGATTTTTTGTGGGACAGAAGTATAATGTGGCCAGTGTGGCACTGCAAAAACTCTGCAAGTGACTCATAATAATAACTGAATTTATTTTCCCTTTAGAAGAGGTGATTTAAGTGAGGATGTGATAACCTTGCATAAATACATTCATTTTGGCCTAGTGCTTCTTACTGTATTTCTATGCTTGTTGGGTGCCCATCAAGGGAGTGTGGGAGCCACCTCACCAGAGCAAAGTTCCTTGTATCTCTTTAAATACTACAGAAAATTGTAGTGTTCATTTACATGGTGGTCAGTTGAGAACTGTCTTACACTGGAGGACAGTGAAAAAGTGACCCCTTACATTGAATGTCAGTGAAAGATCATCCCCCCAACTGCTCAAGGAACCCATAGCAACCTCTGAAGGAACCCTAGGGTTCCACTGTACCCTGGCTGAGAAAGGCTGTTCTAAATTCACAAAATATGACTATCTATTAAATAAGACTGTAAATGGTTGATCTGGGGTGTATTCAATTGCTTTCAAGGATGAAAGAAATTTTTTTGCCTGTTAAAGCAAATTGGATAACATTTTCTAAATGTTGTTTGCCCTCCTCTGGATCCCCTTTGGTTCTTGTGATGCAAGGTTTTTAAATTATTTAGTTTTCCTTTTTGGTTGAATTTGATGGACATGTGTCTTTTTTTTCGGCCTATGTAACTGTGTAGATATATTATTTTATACACATATTTTCTCATAACTGTGAAGATAGTGTTGTAAAAAAAAGCCATACAAAATGTAGCCTATTAGATTTAAAAGAGATAATAAATTAATTGGGTTTATTTATCAATGTTTACACCCAAGATTCCCACAGGTTTCAGTGAAGATTCAAATACTTTTAATTGAACCTCGGGTGAAAAATATGTGGATCTTGGGTGAAAGCTGGGTGAATCTTGGGTGAAAACATACATAAACAGATCCTATTGTGTAAATACAAATATTTTTATTTAATAGATAACAATGGCTGCATCTTCATATTCCAATGACCCCATAACATCCACTACCTTAATAATTATTCAGCACCACCAAAGAACCAAAAAAATACACATTCAGGCACCTTAGGAGTTGGGTCTTCCGTCCATACATAAGGCGCCAGACTGCTGCAGGGATAAGATTCCCACTTAATTCTCTATCCCTCCCCCCTCACCATATATTAAGTTTATATATTTTAATTTTTTACATTTGTACAGACATTTGTATACAAAAAACACACTCACAGCAGGACCCACGTGGAAATAATGGTGAAAAGATGGTAAACAGGTTAAGGTTACAGAATAAGTTTCATTATTAGGTGGAAAATAGTGATATAGATATATACGTAACAAATTTTTCTCTCTGAGGGGTCAGAATAAATTACTTAATTCCTCAACCGCAAATTCATCTTTGATTAGGCTCCAGTGAGACTGTGTATCTTTAATATTACATGTGCTATATTGGAATAAAAAGGCGTTACAGTATTTAACAACTAGGGGCAAGACACATTTTGAAAATTTGCAATTAAGCTCCTGATCCTTTCGGATCCTGTTAGAATCCTTCTCTCTGCCCATTGACCGAAACGGGTCAAACTAGTGATCATTTTTCTTACCTACCAACCTTTAGTCATGGGATGGTCCCTACACTTTATTCAGCCTGAAATGCTAGCAACAGATAAAAGCATAGCTCATCCAGTTGTAATTTAAGTTGACCCTTGAAACAAAAGTATCAATGTACAGTTTTCCATAATGCAATTGTCAAAACTCTTCTGTTCTATTTTGATTTATTACATAGTCTACACTATAAAAAGAGAAAACAGGACTCTGGCGAACTGCATTTTGGGAATGGTTTTGAAGACATGACTTGGATGGTTAACTGCATTTTGGGAATGGTTTTGAAGACATGACTTGGATGGCTAACTGCATTTTGGGAATGGTTTTGAAGATATGACTTGGACCTGTTTTAAGATATGGCTATATGTGGAGATACATTTTTGCATATCACACTACCAAAATAAGCGACAAACTCCCATTCACTCTTTGTAAATTTTCATTCCCTCTGTCCCAAATGTTTTAGGAGCCTCAGATCTCATGTTACAATCAAACTGGTACATGTAGCACCTAACTACAGTTGTGGCCAAAATTATTCAACCCCCACTGAAATTGAGTGTTTTGGCCAGTTTGACATTGCTTTTGATCATTCAGTCATCTTGCTTACATTTACATTAAAGAGGCACTTGTAGGTCAGACAAATATAACATAACAGTTATAATGAAATAACCACAAATGTCTTTTCTGTGCTCACAGCATTATCAGTTTTATTCAACCCCCAAGTGACATTCAATCTTAGTACTTAGTACAGCATCCTTTTACAGTTATAACAGCTTTTAAACGTGAAGCATAGCTTGACACAAGTGTCTTGCAGCGATCTACGGGTATCTTCGCCCATTCTTCATGGGCAAAGGCCTCCAGTTCAGTCACATTCTTAGGCTTGCGCACTGCAACTGCTTTCTTTAAGTCCCACCAGAGGTTCTCAATCGGATTTAAGTCTGGTGACTGCGATGGCCACTCCAAAATGTTCCAGCCTTTCCTCTGCAACCATGCTCTAGTGGACTTGGAGGTATGCTTGGGATCATTGTCCTGTTGAAAGGTCCAACGTCTCCCAAGCCTCAGGTGTGTGACGGACTGCATCACGTTTCCATCCAATATCTCCTGGTACTGAAGAGAATTCATGGTACCTTGCACACGCTGAAGCTTCCCTGTACCTGCAGAAGCAAAACAGCCCCAAAGCATGATTGACCCTCCACCATGCTTCACAGTAGGCAAGGTGTTCTTTTCATCATAGGCCTTGTTCTTCCTCCTCCAAACATAGCGTTGATCCATGGGCCCAAACAGTTCTAATTTTGTTTCATCAGTCCACAGAACACTATCCCACAACTTTTGTGGTTTGTCCACATGGCTTTTGGCATACTGCAGTCGACTCTTCTTATTCTTTGGAGACAGCAAGGGGGTACGCCTGGGAGTTCTGGCACGGAGGCCTTCATTACGCAGTGTGCGTCTTATTGTCTGGGCTGAAACTTCTGTACCCACATCTGACAAATCTTTTCTCAGTTCCTCAGCAGTCACACGGGGACTTCTCTCCACTCTACGCTTCAGGTAGCGCACAGCAGTCGAAGTCAGCATCTTCTTTCTGCCACGACCAGGTAGCGTTTCAACAGTGCCCTTTGCCTTGAATTTGCGAATGATGCTTCCTAAGGTGTCTCTTGGTATGTTTAACATCTTTGCAATCTTCTTATAGCCATTGCCCTTCCTGTGAAGAGAAATCACCTCTTCTCTTGTCTTCCTGGACCATTCTCTTGCCTTCACCATGTTTGTAACCACACCAGTAAATGTCTAGAAGGAGCTGAGTATCACAGTCATTTTAAAGCTGCCTAATTGGTGCTTATTATGCTTGATTGCTGCTCGGTGACATCCACAGGTGTTTTCAATACCTGATGGAAAGCACCTGTATGAACCTCTGTTCTTCAGAGTGGTAGTCTTTAAGGGGTTGAATAATTGTGGCAATGAAGAAACCACATAAGAACCATTTACTACTGTATTACATAAACAATTGATGTCATTTTAGTTGCATTTGGGTAGTTACAACGTCCTTGTAGGATTTGATTCTGAATACAATTCCAAATGTACACTATAGTCCCTAAACCCCTTTACAGCATTGGGGGTTGAATAATTTTGGCCACAACTGTATATTAGAGGCACTGTTTTGACCCAGGGTTGACAAGGTTTAACAGTCTGCAGCTGTTCTCTGCAGCTATGCTGAGTAAGCAAAATAAAAAAAAAAAAAGGTAGCAAGGACGTTTGTAAAGCTTATTTTATTTAGTGATCATTGCTTTTCGTTGTGCCTGGTAGTTGGCAAAAAAGTAGCAGAGAAGTGGACACACTAATGTGATCAGGCTGCCTAATTAAAACCATGTGGTAGAGCAGAAAAAATGCTTGCCCGCAGCTTTGTGCCACCTCTCGCCAGGCTTAAAAAATGCAGATGAAGTAAAAATTTTACTTGTGAAGGGTTGGTGCCGTAGGAAGCAATAAACTACTAAGGACCATTGAAGGACATCATTATTTTATCCCACATTTATATTACTACATCCAGTGAACAAAAGACCTTAATTTGATACATATAAACCAAATTCGGCCTACCTGGATTTTGTACTTATTTATAGGTCATTTATTTAGGAATATATGCAAACATGTTGAACTAAATTATTTTCATTTAAACAAAAGTTTGCTTTAATGAAAAAATGCATCATTGAACTTTGATGGTCAATAAAGTCTTCTTTAGAGGATAAAAATATGTTAGCATCAAAATATTTTTTTTCCAATATTTCCTATTTGATCAATTTGCTCCTCTCCATAATCAAAATGGACCTTTCTTCATTCAACTACTTTATGGGCTAATTGTTGCATGCTAATATCGATTATCAATCCAACTGTTTTTTTTTCTTGTGAAGCAACTGGCTTATTTATTAGTAGAACCCTAACCAAAGTTCTTATCTCAACTGTATGCCCTGCATATATGCCCTTCCTTTTGCTAATAACAGCAAGCATCCTCCAAGTGCACATATCAACGCTCTCCTCCTTGCACTCCCATGCAGTGTGCTGATTGGATATATATGGAGTAGCAGCAGACCGATGAGGCTATCCCTGTGCTCTCCTCTCCTGTAGTCACATTCACAGAATTTAACAGCACTGTGCAATTTAACATTGTGCTGGACCTGCTTCCCCATTCAGAGTTCTGCTGCACAAGAAGATACTACAAAGCCAAATCAGGTATTTATACCGTCTGTTTTAAAACAGCACTTTTAAAAAGCTCTTTTGGCTGTACTTCCCCTGTGAATCACAGGAGTGCAGTTCATTCTGCACTCCTGCAACCCGTTTTCAGCTGACTGTGGGCTAAAGCCTGATGTCGGCTGATGTCACTCAGCTGGTCCAGGCTGGGGAATGATCTCCACTTTAAAGTTGAAATTCACTCCAGAGTCTGGAGCGGCACCTGGCTCAGCCTCTCAGCGAGGCTCCTCAACAGATATCAAATGCACCAGAAAGCAAGCTGCATTTGCCCAGGCTCAGACTATAATGAATACATAACTGAGTTAAAGTGGTTGTAAACCCTTAGGCCCCTTTCAGATGGGGCAGACCCGTCAGTAGATCTGCTTGCTCAGAGGGGGATCTCTCTGCTGATCCCGATGAGCAAGTGGATGGTAGGTCAGTGTCCACTCTGCTGCTGCAATGTGGACACAGACACAGCCTGCTGTTTTCTATGAGATATTCGGATGGAAACGGATTGCCTGTCCATTTCCACCTGACTGTCATTCAATCCGCTGCCAGATGGGGAACGGATCACCATCCCACAGTTTTTAACGTACTGGATCCAATCGGATGCAAGCAGGTATCATCGAACACATGAGCTATAGATGGTCCGATTGGATCCACTTAAAAAACTGACAGGCGGACCCAATCTGACAGTCAGTGTGAAAGGGGCCTTACATATGTCCACTGATGTGACCAGCCTCAGGTGATACACAGAGATGAAACAAATCCTCCTACATAAGTTGTAACCGTTTATTTTCAACCCTCTCTTCTTTAAAGCCTTCCAAAGCACACATTTTACACAACATTTCTGGGCTCCAGAAAGCAGGGGGAACGGATCTGATGTCACATACTCATAACAAATTGCAGGGAGCTGAGTGTAATCTGAGACCTGAGTGGAGTGAAAGGACACCCTCCACACACAAAAAAACACATAGTCTCATAGGGAGACTTGCACAGCTGAGGCTGTCAATCACGTGTTGTGTGCTGGAGGGGTGAAGGACCGTCTCCCTGGGTTGTTTGGTGTCAGCATAGACTGTCAGAAGTGACTCATGCAGATAGCAGAGGAGACAGAAATCAGAATAGGTGCTTTGCTTTGGTTTAAGGTAAGTACACACTATAAAAGGATATGCTTGGTTCATTTTCCATTTCAGAGGTTTGCAATCACTTTAAATGGTGTTTTTTTTAAATATCTGCCCACATTTCC